>NC_090747.1:71568509-71851009 GCF_036898095.1 Palaemon carinicauda
GGCAACGACATTTATACCTGGTGGTCGATTGACTGACGTGAGTCATCAGTCAATAGTGTGAATTTTTTGTTTTACCGCGTAGGTCCACAGGGGGTTCAATCACCATTGTGTAGTTAAAGGATGAATACGACAATGAGTAGTATGTAGTTTTATGAAGCTAGTGAAAATGGCCTAGTATATATATATATATATATATATATATATATATATATATATATATATATATATATATATGTGTGTGTGTGTGTGTGTGTGTGCGCGCGTGTGTGTGTGTGTATGTGTGTGTGATACTAGAGGGCTTATTACTACGACATCTAACCACCTTCACATATTGCGTCAATTGCCTCTTTCCTTCCTGAATCAGAAAGCCCTTCTGTTCCAGTTCTTCTTCTTATCTAACACGTCGTCACTTGATTATTGTTTCGAAAAATTATATACAGTTTGATTATATAATTTTTTCCATCGACTTCAGATCCCTTTCCTAAAGGCATCCGTCTTTCTTTTGTTACAGAAAATATGATCTGCACATCAGGATATTTAAGATGATAACAAAATAAACGAACTTACCTCATCCCTATTATCTTCGTCCAGTGTGTCATAATAACAGCGCGTCGCATATCTTTATTGTTTGCACTATCAGGTGCTGTTAGAAATTGCGAGGAGCAATCTACGCAACAAATTGAAATGACACAGTAGAAGCAGTATGTGGAACAATCTAGGTACACATAATAACGTAATGACTAATGAGTCTCTCTGACCAAAACCTGACAGTAAAAGAAACAGCCAGTTATAAATTTGTGAGAATAATTCGCTTTAGATTAGGACCTCAAAAGTGGTCTTAGCGTCTTGGTTGGATTTGATAAACATCTTGATAGAAATAAGTATGATAGCAGAAAATTTGCGTTTGTAAAGGATTGCTTCAACTTAGGTAGCAAAATGAAATATTTGAGATGGTTTAAATGGCACAAGCTCTTGTTATAAAGTCTGACAAAGATTTGAAAATCTGTACTGTTAAATAAAGACACAAGTATCAGTAGAGCATAGGAATGATTAAATGAGGAAAAAAAGATTGAAAATTCTAACTTACATATCATCAAGAAATTGGATCGAAATGAAAGGGATAAGTATTTCGTAGAATAATCTGAACTGATAAACATTTCTTTCCCTAAATTTAAAGGCCACCCTAGTAATAAAAAAGGAATCTGCCAACGTCTTACAATATCCACCAAAAAATTCTTTCAGGTTGAATGTCTTGTGGAAATGTCATAATCTTTTTCCTAGAACCTTTTTCTTCTGCACATAAAACATACGGATTTTTTTTTTTTTGCAATGATTGGTATATCAAACAAATCACAGAAAAATACAAATCTTTTCAATGCCGAGGTAAAAATCATTGCTTAATAAAATTCCAATTGACAATACTATCTTCTTTATCAAGCAGGAAATCAAGACCATAGGAGGTCATTTCCCCTTGGTCTTGTTAAGACTACATATAATAAACCTATGCATAACGAATGTCTTTTAGTAAAAAATAACTTCCAAATATAGAACATATCCGAGAACCTTTGCATGGAATCCTTTGATAAAGAAATGTTGGCGTCCTATAACCTCAACACTTGTTTTGACTAGGATACGGAAAAAAATATTCACAATCAATAGATATAACATAAATGGGATTTCAGTTTATTCTTTTTTTTTCTATAAGATGCCAAGTACGTTGGTCTCAACCACCAAGTTAGAAAATTATTAGAAATGACAACAATTTACTTTTCCCATGCTATCTGGCCATAAGAGAACTCACTAAACATACCTCCCATGTACTTAATTTCCTTTGAAGACTATACCTGCCATTCTTCTTTTTCCATAATTTTCCAATCTTTCAAGTAATAATATTTCCATAATCCACCTCAGCATTTTCATATCAGTTCCCTCAATTTTTGCTTACTGTTTTTCGTCTTAAAGCCGAAGTTTCTGATCCATACATTAAAACTTGTCTTATTACTATGCTACTTATCTTGACTTTTAGCTTGATTGGCATTTTCTTGTTACATACCCCTCTTGCTACCTTCCTCCACTTTCCCGTGCTGATTTTATCCTATTCTCAACTTCAGCTTCATATCCTCTCTCCTGATGTATAGTTAATCCCAAGTATCTAAAGGGTTCTACCTGTTTTATAACTGCGCCTCTACTTTCATGTATCGTTATCCTGTCCCTTCCTTCCTAACTGTTCACCATAGTTTCAGCCTTTTCCATATTTACCCTCAATCTACCTCTTTCCAAAGTGCCTTGCCACTCTACCACCCTTCTCTGTAATTCCTCCTCAATTTCAGCGGTAATCACCAAATCATTTGCATATAGCACCTCTCACAACTCTTCATTTCAAATCTCGCCACTTAACACATCCAAAACCAGCACAAATAAACACGGGCTTATTGCTGACCCCTGGTGTAATACAACAATAACTTCAACGTTTTCTGTTGCTCTAACAGCTGTTATTACTTTTGTCCTTGTTCTTTCTTACATCATCTCCACCATTCTAACCAATTTTTCCGGGATATTCATCACTTCTTTTGGTTTTATATCATACACCTTCTCTGAATCTACAAAAGCACAGAAGAGCTTCTGGTTCCTCTCCAGACTTTTATTTCCTGAAACTGCCTTACTGTAAAGATGGCATCAAAATTCCTCTACCCTCATGAATCCATACTGCTGTGTCCCAATTATTAAAATATTTTTCAATCTCTCATCTAGTACCCTCTCAAAAACTTCCAAACCATGCTCTTTCAATTTGATTCCCCTGTAGTTATCACATTCCATATCAACTTTCTGCTTAATATAGATACAATTAGACACACCAAATTGTCTTTAGGCATTATTTCCTCTTCCCCTATTACTTTCAATAAATATAACATACATTCTTCCCCTTCTGTAGCTAATATCTTGACCATTTCAATTTGAAAATCTGATGGGCCTGGTGTTTTACCATTCTTCATTTCACTCAATGCCCGCTTCACTTCGACATTCTGTATCTCCAGCACTGGCCCCTCCACCCTTTGTGCTTCTCCCACCTCCTCTTTCTCATTTTCAGTATTCAACAGTTGCTCATAATATTTTCTCCATCTCCTCTTAATGTCACCATCTCTATGCAATATCTTTCCATCTTTAACCCTGATGACTACCATTCGCCCCAAATCCTGTCTTTGTCTTTTCCTCAAGGTTGAAATCTTATCGATATCATTTTCTCTTT
Source organism: Palaemon carinicauda (assembly GCF_036898095.1). NCBI lineage: Eukaryota > Metazoa > Arthropoda > Malacostraca > Decapoda > Palaemonidae > Palaemon > Palaemon carinicauda. The sequence continues at coordinate 71,571,757 of NC_090747.1, forward strand.
CCTTTGTATGGGCATAAAATGGCTAATGAAAGGTTTAAAGGTAACCCCTGAGTGGCAGAGTTGAAGGGACAGAAGAGTTTCTTAGAGACCGACTATACGTAGGCCTACATGTGATCAGAGTGATCAGTGCCTAAGCATCCTCTCCACCTCCAATAGGAACAGGGAGGGCGAGGCAGTGGTTGCTGAGGATTCGGCTGGTACACTTACAGGCATCCTTAAAACCCTCAATCCATAGGTCACGAGGACAATTGGGTTGCTGGCCCTAGGGTTGTGGTTGAGCAGGTCTCGAACTCACAACCATCGGAACGTGAGGCGTGTTCGTTTTCAACGGCCAATCACAATCCTGTGGAATATACAATGTAGCATTAAGAGGAGAGGAATGCGCAGGAAGGGTTGGATGAAAAGCGCCTTATTGTCCAGGAAGAGCAAGGGTGCATACGAAATAGGAATGAATATACAGTGAGGTTCGCCTCTCGCTACTGAGAAGCATTTTGTAAGTGTTTGAAACAAAGTGTTTTGGGAGTTTTGCCGCACTGGATGTTCATCCATGATTCAACAGATGAATGCGGCAATGATTGTGGCCACTGTGGCGTTGAGTAATGAGTTTTTTTTTTTTTAAATCTAGTACTTAACCTCCTATCATCATGTTCTACAGACTCATTACCTCAAATACCATTTACTCTCTCTCTCTCTCTCTCTCTCTCTCTCTCTCTCTCTCTCTCTCTCTCTCTCTCTCTCTCTCTCTCTCTCTCTCTCTCTCTCTCTCAGTGATGCATTAAACCACTTTAAATGTCAGCATTGGCAGTAAAAAGCAATAGTACGTTTAAGGCCACACCCATTAAGAGTAGTGTTGTCAATCCTAGAACGACTGAACTGGTGCTACCCTTTATTGTGGATATGTCAGATAAAAAGAAAAGGATGACACCAAAGGTATATGAAAGTGTGCAAAAGGCGAATAGATGCAATAGCCCTGGGAATTGAGAGGAGAAGGAGTCAAAGGAATTTGACATTTATCTGGGTGGAGTTACTTCTTCGTATGCAATCATAATTTTTGCAGAAAATACTACAGTACTTTAATTTTTGTTTCATTAACTTAGAAGTAAATAATTTGTTTCGTTAAGAAATGTGCTTTTACGTTTAGACTTCATTGGTACAGGTCTTATAGAATATAGTGGATCATGGTAAAAGTAGAATTATCTTACCTGAAAAATATTTTATCTAAACAGGCGACCGGAACTACTACTGCTTTGATTTTAGATTCTCTGTAAATCTTATGAGGGAAAGATTCGTTATACTGTATCTATTCATTTATTAAACGAGTACGTCAACTTTTGCTTCTACAGTAGGCCTGTACAGTAGTTATTCGGTGTTTATTTTGTTGGCATCCGCTTTCCAACTCGAATTTGGTGCTTCTGGTGAGTTAATTTTTATTCGTTTTTGTCATGTTCACAGATTTTCCAAATAACTAGGTCATCACTGTCATTGACCACTTTTTGTTCTCAGTAGGCTTATACACCTATGATTTGATCCTGCACTATCTTCCAGTTTTTCCTTACTTCTTCCACCATGAATACATATATGAAACATTTATTATCTTATTGTGGAAATTTAGAAATGCTTAACGCGACAAATGAGGTAGTTTAGAAAACGTCTCAAATACCCACCTTCTTTTCTATCGATAATTTTGACATTTTCACAGGATACATAGGTGACAAAACGATTACAACAAAGCCTAAACTTTATTTGGTATATACCGGACCACAATAATGTTTACTATTGTATAAATTCCCATTAAAACACAAATTCTGGACCCTGTAGAGAATACCATTCTAATGATGAAAAACCCAAAATACATTTTGCGTCTCTATCAATTTTTATAACAACTTCAAAAATGTAAACAAACTATGACAGACTAGACCGACTAAGACAACAAGTGCAGTTGCAAGAATCGTTTATTTGGTGTAGGTAATAACTCAGGTAGGGCTCATGTATATAAGTAAAGAATGTACTTATATCACTTCGAATTTGTAACAACTGTGCAGACTCTAATATTTTAATACGCACTAGCCTTAAGTCATTTTAGGACGGCCCAAAGTAGACCGGCATTCATCCTGTCTGCTACTGCCATTATTAAGTAGTATACATTAGGCTAATGTTATCCAAACCTTAGTATAACCAGCCAATATTAACTTATAAATCTGGGTGAAAATTCTTTTAGCGTAGTGTGGTCAGAATGTAGAATGCTGGAGTGATAAATATACTGTATGGTACTTTTATTAGTAAATATATGGTATTTTAATTTTTAGCCAAATATATGAACCATCTATCTTTTTTCATAGTTAGTTTATGTTTTATCCATTTGTGACTATGAATGTTTTGGTAAATCATGGGTTCTACCCGTCCATGTAAAAAGCAAGGGGTTTTTTGGTTGGGGAAACGCCGATAACGAGCAATTTACAGCAATATTAATGGTCAGATATTTAAACTAAACGCAAAGTAACTAGTTGGAAAAAGATATGGTTCTTGTAAATTGTGTGAAATTGAAGGGTCATTATGACCTATGATTTAAATAATTTTTGTAAAATGGTCTTTGGTTGCAAATAAACATTATCTCAATGCTCCTCTGTTTTAGCAAGTGCTAAATAGATATGCTGCACAAGCCATCGTGGTAGGTCACTATTAAATTATCGTGTTTACCTATATTTTATATCATGTCCCTCAAATGGTAATTTTTTGGTAAAATTTTATTTACGGTTGGGGAAACATTTCAAACAGAAATTATATGTTTTCCTGTAGTAAATAACGTGATTTAACCAAATTTGACCATTTCAATCGCAAGCAAACAGAATAACCAGTTCAGCTAACTTCATTTTACACAGAAGTTAGTCAAACTGATTTTTCTGTTTGGTTGAGATTGAAATTAAGCACAAATTTGGTAGAATCATATTACTACAAGAAAATATATATTTTCTGTTCAAAATGTTATACCCTAAATCTAATGGTTCTTGTTCCACCGTGGGCTCGCTTCACTTGCCGAAAAATAAAAACATCAAGCTCTGTATGTACTGGCAAGCAGTAATGTTGAGCTGTGCACGCTAACAACAAGATAACTTTAATAATGAATTGCATTCACTAACCAGGTATAAAACTTGAAATAAAAATAATGACTTACTTTATGATCGGGACGTCGAAGGCTTTGGTCTTCTAGCAACTGTTGCTGTATCGGAGGTGGCGGGGGGGGGGGGGGGGGGGAGATAGAGGTGAAAGTGTTAATTACATCTGGTGAATCATTGTAATTTCCATGAAACGTCCCTGCGGCTTGTTAGTACGGATAACTACAACCATTACACATTTGTATAGGAAGTTCCATAATACTGTAGCTCACAAAAGGAGTAGAATACGATATAAGGTTTAACACGGACAAAGGTTTTACAGGGAAAAGGGCTTGGGAAGGGACTGATGCAAGCACTTGAAGATATAAGGAAAGGGGGAGGGGAAATATTGACCGCCCTGTGGAAAATTTCCATATGTATGTGCACGTGATTGGTTAATGGAAACGGAATGGAGTCTACAAATTAAACTTGAATGAACTTGCATAGGAAACTTGTTCAGAGAAAGTATTTATGTGAAAGCTGGGTGTGATAAGGTAATAACAACTGGTATGAAGAAAAAATAGTAAGTTAAAATGAAGAGAATAATAAATGTTATTTAGTGGTAATTTATTGAAATGTTGTAATAAAGGAGAAAACAGTTGAAAGGGGTATCTAAACAAAGAGAAATATACAAGTGGGTATTGCATCAACGAATGAATAACAACATTATGAGAGGGGTCAAGAATCGTAGTATACTTGAATGACTAGGGTGAAATATATGCTCACGTGGGTATTGCATAAACATACGGTATTAGAAGAATGGTAAGGGTAGAACACAATATGCCCACGTGAGTATTAAATAAAAGAATGGGTACATACGATATTAGAAGGGTCAGATCAAGAAGAATACTTGAACGTCGGGGTTAAAAATGAGGAAGGTTAATAAGAAAATGAGTAAATCTTGCATAAAACGTAATACTTGCATGTAGGTATTACATAAAAGGAAGGGTACAGTTGTATTAGGTCAAGTAGAATACTTGAATGTCGCGGGTAAAAATACTTGAATGACGTAGGGAAAAATGGGGAGGGGTTATAAGAAAACAAGTAATCCTATTGGTAAAAATTAAAGAGGACGAGGTTTATGTGCAGATCTAATTATGGTATGTACATGCGAACGAACGGGAGTGAATACAATCGACCCGTAGAATGTCAACAAATAAATGAAAAATATACTGTTTGCATAGGATACTGTATAGATAATTTGTGCAGTTTTCCATGGATTTATTATATGGCCAAGAACATAATTTAGTTTCTTTTACTATTATATACCATTTCCCCAGTATGTTTTCCCCACCGAAAACCCCGAGTTCCCACTGGAGTCCCAGTTTATTGGTGGATATAGATATATATATATATATATATATATATATATATATATATATATATATATATATATATATATATATATATATATTTTTAAATATTTAACTTAGCCGGTGAATATATAATAGCTGCTGCTCAGCGGCTCGACAGAAAACGCACACAAAAACTCACAAGCGATCGCTATGAAGGTTGCGGGTGTGCCCACCAGCGCCAACTATCGGCCAGATACCACACATGCATGTAAACAAGCCTTCAATTCTTCTCTGTCGACCTTGACGACAAGACGTATCAATACTCGCTGTATAACCTGGAGTTTTAAATATTTAACTTAGCCGGTGAATATATAATAGCTGCAACTCTGCGGCTCGACAGACACATACATAAAAAACTCGCGAGCGATCGCTATGCAGGTTGCGGGTGTGCCCACCAGCGCCAACTGTCGGCCAGATACCACTCTCGGATGTAAACAAAACCTTCAATTTCTTCTCTGTCGACGTTGACGACAAGACGTACTTTTACTCGCTGTAGAACCTGGAGTTTTTCCCATCATATTTGGTGAAGTACTTTAATTTGGTTTGAGCTTTCGCAGTACAGGTGTTTTTCTTCAAAATAAACCCTTGAACTCTTTTTTGATTCGGATTATTTGTTGATGACTCAGATCGTTTTTTTGAATTTTCCCTTGACTAATTCAAAATGGCTGACCCTTCTCAAGTTCCCAAGTTTCGAAAGTGTAATGCCAGGGACTGTAATAGGCGTCTTCCAAAGGCTTCTCTCGACCCTCACACTGTTTGTTCCAATTGTTGGGGTAAAACCTGTCAATTGGGAGATCGGTGTGAAGAATGCGTGGGCCTTTCGGAATTCGATTGGATCGAATTTGATAAATACACACGCAGACTAGAGAGAGATAGGGTAAGGAGAAGTTCTTCTAGGTCCGTAGATTTTTCCTCTCCACATGCCCCTGAACCTAATCCTTCCCCTGTAGTGGTTGTTCCTAACCCCCCTCCTAGCACTCAGGAACCGTCTATGCAAGACATGATGCGTGCTATTCATGCCTTGGGGGAGAGAGTTGAGGCTTTAGCAAGTGACCGGAATCAACTCATGGCGGACGTGAAGGAACTCAAGTGCCAAAGTGCCACGGCGGAAAGTGGGAAAGTGCCAAGTGTTACGCAAAGTGTTGTGAACAGTGTTGCGACCGAGGGTTCGTCTGTTCGTGCCTGTCGTCCACCTAGTCCGGGACCTCTTGCAAGCTCCCAAGCCCAGGGGAGAAGCAATATCGTACGATTTATGGGTTCGAGAGGCCTTGATCAGCGAACAGACGTTCCCTCTTTGGTATCAGGCGTATCTCGTCAAGATCGCCCCTACCATAAGACGAGAGAGCCCACTTTTACCTCGTCGTTCGAAGGCGTTTCACGTAAGAAACCTTGGACCAAGGTCTCTAGACCGTTAAAACGCAAGTCGGTCCCTTCAGGACAAGTCCAACGTCCCGGATGTAGCCACTGGGACAGTTCGGACCCGTTGCCGTCATCTGATGACTGCTCGCCGCCTAAGAGATGCAAAGTTGTGCCGTCTCAGTCGCTAACCCCATCTGTTACCGCACCTGCTTCCGTAGACCCTAAATGGATGTTACTGCAAGACATGCAGTCTAAGCTTGCGTCCTTGATGGAGGACTACAACGCTGAGAAGGTTTCCGTTGAACCTACTGGCCATCAGCCATCCAAGCGTTCTGTTGTGCGTCCTGTTGACGTGGGTATAGCTTTCTCGCGTCAACCAGTTGGGGTTGTTCCTCCCCCGATGCGATCCAGTGTGGATTTCCAGCCGCACGTTGACGTTAGGCAACGCACTGATGCGATTGGTGACGTTCAGGACGTTCACCAACCATCAGAGTTGACTTGTTTTGACGCGGTGCGTCAACCTCCGCAACCCGGTATGGTTTTGACTGCACAACCCAGACGGTCTAAACAGTCTCGGGTGGACGCTGTGCGTCTACGCGCACCTGTTGTTGTTGACAGTTGCCAGACTGTTCAGCAGTTTCAGGACGCTGCGTCCTGCTCCGTCACGTATGCACCAGTACGTCCGGACTCTGCGAGTCAAACGTTGCCTACACCTTTGCCGTTTTCTCATCAGTTATCAGATGAGGAACTGTCAGATGAGGACGTTGCTGAACCACAGCCTGAGGATCAGCCTTCAGAATTAGATGAGCCTAAAGCAGTTCCACCATCTTTGGACTTTAGAAAAGTCATGGTTGTTTTTAAAGAGTTGTTCCCTGATCACTTTATTTCTGTGGCTCCTCGTTCGCCGCCGTCCGAGTTTGTTTTAGGCGTTCCTGCTACCATGCCAGCCTTTACGAAACTCGTCCTCTCTCGCTCATCCAAGAGAGCTTTACGGCTGTTAGGCGATTGGTTAGAGACCAAGAGGAGTTTAGGGAAGACGGCATTTGCCTTCCCCCCATCTAAACTCTCGTCTAGATCGAGCGTCTGGTATGCCACGGGAGAAGTTCTCGGCTTGGGAGTTCCTGCCTCTGCCCAGGGCGACTTCTCAAGTCTTGTAGACTCTCCCCGTCGCCTTGCCATGAGACGCTCGAAGATTAGTTGGTCACCTTCAGACCTGGACCACCTTCTTAAAGGCATATTTAGGGCGTTTGAAGTCTTTAACTTCCTGGACTGGTGTTTGGGAGCCCTGAGTAGGAAAATCTCATCTGCCGATAGGGATGTTTCCTTACTCATTATGTCCTGCATGGACAAGGCCGTCCGCGATGGGTCCAACGAGCTTGCCGCTTCATTCACGTCCGGAGTCCTTAAGAAACGAGAGTCTCTGTGCTCTTTTCTGTCAGCAGGAGTGACGCCATGCCAAAGATCTGAGCTACTCTTTGCGCCCTTGTCTAAGTGCTTATTTCCTGAAGTCTTAGTTAAGGAAATTGCCTTGTCTTTAGTGCAGAAGGACACCCACGATTTAGTTGCGTCCTCGGCTCGCAAAGCTCCCCCTTTGCCTGCCTTGTCTGCTAGACCTAGGATAGACACTCCAGCGTCCAGGTTTATCCCGCCCTTTCGTGGCAGAGCCTCCAGCAGGGGAGGTGCTCGTGCCGAAGGGAAGAGAGGAAAGAGGAAAGGATCCAAGTCCTCTCGGGGCAGAGTCTGACTACCCGCAACTTCAGACAGCAGTAGGTGCCAGACTCAAGAACTTCTGGCAAGCCTGGGAGAAGAGAGGCGCAGATCAACAATCTGTGAGGTTGCTCAGAGAGGGGTACAAAATCCCTTTTGTACGCAGACCTCCTCTAGCGACGTCCCCCATCGATCTCTCTCCCAGGTACCGAGAGGAAGCAAAGAGACAAGCCCTGAAACTGGAAGTGTCTCTTTTACTAGAGAAGGGAGCGGTGGTCAAAGTCTCGGACCTTCAATCACCGGGGTTTTACAACCGTCTCTTCCTAGTATCAAAGAAGACAGGAGGTTGGAGACCGGTGCTAGACGTCAGTGCTCTGAATGTCTTTGTCACAAAGACGAAGTTTACCATGGAGACCACAAAGTCAGTCCTAGCAGCGGTCAGAAAGGGAGACTGGATGGTCTCTCTAGACCTAAGGGACGCTTACTTCCACATCCCCATTCACTCAGACTCCCAACCTTTTCTGAGATTCGTCTTCGACGATGTGGTGTACCAGTTTCGGGCCCTGTGCTTTGGCCTAAGCACGGCTCCTCTCGTGTTTACGAGGCTTATGAGGAATGTGGCAAAATTCCTCCATTTATCGGACATCCGAGCCTCCCTTTATTTGGACGACTGGCTTCTCAGAGCCTCTTCCAGTCATCGCTGTCTGAAGGATCTCAATTGGACTCTAGATCTGACCAAGGAATTGGGACTCCTAGTCAACTTGGAAAAGTCACAGCTGGTCCCATCCCAAACTATTCTGTATTTAGGGATGGAGATTCACAGTCAAGTTTTTCGGGCTTTTCCGTCGGCCCCCAGAATAGATCAAGCCCTGCTCGTCATCCAGAAGATGTTGAAGAAAGAACGCTGCTCAGTCAGGCTTTGGATGAGTCTGGTAGGAACGCTGTCATCCCTGGAGCAATTTGTTATCGCTAGGAAGGCTACACCTCCGACCTCTACAATTCCATCTAGCTTTTCACTGGAAAAAGGACAAGACGCTAGAGGCGGTCTCGATCCCGATTTCCGAAAAGATAAAGACTTGTCTGACTTGGTGGAAAGACAATATCAGTCTACGAGAGGGTCTTCCCCTAGCAGTTCAGAAACCCAACCACGTTCTCTTCTCGGACGCATCGGACTTGGGCTGGGGCGCGACGCTGGACGGTCGGGAATGCTCAGGTCTGTGGAACTCGAGTCAGAGAAGCATGCATATCAACAGCAAGGAGCTTTTGGCGGTTCACCTGGCCTTGATAAGCTTCGAGAATCTCCTTCGAGGCAAGGTGGTGGAGGTCAACTCGGACAACACCACGGCCTTGGCGTACATTTCCAAACAGGGAGGTACCCACTCACTGACTCTGTACGAGATCGCAAGGGACCTGCTCATCTGGTCAAAAGATCGAGGCATCTCCCTAGTAACGAGGTTCATCCAGGGCGACTTGAACGTCCTAGCAGATTGTCTCAGTCGGAAAGGTCAAGTAATTCCAACCGAATGGACCCTCCACAAGGATGTGTGCAAGAGACTTTGGGCGACTTCGGGTCAACCCACTATAGATCTCTTTGCAACCTCGCTGACCAAGAGGCTTCCAATCTATTGCTCTCCAGTCCCAGACCCAGCAGCAATACATATAGATGCCTTCCTCCTAGATTGGTCTCACCTAGATCTTTACGCATTCCCACCATTCAAGATTGTCAACAAGGTACTGCAGAAATTCGCCTCTCACGAAGGGACAAGGTTGACGTTAGTTGCTCCCCTCTGGCCCGCGAGAGAATGGTTCATCGAGGTACTTTGATGGCTGGTAGACGTTCCCAGAAGTCTTCCTCTAAGAGTAGACCTTTTACGTCAGCCACACGTAAAGAAGGTACACCAAAGCCTCCACGCTCTTCGTCTGACTGCCTTCAGACTATCGAAAGACTCTCGAGAGCTAGAGGCTTTTCGAAGGAGGCAGCCAGTGCGATTGCTAGAGCGAGGAGAGCTTCTACCATTAGAGTTTACCAATCGAAGTGGGAAGTCTTCCGAGACTGGTGCAAGTCAGTTTCCGTATCCTCGTCCAGTACCTCTGTAGCCCAAATAGCTGATTTTCTCTTATACCTGAGAAAAGTTCGCTCCCTTTCAGCTCCTACGATCAAGGGCTACAGAAGCATGTTGACCTCGGTCTTCCGGCATTGAGGCTTAGATCTTTCCAACAATAAAGATCTGCAAGACCTCCTTAAGTCTTTTGAGACCTCTAAGGAACGTCGTTTGGCTACACCTGGGTGGAATTTAGACGTGGTCCTAAGATTCCTCATGTCAGACAGGTTTGAGCCTTTACATTCAGCCTCCCTGAAAGATCTCACTCTTAAGACTCTTTTCCTGGTATGCTTGGCCTCGGCTAAAAGAGTCAGTGAGCTTCATGCCGTCAGCAAGAACATCGGGTTTTCGTCAGAAAAAGCTACTTGTTCTCTGCAGCTTGGTTTCCTAGCCAAGAATGAGCTACCTTCTCGTCCTTGGCCTAAATCTTTCGAAATTCCTAGCTTATCGGAGATCGTAGGCAATGAACTAGAAAGAGTATTATGCCCTGTTAGAGCTCTTAAGTTCTACTTAACTCGTACTAAACCTTTACGAGGCAAATCTGAAGCGTTATGGTGTTCGGTTAAGAAACCATCCTTGCCTATGTCAAAGAATGCTTTGTCATATTTTATCAGATTGTTAATACGAGAAGCTCATTCACACTTGAGTGAGGAAGACCGATCTTTGCTTAAGGTTAAGACGCACGAGGTTAGAGCTGTAGCAACTTCCGTGGCCTTTAAGCAAAATAGATCTCTGCAAAGTATCATGGACGCAACCTATTGGAAGCAAGTCAGTGTTCGCGTCATTTTACTTAAAAGATGTCCAGACTCTTTACGAGAACTCCTACACACTGGGACCATTCGTAGCAGCGAGTGCAGTAGTGGGTGAGGGCTCAACCACTACAATTCCCTAATTCCATATCCTTTTAATCTGTCTCTTGAAATGTTTTTAATTTTGTTTTTATGGGTTGTTCGGAAGGCTAAGAAGCCTTTCGCATCCTGGTTGATTTGGCAGGTGGTCAAAGTCATTTCTTGAGAGCGCCCAGATTAGGGGTTTGATGAGGTCCTGTTGTATGGGTTGCAGCCCTTGATACTTCAGCTCCTAGGAGTCTGTCAGCATCCTAAGAGGATCGCTGGGCTCCGTAAGGAGTAATCGTCTAAGTCGACTTCCTTACCAGGTACCTATTTATTTTGGTTTTGTTATATTGATAACTGTCAAAATGAAAAAACTCTTAGCTTATACGATGTAAACATATTTAACTCTGGTCTCTACCCACCTCCTTGGGTGTGAATCAGCTATTATATATTCACCGGCTAAGTTAAATATTTAAAAATGATATTTTAATTATAAAATAAATTTTTGAATATACTTACCCGGTGAATATATAAATTAAACGACCCTCCCTTCCTCCCCAATAGAGACGCAGTGGGACGAGAAGAAATTGAAGGTTTTGTTTACATCCGAGAGTGGTATCTGGCCGACAGTTGGCGCTGGTGGGCACACCCGCAACCTGCATAGCGATCGCTCGCGAGTTTTTTATGTATGTGTCTGTCGAGCCGCAGAGTTGCAGCTATTATATATTCACCGGGTAAGTATATTCAAAAATTTATTTTATAATTAAAATATCATTTTTCTCAACATATTTGGTGAAGTACTTCATTTTGGTTTGAGCTTTCGCAGTGCAGGTGTTTTTCCTCAACTTAAACTCTTGAACTCTTTATTGGACAGATTTAATTGTTGATGACTTGGATTGTTTTTTGGACTTTCTTTGACTAATTCAAAATGGCTGACGCTTCACAAGCCCCTAGATTTCGTAAGTGTAATGCTAGGGAATGTAATAGGCGTCTTCCAAAGGCCTCTCTCGACCCACATACTGTGTGTTCCAATTGTCGGGGTAAAACCTGTCAATTGGGAGATCGGTGTGAGGAATGCGTGGGCCTTTCGGAATTCGATTGGCTCGAATACGACAAGTATTCTCGTAAGCTAGAGAGAGATAGGGTAAGGAGGAGTTCCTCTAGGTCAGTAGATTTTTCCTCTCCACATGCCCCTGATCCTAATCCTTCCCCTGTAGTGGTTGTACCTAACCCCCCTTCCGGCACTCAGGAACCATCAATGCAAGACATGTTACGTGCAGTTCATGCCTTGGGTGAAAGAGTTGAAGCGTTAGCAACTGATCGTAATCAACTCATGGCTGACGTTAGAGAGCTTAAGTGTCAGAGTGCCACAGCGGAAAATAGTGGGAAAGTGATTAGTGCGCAAAGTTTTGTGAACAGTGTTGCGACCGAGGGTTCGTCTGTTCGTGCCTGTCGTTCACCTAGTCCGAGACCTCTTGCAAGCTCCCAAGCCCAGGGGAGAAGTAATGTCGTACGACTTATGGGTTCGAGAGGCCTTGATCAGCGAACAGACGTTCCCTCTATGGTATCAGGCGTGTCTCACCAAGATCGCCCCTACCATAAGACGAGAGAGCCCATTTTCTCCTCGTCATCCGAAGGCTTTTCGCATAAGAAACCATGGAGCAAGGTTTCTAGGCCCCTTAAGCGAAAGTCGGTCCCTTCAGGACAGGTCCAGCGTCCTGGATGCAGTCATTGGGACAGTTCTGACCCATTGCAGTCATCGGATGACTGCTCGCCGCCTAAGCAGCAACGTTACACAGGCTTAGAGAGTCTTGCTGTAGGCAAGGTTGTGCCGTCTCAGACGTTAACCCCGTCGTTTACCGCACCCATTCCCGTTGATCCTAAATGGGTTATACTGCAAGACATGCAGTCTAAGCTTGCCTCCCTTATGGAAGACTATTCTGCCGATAAGGTTCACGTTGATCCTCGCCGTTTATCTCATCGAGATCCTGGCCTTCAGCCGCCCAAACGAACCTTTGCTCGTCCTGTTGACGTTGGCGTAGCTAAGTCACGTCAGTCACGCTATGTAGAGCCTCACTCGATGCGGTCACGTGTTGATTTTCACCCGCATTTGGACGTTAGGCCACTTCCTAATGCTCCTGTTGACGTTCAGGACGTTCGCCAACCATCGGAGTTGACTTGTTTTGACGCTGAGCGTCAACCACCGCAGTCTAGAGTTGTTTTGACTGCTCAGACTAGGCAGTCAAAACAGTCTCGAGTTGACGTCGAGCGTCCTCCCGCTCCTGTTGTTGTTGACAGTTCACAGACTGTTAAGCAGTTACATGACGTTGCGTCCTGGACTGCTACTAATGCACCAGTGCGTGTGGACTCTGCGTGTCAAGCTTTGCCAACCCCTTTGCTTGTTACTCAGCAGTTGTCAGATGAGGACGTTGCTGACCCTCAGCATGATGATCATCCTTCGGATGTAGACGAACCTAGATCAGTTCCTCCATCAATGGACTTTAAAAAAGTCATGTTAATTTTTAAGGAGTTGTTTCCCGATCACTTCGTCGCTGTTGCTCCTCGCTCGCCACCGTCTGAGTTTGCTCTAGGCTTACCTGCTAACATGCCAGCCTTTACAAAACTTGTGCTCTCTCGCTCTTCCAAGAGAGCTTTACGGTTTTTAGGCGACTGGTTGGAAACCAAGAGGAGTTTGGGGAAGACGGCATTTGCCTTCCCTCCGTCGAAACTCTCGTCTAGATCGAGCGTCTGGTATGCCACGGGAGAAGTTCTCGGCTTGGGAGTCCCTGCCTCTGCCCAGGGTGACTTCTCAAGCCTTGTAGACTCTCCCCGCCGCCTAGCCATGAGACGCTCGAAGATTAGTTGGTCCTCCTCGGACCTTGACCATCTGCTGAAAGGCATTTATAGAGCCTTTGAAGTTTTCAACTTCCTTGACTGGTCTTTGGGAGCCTTAAGTAGGAAAATCTCATCCGGCTGATAGAGATGTCTCCTTACTGATTATGTCCTGTATGGATAAAGCCATCCGCGATGGTTCCAACAAGCTCTCCTCATCTTTTACGTCGGGAGTCTTAAAGAAGCGAGAGTCCCTTTGCTCTTTTCTTTCGGCAGGAGTTACTCCCTGTCAGAGATCTGAACTGCTCTTTGCTCCTTTATCAAAGTTTTTGTTCCCGCAACAATTGGTTAAGGACATAGCTTCTTCACTCGTGCAGAAGGACACCCATGACTTGGTGGCGTCCTCTGCTCGCAAAGGGACTCCTTCTACATCCTTTTCTGCTAGACCTAGGATAGACACTCCGGCGTCCAGATTTATTCCGCCCTTTCGTGGCAGAGCTCCCAGCAGGGGTAGTACTCGTGTCGAGGGAAAGAGAGGAAAGAAGAGAGGAGCCAAGTCCTCACGTGGCAGAGTCTGACTGCCCGCAGCCTCAGACAGCAGTAGGAGCCAGACTGAAGAACTTCTGGCAGGCCTGGGAGAAGAGGGGCGCAGACCAACAATCTGTGAGGTTGCTCAGAGAGTGGTACAAAATTCCATTTGTACGCAAACCTCCTCTAGCGACTTCCCCCATCGACCTCTCTCCCAGGTACCGAGAGGAGTCAAAGAGACAAGCCCTGAACCTAGAAGTGTCTCTTTTGCTAGAGAAGGGAGCGGTGGTGAAAGTCTCGGACCTTCAATCACCGGGGTTTTACAACCGTCTCTTCCTAGTACAGAAGAAGACAGGAGGTTGGAGACCGGTGCTAGACGTCAGTGCACTCAACGTCTTTGTTACGAAGACAAAGTTCACCATGGAGACCACGAAATCAGTCTTAGCAGCGGTCAGAAAGGGAGACTGGATGGTCTCTCTCGACCTAAGAGACGCATACTTCCACATCCCCATACACCCAGATTCCCAACTGTTTCTGAGGTTTGTTTTCAACAATGTGGTATACCAGTTTCGGGCCCTGTGCTTTGGCCTAAGTCCTGCTCCTCTCGTGTTTACGAGGCTTATGAGGAATGTAGCAAAATTCCTCCATTTATCGGGAATCCGAGCCTCCCTGTACTTGGACGACTGGCTTCTCAGAGCCTCGTCCAGTCATCGCTGTCTGCAGGATCTTCATTGGACATTGGATCTGACCAAGGAATTGGGACTTTTGGTCAACCTAGAAAAGTCCCAGCTGATTCCATCCCAAACTATACTGTATTTAGGGATGGAGATTCGCAGTCCAGTTTTTCGGGCTTTTCCGTCTGCCCCCCGAATAGAGCAAGCCCTGCTCAAAGTCCAACTGATGTTGAAGAGAGAACGATGCTCAGTCAGGAATTGGATGAGTCTAGTAGGAACTCTATCATCCCTGGAGCAGTTTGTCTCGCTAGGAAGGCTACACCTTCGACCTCTCCAGTTCCATCTAGCCTTTCACTGGAAAAAGGACAAGACATTAGAGACGGTCTCAATCCCGATCTCCGAACCAGTAAAGGCATGCCTGAATTGGTGGAACGACAATATCAGTCTGAGAGAGGGACTTTCCCTAGCAGTTCAGAACCCAAACCACGTACTATTCTCAGACGCGTCGGATTTGGGTTGGGGTGCGACCCTGGACGGTCGGGAATGCTCAGGTCTGTGGACCTCAAGTCAGAGGAGCATGCACATCAACGGCAAGGAGCTTTTGGCAGTCCACCTGGCCTTGATGAAATTCGAGAGTCTCCTTCGAAACAAAGTGGTAGAGATCAACTCCGACAATACCACAGCCTTGGCATACATTTCCAAGCAAGGAGGCACCCACTCCCTGACGCTGTACGAGATCGCAAGGGACCTGCTCATTTGGTCAAGAGATCGAGGCATCTCCCTGTTAACGAGGTTTATCCAGGGCGACTTGAACGTCTTAGCAGACTGCCTCAGTTGGAGGGGTCAGGTAATTCCTACGGAATGGACCCTCCACAAGGACGTGTGCAAGTCTTTGGGCGACTTGGGGTCAACCCACCATAGACCTCTTTGCAACCTCGATGACCAAGAAACTTCCAATCTATTGCTCTCCAGTCCCAGACCCAGCAGCAATACACATAGACGCATTTCTTCTAGATTGGTCTCATCTGGACCTATATGCATTCCCACCATTCAAGATTGTCAACAAGGTACTGCAGAAGTTCGCCTCTCACGAAGGGACAAGGTTGACGTTAGTTGCTCCCCTCTGGCCCGCGAGAGAATGGTTCACCGAGGTACTTCGATGGCTGGTAGACTTTCCAAGGAGTCTTCCTCTAAGAGTAGATCTGTTACGTCAGCCCCACGTAAAGAATGTACACCAAAGCCTCCCCGCTCTTCGTCTGACTGCCTTCAGACTATCGAAAGACTCTCTAGAGCTTGAGGCTTTTCGAAGGAGGCAGCCAGTGCGATTGCAAGAGCGAGGAGAGCTTCTACCATTAGAGTATACCAGTCGAAGTGGGAAGTCTTCCGAGACTGAGAAAAGTTCGCTCCCTTTCAGCTCCCACGATCAAGGGCTACAGGAGCATGTTGGCTTCGGTCTTTCGGCATAGAGGCTTAGATCTTTCCAACAATAAAGATCTACAAGATCTCCTTAAGTCTTTTGAAACCTCTAAGGAACGTCGTTTGGCAACTCCTGGATGGAACTTAGACGTGGTCCTAAGGTTCCTCATGTCAGACAGGTTTGAGCCATTACATTCAGCCTCCCTGAAGGATCTCACTCTCAAGACACTTTTCCTAATGTGCTTGGCTTCGGCTAAAAGGGTCAGTGAACTTCATGCCTTCAGTAAGAACATCGGCTTTTCTACAGAAAAAGCCACTTGTTCTCTTCAACTTGGTTTCCTGGCCAAAAATGAACTGCCTTCTCGTCCTTGGCCTAAATCTTTTGATATTCCTTGCTTATCAGAGATAGTAGGCAACGACAACGAACTGGAAAGAGTGTTATGTCCTGTTAGAGCTCTTAAGTTCTATTTAGCTCGTACTAAGTCATTACGAGGTAAATCTGAGGCATTTTGGTGCTCAGTTAAGAAACCATCATTGCCTATGTCAAAGAATGCTTTGTCATATTTTATCAGATTTTTTAATACGAGAAGCTCATTCTCACTTGAATGAGAAAGACCGATGTTTGCTTAAGGTTAAGACGCACGGAGTTAGATCTATAGCAACCTTCGTGGCCTTCAAGCAAAATAAATCTCTGCAAAGTATTATGGACGCGACTTTTTGGAGAAGCAAGTCAGTGTTCGCGTCATTTTACTTAAAAGATGTCCAGACTCTTTACGAGGACTGCTACACACTGGGTCCATTCGTTGCAGCGAGTGCAGTAGTGGGTGAGGGTTCTACCACTACATTACCCTAATTCCAATATCCTTTTTAATCTGTCTCTTGAAATGTTTTTTAATATTGTTTTTTGGGATGTACGGAAGGCTAAGAAGCCTTTCGCATCCTTGTTGATTTGGCGGGTGGTCAAAGTCATTTCTTGAGAGCGCCCAGATTAGGGTTTGATGAGGTCCTGTTGTATGGGTTGCAGCCCTTGATACTTCAGCTCCTGGGAGTCTTTCAGCATCCTAAGAGGATCGCTGGGCTTCGTGAGGAAGACAGACTTATAAGGCAGAGTAATCGTCTAAGTCAACTTCCTTACCAGGTACCTATATATTTTGATTTTGTTATATTGATAACTGTCAAAAACTCTTAGCTTATACGCTGTAAACTTAATTAACTCTGGTCTCTACCCACCGCCTTGGGTGTGAATCAGCTATTATATATTCACCGGCTAAGTTAAATATTTAAAAATGATATTTTAATTATAAAATAAATTTTTGAATATACTTACCCGGTGAATATATAAATTAAAGGCCCTCCCTTCCTCCCCAATAGAGACGCAGCGGGACTAGTATGGGGAACTAGATGAAATTTCACTAAATTTCAAAATTGATTGAGCTCCATTCAGGTAGATATCTTGTAACGGTAGTCTTGCACGAATTGAAGTGGAGGGGTGGGAAAGGCTGTTGTAAAACGACATTGAGGATAATATACGTAGATATTTTGGTGGTCTTCAATTTGCTCAAAAGGTCAGCTGATGATTGCATACAAAAAGTAGTTGTTCCCTAACCGAAATACAAACCACGTTATTTAAATAGGGTATCACTTTCGGCGTAGCTGAAATGACGAGCCAATAAATTTTCAACGAGGGTTTACTACCCCCTCGCTAGGGGAGGAGTAGTTAGCTACCCTTCCCCCCTCACACACCGGTAAACTAGTTCGCTTTGTTTCTGGCTCGGGTGATGAACAGATGTGTCTGCTCTCACCCTCGCGTATTGACAGCCTTAATCTTTTCTGCTTTTTCTTTCAGTTGTGTGTTTGAAAGTTGGCCTCTCTCTTTATCATGCAGAAATGCCCCGGATTACCAGACTGCCCTTGTGGGACATATATGTCGGCGGTCGAGACGGACCCTCACACCTTGTGTCCATTCTGCAGGGGCCAACGGTGTGATAAGGATAAAGTTTGTTGTGAGTGTAGGGAGTGGTCTACCTCCCAGTGGGAGAGGTTTTCCCGGCGCCGAAAGAAGAAGTCCAAGCGGGATCTTTCTCCTTCAAGGATCTCCTTGAAGAAGGAAATCTCCAAGAACTCTTCTTTCGTTGCCCGAACCTCCTCCGAAGCTCCCACTCGATCGGTCTCTCCCGAGAGGCCGTCGAGTGGTAGCGTAGGCCATACTTGTGTTAACCGACCTCGGGGTTCGGGAGAGGGAGTTGCCTCCCATAGCGAGGCAGCTCCTCCTCCTCCTCCGGGGGAGGAATTATCAATGAATGTTGCTAATGATGATTTATTGTAGCTTTGGGCTTCCTTGGGGCTTAAGGGTTTGCCCTCCAGGGAAGCCCTGTTTGACCTTATCCAGTTGGGAGCAGCTGTCAAACAGTCGCCGGTAATAGCGGAGGTTGACCCTCTGTATATCGTCGACGTTGTTGTGGCAGAGGCTTCCGGCTAGTTGGGTCAAACCTCTGCCTTGGGTGCTGATGTTGCTGAAGGCTTGGTTCCCCCCTCCGAACATCCTTCGAGGGAGGGGTCAAGTCCAACGGTCTCTCTTGCAGGTGTTTCTCCCCCTCTTCGGAGGACTGACGATGGTGTTCCTGATGCCCCCAGAAGACGTATCCGACGCTAGGCTCATCTTCCTCTTCGCCGTAGAAGCCTTCCTTCTCCCCACAAGTGAGTTAGGAGGCGCCTTCTCAGTCCCCCGCAGAGGATCCTCCTCACCGTGCTTTGACCATTGCAGCTGTATCACTGGACCTCTCTGCACATCGTTCGCGATCTCCTCCGCCTGCCAGACCTGCTGACCTTCCTTCTCCGTTCCTGGCAGCTGACGCGCTGTCACGCCCCCCGTTTTCAAACGGGCACCGGTCCCTTCGGGGCAAAAGGGGCTTGCTCGCAATGTGGGAAAGTCCCTTAAGTGCCAGATATCCCCTGTGCGCCCACGCTCTGTGGGCCAATTCGATCTTGAAACGACGTGATGCGGTGGTAGAGAGGTTCTATTTGAAGGTCTCAACCGTCGAAGTCAGCAAGCTCAGACACTCTTCCCTTATGGGAAAGAGCCTGTTTGAGCCCAAGGACGTGGAACAGGCAGCTGAGAGGTGGAGGAAATCCAATCAGGATTCTCTCCTCCAAAGGGCTCTCACATCGAAGCCCTACAAACCTCCAGCACCTCAACAACAACCTCGCCAGTCCAAAACGACGAAACCGGCAGCGGCAGCGAAGACAACGGTTTCCAAACAGCAGCCCTTTCCTGTCAAAGACAGGAGAGGCAAGAATCCTAGGGGGAGCGGCCGAGGCCGCAAACGCTAGGATTCGCAGTCCCCTGCATGTCCACCAGTGGGGGGATGCCTACAAAGTTGCACAATCAGGTGGCTGCAACTCGGGGCCGATTCCTGGACGGTTTCTGTAATCAGTCAAGGATATCGCGTCCCGTTCATAACATCTCTTCCTCCCCTGACAGCGAATCCAGTGTCGTTGAGCTCCTATGCCATGGGATCGGCAAAGGGGCTAGCCCTACGGGCAGAAGTCAAGACCATGTTAAAGAAGGATGCTCTCCAAGAGGTCGTCGACGGGTCCCCAGGCTTCTTCAGTCGACTCTTTCTTGTAAAGAAGGCGTCTGGAGGCTGGAGACCAGTCATCGACCTCTCAGCTCTGAACATGTTTGTCAAACAAACTCCGTTCAGCATGGAGACCGCAGACACGGTCAGACTTGCAGTGAGACCACAAGACTTCATGTGTACACTAGATCTGAAGGACGCGTACTTCCAGATCCCAATCCATCCGTCTTCAAGGAAGTACTAAAGATTCAGCTTAGACAACAAGATCTACCAGTTCAAGGTGCTGTATTTCGGTCTCTCCACAGCACCTCAAGTTTTCACCAGAGTGTTCACCTGATCTCTTCGTGGGCACACAGGATCGGCATTCGTCTACTCCATTATCTGGACGACTGGCTGATCCTAGCAGACTCGGAGTCGACCCTTCTTCGACACCGAGACAAGCTTCTGAGACTTTGCCAAGATCTAGGGATCATGCTAAATCTCGAGAAGTCTTCTATGCTTCCATCTCAACGACTGGTATATCTAGGCATGATCTTGGACACCAATCTCCACAAAGCCTTTCCATCAGACGACAGGATAGCAAGGCTGAGGAGGGTCGCAGATCCTTTCCTCAGACGAGAAGAACTCCCAGCCCAATCGTGGTTACGTCTCCTCGGTCACCTTTCCTCTCTGGCCCGTCTAGTTCCAAATGGGCGCCTCAGGATGAGATCCCTGCAATGGCGGCTCAAGTCTCGGTGGAATCAAGGTCACGATTCCCCGGACATTTTGGTCCCAATGGGTCCTGCGGAACGGACGGACCTTCAATGGTGGGTGACAGACGAAAACCTCCGAAAGGGAGTGGCTCTTCTCGTCCTCCCCCCGGATTTGATGCTGTTCTCGGACGCCTCAAAAGAAGGGTGGGGGGCCCACGTTCTGAACCACAGGACCTCAGGCCTATGGTCAGAATCAGAAAAGTGCCTCCACATGAACCTGCTAGAGATGAAGGCCGTCTATCTGGCTCTTCAACAGTTCCAATAGTACCTGGCGGGTCACTCCGTGGTGGTGATGAGCAACAACAACACGGTAGTGGCTTACATCAACAACCAGGGAGGTACCTTTTCACATCAGCTATCCCATCTTGCAGTTGAGATATTGAGATGGACTGAAGTCCACTCGATTCCACTATGGGCTCGCTTCATTCCGGGCAAAAGGAATGTGCTCGCCGACAGTCTGAGCAGAGCATCCCAGATAGTGAGTACCGAGTGGTCTTTGGATCCTCTAGTAGCCAACAAAGTCCTGACTTTGTGGGGTTCCCTGACGGTGGATCTGTTCGCGACAGCCTTGAATTTCAAGCTCCCCCTGTACTGCTCCCCAGTCCCGGACCCCAAGGCACTCTGGCAAGATGCCTTCCAACAATGGTGGGACAACATCGAAATTTACACCTTTCCCCCGTTCTGTCTGATGAGAAGGGTGCTCAACAAGAGCAGAATATCTGTCAACCTGTCAATGACCTCAATAGCTCCGCTATGGCATCACGCAGAGTGGTTCTCGGACCTTCTGCAGCTCCTGACGGAACTCCCGAGAGAACTCCCTCCTCGACACGAGCTACTCAAGGAACCACACGCCAACATCTTCCACAAAGCCGTAGCATCGCTTCGGCTTCATGCCTGGAGACTATCCAGCATCTCCTCACAGAGAGAGGCTTTTCGCAACAAGTTGCGGAAAGGATGTCTCGACACCTGCGAAAGTCATCCGCAGGAGTCTACCAGGCGAAGTGGAGAACCTTCTGTGGTTGGTGTCGTGGAAGGGGTATCTCTCCCCTTGATGCCACTATTCCAGCAATAGCGGAGTTTCTTGTGTATTTGCGGGAAGAAATGCGCCTTTTAGTCTCGGCAGTGAAAGGCTATCGCTCAGCCTTAAGTCTTGCCTTCAGGCTAAAAGGAATGGACATTTCCTCCTCGCTAGAACTTTCTTTACTCATACGAAGTTATGAACTTACCTGTCCTCAGGGCTCTTAAGAGACCTCCGTGTTCCTACTTGCTTTGGCTTCGGCCAAGCGAGTCAGCGAACTTCATGGTCTCTCGTATGACATCACCCATTCAAGGGGATGGGGGGAGGTAACGTTCAGGTTCGTCCCTGAGTTTGTAGCTAAGACTCAAAATCCAGGAGTGCCAGGCCCCCGGTTCTACTCCTTCCGGATTTCGAGTCTCCGTTCTGTAACAGATAACCCAGACCATCTCCTACTGTGCCCAGTAAGGAGTCTGAGGCTCTATCTTAAAAGAACAGCTGCAGTTCATCCTCGAGTGCAAGCATTGTTTGTGAGCACAGGAAGGATGAAGAGGAGGGTCACTAAGAATACTATTTCAGCGTGGATTCGCAGGGTCATCCACCATTCCCTGAATCCAGACCCTCCTCCGTCACGTCGCCCTAAAGCACATGATGTCAGAGGCATCGCTACGTCCCTGGCGTTCAAGAGAAACTACTCAGTGACGCAGGTTCTACAAGCAGGGGTTTGGAAGCGTCAAACGACCTTCACAGCCCACTACTGCAAGACGTGACCCACAGGAGGCTCGATACATTCTCTATCGGCCCTGTGGTGGCTGCACAACAGCTGGTCTAAACCTCAGGCTCCTTAATCGACAAGTAGCAGAAGGTTGAGGGCATTGTTACCCAGTTTTAGTCTGCATGAATGAAAAGGTATGCCTGGCCCTTATTCTTTTCTTCATCCTCCCCTCTCTTGGGGAAAGCAGCATCCTGGGTTCTCTGCACAGCTGACCTCAAACCACTTCAGGTAAACCATGCTTCCTTGTGTTCCTAGTATTAAGTTAATACTGTCGCGTCCCCCATACCCTTACGAGGTGGTATTGGGAACGTCCTAACCTAGAATTCCATCTAAAGGACTCCAGGTCAACTTCCTAGGACGAGTCACACTTCATTCCTTCACACACAAGCTTATGTTGGCCGCGATCCTTGCAGAGCAAGGTACTTGCGAGGTGCAGGGACTCCTTATCTTGAGTTCTACTTACTCAGATACTGAATCCCCGGGCAAAGCCAAAGCCAGTACGGCTGGGACTTACCACCCTTCCTAAGGGTTAAGTCACCCTATTTAAATAGCATGATTTGTATTTTGGTCACGGAACAAATGACAAATTCGTAGATAATTTGTATTTTTCCTAACCATACAAACCTTAGCTATTTACACATATTTGCCCGCCAGCCCTGTCCCCGGGATAAGTCCTACCTCTAAGCAAAGTGAACTAGTTCACCGGTGTGTGAGGGGGAGGGGTAGCTAGCTACTCCTCCCCTTCCCCCTCGCTAACTAGCGAGGGGGTAGTAAACCCTCGTTAAAAATTTAATGGCTTGTCATTTCAGCTACGCCTAAAGTAATACCCTATTTAAATAGCTAAGGTTTGTATGGTTCAGAAAAATACAAATTATCTACGAATTTGTCATATTAGGTGCCAAAAGCAAATGCAAACAGTGAGTGTGAGTAATCCACCATCAATCTCCCAAAAGTAAACAATGGACTTAGACAATGAAATGGTGTCATCCTCATTTAAGATGATTGATACAGGATTTATTATGCCCCAGCCCCCATTAGTCATACAGAGAAAAATACCTGCTTAGTCAACACTCATCCATTTTTTTACAGAAAATTCCAGACTTACCAGAAATTAAAGTATAATATATTAACAATCTAATTTTTTGCCATTTTCATAAATCATATATTTTACCAACTGGTTATCTTATGTTTTATCAATTTCTGGCCTTGAATATTGTGACAAGCCACATGTTTATGAGTTTTTCTACTCCATTTAAAAACAATTAGGCCTATGGGGGATCACAGTAGGAAACGTGGGTTTTGGTTTGGAAAATGCCGAAAACGAGTTATTTGCACCAATATTGATACTCAAAAGTGAATTAAAAATACAAGATACCCAATTTCAAAAATACAGTATATGGTTCATGTAATTGTCATGAAAATACCTGTAATTCATATCATGCCAATAACCATTATTGTAAGCTCGTATGAAATTGGTAAGAGGTTGTGGATGTGCTGCGTGTGCCAACCACATATGCACATATTTTGGTGGTATAATTTACTTTTAAATGAGCAACAATAACTCTATAGTGTACAGAAAGTATTATAATTATAACCAATAATTAAAATAGGATAGTTTGTAGCAGGTTAGGGACATCATATAATTTCTTTATTAAGCTTGGTTAGGTTAGGATATGTGAGGGTAGATTAGGGTATGTTAGGTTAGGTTAAGTTAGGTTAAGTTAGGTTAGATTAGATTAGGATAGGAAGTTTTTACTTAATTTTTGAAATGCGTCCCAGCCTCATACAAATACTCCTCAACATAAATGAAATTACCGTAAATTTAGAAATAGATTGATTTCCCCTTGGGCTGACATCTATGGCTATTTTAAAACAACATCCAGGAACTTATGGCAGCTAATGATTAATTGTTCCGTAACTGACATATAGGGGGTACAGTGAACCCTCGTTTATCGCGGTAGATAGGTTCCAGACGCGGGCACGATAGGTGAAAATCCGCGAAGTAGTGACAGCATATTTACCTATTTATTTAACATGTATATTCGGACTTTTAAAACCTTCCCTTGTACGTAGTACTGTTAACAAACCACCCTTTAATGTACAGAACACTTAATGCATGTACTACAGCACCCTAAACTAAAACAGGCACAAATATTAAAGGCGATTTTATATCATGTGTTTCCTAAACACCTAAAAAGCACGATAAAAAATGGCAACCAATGTTTTGTTTACGTTCATCTCTGATCATAATGAAGAAACAAACTCATTTAGTGTACACATATATGTATAGGTTAGTTTTTGCATCGATTATATTGATTATACAGTACTGTATGTTGATTTTTTTATTACCAATGTTTTAGTTTACATATTTTTCTTAGGACTTCCAAATGAAATCTTTTTCTTTATGACGCCGCCTGAAACGACGGCGTGTACGCTCAGTAAACAACCACGCTCAGAACAAACAAGGCATTTAACGCGCATGATGATAGTGATAAATAATGATACAGTACATACAGTATTTACAGTAAAAGCATTTACAAAATATGTTACCTTACAAATATAAATTATACAGTACTTGTACGTAGCAAAGCAGGAAAACAATTTGAGAGAGAGAGAGAGAGAGAGAGAGAGAGAGAGAGAGAGAGAGAGAGAGAGAGAGAGAGAGAGAGAGAGAGAGAGAGAGATTGTTTTACGTACGAATGTAAATTTTAAACAAAAAAAATATGATAGGTTACAACATGTAGACTTTTAAAACCTTCCCTTTAACTTAATGCATACAGTACGTACATTACTAAACTATAAAACAGGTTAAAGTAAAAAATAAAGATTGTTACTGTACTCACCACGAAAGAAGTTCAAGAAAAACTTGAATGACGATGGCGATGAATTTGCTGCACAGTAGAAATGATGATGATGAAGCTGATGATGTGTTCTACTGTGCAGTCAATGATAGTATTTTACGTCTCTTCAGACGGAGGTGTCTTTTCCTGGGACACCTCTTCAACTTCTTCAATTTCTTCCGAAGGCGTACTAGCAGGAGGAACTGGCTCTTTTTTGCGAGGCTGGAAGAACATTGTGATCGGAAGTTGTTGCCGCTGCTTCTTTTTTCGATCCAAGAGCATCCTGTAGGGAGTCATGATGTCATCGACCTTATTTGAGAATTGCATCGAGCGAACCATATCCTCGTCCCACTCTTGTAACATTTCTTTCGCCTCCTTCATATGGTTGCAGAACTTGGCAAGCCGTTCTAATGTTAAGCCCGTTTCTTCGACATTTTCTTGGGTCTCTTCCTGGGTACCCTCACTCTCTTCCTCACTTGCCGATTTCGTCAGGTCTTCGAGGTCTGCGTCAGTTAGGGGCTGGGAATGGCAGTCCAACAACTCGTCGACGTCTTCAGTCGTCATGTCGCCAAACCCGTCACCTCCAATTATGGCAGCCAACTGCACAGATTTCCGTATTGCAGAGTGTTGGATTTCCGACGGAGTAAATCCCTTGTCGTCGTAAACAATATCGGGCCACAGCTTCTTCCAGCTCGCATTCACGGTTGCAGGTTTCATCTCTTGAAGTGCCTTTTGAATATTCTGCAGGCACGTGGCTATGGTGTACTGCCGCCAGTACGCCTTCAAGTTGAAATCTTCATCCTCGTCATCTTGGGCAGCATCCACACACGCAACGAGGTCCGGCAAGGTATTCTTCGTGTAGAGGGCCTTGAACGCCCTGATAACCCCCTGGTCCATCGGTTGAATTAATGACGTGGTGTTGGGTGGCAGGAACTCAACCTGAACGCCCTCACGCGACAGGTCAGTTGCGTGTCCATCAGCGTTATCCATAAGGAGAAGGATCTTGAATGGCAAGCCCTTCTCTAAGAGATATTCATGGACTTGCGGGATGAAACACTGGTGGAACCAGTTGGAGGTCAGCATCTTCGTAATCCATGCTTTTTGATTATGCATCCAGTACACGGGAAGGAGATTCTTATTTTTATTTTTCAAAGCGCGAGGATTTTTTGACTTATAAATAAGCCCCGGCTTTAACAAAAATCCAGCAGCATTGCCACACATCACGAGGGTAACGCGATCCTTGAATGCCTTAAAGCCAGAGGCTTTGGCTTCCTCTTTGAACAGGAAAGTTTGCGACGGCATTCTCTTCCAAAACAAGCCGGTTTCATCCATATTAAACACTTGTTCCGGCTTGTATCCACCTTCAGCGATAATGTTCTTGAAAGTCTGGTTCACGTAAGTTTCAGCAGCGGCAGTGTCAGCGGAAGCAGACTCCCCATGCAGGGAAACGCTTTTCAGGGCGAAGCGTTTCTGAAACTTCGCGAACCATCCTTTGCTTGCGGAAAAACGTTTCTGAGGCTGGGAATCAGTGGATGTCCCTGGTTGAGGATCATCTGCATCATCATCATCTTCAGCATGGTTGCCGTCGTCGTCTTTAGGTTCCTTTGCAGCAAAATTCTCATATAAGCTCAAAGCCTTTGTTTGGATGGTGTTCGTATCCAACGCTATGTTCTTCTTCCGGCAGTCGGCAATCCACACAGCTACAGTGAACCCTCGCTACTTCGCGGTTCGACCATCGCGGATTCACCACTTCGCGGATTTTTTCCATAACCCATATATATACAGTAATATATATATATATATATATATATATATATATATATATATATATATATATATATATATATATATATATATATATATATATATATATATATGTATGCATGTATTTATGTATATATGTAGGTATGTATATGTGTATACATATAAATATATATATATATATATACACACACACACACACACATATATATATATATATATATATATATATATATATATATATATATATATATATATATATATATATATATATATATATATATATCTAAAGTAGGAAGATGTGATGTAGTTCTAAGGGAAAAGTATGGGAAATATGTCTGGGTAATAAGCAAAGCTCTACCTCCAGTTTGTTTCTACATTATGATCAGAGATTAATGTAAACAAAACATTGGTTGCCATTTTTTATCGTGCTTTTTAGTATGTTTAGGAAATGCATGATATAAAATCACCTTTAATATTTGTGCCTGTTTTAGTTTAGGGTACTGTAGTACATGCATTAAGTGTTCTGTACATTAAAGGGTAGTTTGTTAACAGTACTACGTACAAGGGAAGGTTTTAAAAGTCTGAATATACATGTTGAATAAATAGGTAAATATGGTGTCACTACTTCCCGGATTTTCACCTATCGCGGCCGCGACTGGAACCTATCTACCGCGATAAACGAGGGTTCACTGTAAAGCACCTTCCATGCGTACGATCGTTTTATTACGCGTTGTAACGACTCGCTTCGCTGATCTGCTAAAGGTGATTGCAGCAGTCTTTCTAATGTTCGCCTCGTCCTTCTTGATGTAGCGAACGGTGGATTCGTTGATGCCAAAATGGCGGCCGGCGGCCGCGTAACTTCTACCATCTTTTAACATGTCGAGAAGCGTAACCTTCTCAGCTATCGTCATCATCCTTCGGTGGCGTTTAGGCTCACTACCAGCCTTACTAGAAGCAGAACGCTTGGGAGGCATTGTAACAGAAAGTTCAACAAAAAGTTCAACTTAAAACAGTCGCACACAGCACAGATTAAACTTCACAAACTTAAGAACGTCTACTCAGCAATACGCGGAAAGAGAAAGTGAACGATCCAGCCCCGCGAGAACTTTGATGCTGCGGGTAGAAGATGCGGGCAAAACACCAATCACAGGCTAGATAACAAAACTTGAGTTTTGATTCGTCATCTATCAGCGCTTGAACCAATCACAACCCGTCTTACAGTACTATGGTGCGTTGGTTACTCATAGAAGATGCCCCCGCGCATACTGAACGTACGTAGATTAAGTACAATACCGTAATAATAATAAATAATGATAATAATACTGTACAGTAATAATAATAATAATAATGATTAATAATAATAACAATAATAATTTTATTAACAACAACAACAATAATAATAATAATAACAATAATAATAAAAATTTACGTACGCTATTTTACGCCTCTCTCTCTCTCTCTCTCTCTCTCTCTCTCTCTCTCTCTCTCTCTCGTACGCTTACAGTATTCGAAATGTGATTTTTGCAACAAAGAATATTATTGGATGCAGTACTGTACTACGTACGTATACATACAAAAGATTCATGGAAAAGAAGCACATCCATTACAGTACACACCATTCTAATATGGTATGACTGCATCTGATTTGCGTTTCATGTTCGATTTAATTTTACTACGTACTGAATTATCGTATGATCACATTCTCTTTTCGTGTTTTATTTCTTTCTGTGCTGAATTATATATCATATGTAATGCAATGAACAATCAGTAAGAGCAGATATTACTAATTACAGTATTAATGGAATTACAGGTAACAAAATATCGTATTTGGTTGTCTTCAGATTTCGCGGTATTTTCGAATTTTCCGGAAAATCCGCGATATGTATATATATATGGGTTATGGGAAAACCCCGCGAAGTGGTGAATCCGCGATTGTCGAACCGCGAAGTAGCGAGGGTTCACTGTATTACTTTCGGCGTAGCTGAAATGACGAGCCATTAAAATTTAACGAGGGTTTACTACCCACACCGCTCGTTAGCAGGGTTAGGGGAGGGTAGCTTGCTACCCCCCTCCCCTCACACACACCTGTGCTTGAGCTCACTTTGCTCTTGGCTCGGATGGTAGACGGACGTGTCCTCTCTCATCCTTGCCTCTCTCTTGGCAGCCATTAATGCTTTTTTGCTTTTTCTTTAACAGGTTTGTGTGTGAAGTTGGCCTCTGCGATTATGCGCACCTGTCCTGGATTACCCGACCGCCCTTGCGGAACATTCATGTCAGCGGTCGAGACAGACCCTCACACCCTTTGCCCTTACTGTAGAGGTCAACGGTGTGAAAGTAATAACAAGTGTGGTGAGTGTAGGGAGTGGTCTACCTCCCAGTGGGAGAGGTTTTCTCGGCGACGTAAGAAGAAGTCCAAGCAGGATCTTTCTCCTTTGGAAGTTTCATTGAAAGGAGAAAAACCCAAGGACTCTTCTTCCATTGCCTAAACTTCCTCCGAAGCTCCCACTCGAGCGGTCTCTTTCGAGAGGTCGTCGAGTGGTAGCATAGACCATGGTTCTGTTTTCCAAACTCGGGGTTCGAGAGATGGCGTTGCCTTCCCTAGCGAGGCAGCTCCACCTCTCCCCCCGGGGGAGGATGTGTCATTAACCAATCTTTTTCAGCTTTGGTCTTCCTTGGGGCTCGAGGGTTCGCCTTCCAAGGAAGCATACTTGACTACATCCGATTGGGTGCCGCTGTCAAGCAATCGCCGACTTTGGCAGAGGTTGATCCGCTGTCAATTGTCGACGTTGTGGTGTCAGAGGTATCCAATGTGGTATCTCCTAATACCTCTACCTCTTCACATCCCGCAGTAGCTGAAGGCTTAGTTTCTCCCGTTCCTGCTCAACCAACGAGGGAGAAACTTAAGTCCAACAGTCTCTCCTGCTGGTGTTTCTTCCCCTCAGGGGAGTTCACTTACAGAGACTCCTCTTCGGAGGACTGCAGAAGGTCAGCTTGCTGATCCAAAGGCCCCCAGAGGGCGTATCCGTCGCAAGGCTCGCCTTCCTCTTCGCCAGAGAGGCCTTCCTTCACCTGCGGTGAGGAGGCGCCTCTATGGTTCACCATCTCCGTTGCAGTCTGCCGCAGAGGAGCCTCGTCAGCGTTCTCCGACTGTTCCTGCTATGGTCCTGGACCTCTCAGTGGATCGTTCGCGATCCCCTTCGGTGGAAGGTCGTCCTTGCAAAGGACACGTCGACCTTCCACCTGACAGACCTGCTGACCTGCCGTCGCCGTTGCTGAGAGCTGATGCGCACTATGTGCCTACGAAACCTGACACATGCTCGTCAGGCATCGAACCCTGTTATGGGGCATCAAGGGCGTATGCGCCATGGCGCGCATACGTCCCTTACGCGCCATGATGGACATGCGCACCAACGTTCTCCTGCGCGCCAGGCTTTGCCTGAGGTAGCGCGCCACTGCGTGCCATCAACCTCCTGCGCGCCAACAACCTCCTGTGCGCCAGCGCTCTCCTACGCGTCAGCACTCTCCAACGCGCCAGCACTCTCCTGTACGCCAGCGCTCTCCCGCGCGCCAGCGCCCACACAGCGATCTCTCCTGCGCGCCCACGATCTTCAGACCTGGGCGCTGTTGGGAAGTCAAAGACTTTTCCTACGCGCCAACTGCTGTCACCCTCTCGCGCCCGTGAGGATACGCGTGCGCGCCCACGCCCATTCTCTCCTACAGTTGCGCGCTACCATACTGACGCGTGCCCACACGCACAGGCTCCAGCTGCGCGCCCGCTCGCCAGGGGTATCTCTCCTACGCGCGTGAACTGTTGCCCGCGCGTTCAACGACCTGATCCTGCGCGCCCACGCGTGCGCGTGCAATCAGTCTCCTGCGCGCCCACGCGTGCGCGTGCAATCAGTCTCCTGCGCGCTCTCCTGTGTATCCACAATCTCCCGCGCCCGCTCCTACGTGCCCTTGCAATCGCCCGTGCGCGCGCGCACTCACGCGCATCAGTAGTCTCCTGCGCGCGCGCGCCCCTGGTATTCTCCATCGTGCGAGCACCATTACGCGCCCCCCGTGCGAGCACTATTACGCCCCCCCGCGCGAGCGTCAAAGTGAACCCTCGTTTATCGCGGTAGATAGGTTCCAGACCCGGCCGCGATAGGTGAAAATCCGCGAAGTAGTGACACCATATTTACGTATTTATTCAACATGTATATTCAGACTTTTAAAACCTTCCCTTGTACGTAGTACTGTTAACAAACTACCCTTTAATGTACAGAACACTTAATGCATGTACTACTGTACCCTAAACTAAAACAGGCACAAATATTAAAGGCGATTTTATATCATGCGTTTCCTAAACACGCTAAAAAGCACGATAAAAAATGGCAACCAATGTTTTGTTTACGTTTATCTCTTATCATAATGAAGAAACAAACTCATTTAGTGTACACATGTATGTATAGGTTAGTTTTTGCATCGATTATATTGATTATACAGTATGTTGATTTTGTTATTACCAATGTTTTACTTAATTTTTCTTAGGACTTCCAAATGAAATGTTTTTCTTTATGACGCCGCCTGAAACGACGGCGTCATAAAGTACGCTCAGTAAACAACCACGCTCAGAACAAAGAAGGCATTTAACGCGCATGATGAATGTGATAAATAATGATATTTACAGTAAAAGCTTTTACAAAATATGTTATTACAAATATTATTTACCATATCTATATAAAATTATACAGTACATAATGTACGTAGCAAAGCAGGAAAACAATTTACGAGAGAGAGAGAGAGAGAGAGAGAGAGAGAGAGAGAGAGAGAGAGAGATTGTTTTATGTACGTAAATGTAAATTTTAAACAAAAAAAATATTATAGGTCACAACATGTATACTCTTCAGACTTTTAAAACCTTCCCTTTAACTTAATGCATACAGTACTAAACTAAAACAGGCACAAATATTAAAATGTTAGAATATTAAAGTAAAAAATAAAGATTGTTACTGTACTCACCACGAAAGAAGTTGAAGAAAAACTTGAATGATGATGGCGATGAATTTGCTGCACAGTAGAAATGATGATGATGAAGCTGATGATGTCTTCTACTGTGCAGCCAATAATAGTATTTTACGTCTCTTCAGACGGAGGTGTCTTTTCCTGGGACACCTCTTCAACTTCTTCAATTTCTTCCGAAGGCGTACTAGCAGGAGGAACTGGCTCTTTTTTGCGAGGCTGGAAGAACATTGTGATCGGAAGTTGTTGCCGCTGCTTCTTTTTTCGCTCTAAGAGCATCCTGTAGGGAGTCATGATGTCATTGACCTTGTTGGAGAATTGCATAGACCGAACCATATCCTCGTCCCACTCTTGCAACATTTCTTTCAACTCCTTCGCATGGTAGCAGGCCTTGGCAAGCCGTTCTAATGTTAAGCCCGTTTCTTCGACATTTTCTTGGGTCTCTTCCTGCGTTTCACTCTCTTCTTCACTTGCCGATTTCGTCAGGTCTTCTAGGTCTGCGTCAGTTAGCGGCTGGGAATGGCAGTCCAACAACTCGTCGACGTCTTCAGTCGTCATGTCGCCAAACCCGTCACCTCCAATTATGGCAGCCAACTGCACAGATTTCCGTATTGCAGAGTGTTGAATCTCAGCAGTTGTAAATCCCTCGTCGTCGTAAACAATCTGGGGCCACAACTTCTTCCAGCTCGCATTCACGGTTGCAGGTTTCATCTCTTGCAGGGCCTTCTGAATATTCTTCAGGCACGTGGCTATGGTGTACTGCCGCCAGTACGCCTTCAAGTTAAAATCTTCATCCTCATCATCTTGGGCAGCATCCACACACGCAACGAGGTCCGGCAAGGTATTCTTCGTGTAGAGGGCCTTGAACGCCCTGATAACCCCCTGGTCCATCGGTTGAATTAATGACGTGGTGTTGGGTGGCAGGAACTCAACCTGAATGCCCTCATGCGACAGATCAGTTGCGTGTCCACCAGTGTTATCCATAAGGAGAAGGATCTTGAATGGCAAGCCCTTCTCTACGAGATATTTGCTGACTTGCGGGATGAAACACTGGTGGAACCAGTTGGAGGTCAGCATCTTCGTAATCCATGCTTTTGGATTATGCATCCAGTACACGGGAAGGAGATTCTTGTTTTTATTTTTCAAAGCGCGAGGATTTTTCGACTTATAAATAAGCCCCGGCTTTAGCAAAAATCCAGCAGCATTGCCACACATCACGAGGGTAACGCGATCCTTGAATGCTTTAAAGCCAGAGGCTTTGGCTTCTTCTTTGAACAGGAAAGTTTGCGACGGAATTCTCTTCCAAAACAAGCTGGTCTCATCCATATTAAAGACTTGTTCCGGCTTGTATCCACCTTTGGCGATAATATTCTTGAACGTCTGGTTCACGTAAGTTTCAGCAGCGGCAGTGTCAGCCGAAGCAGCCTCGCCATGCAGGGAAACGCTTTTCAGGGCGAAGCGTTTCTGAAACTTCGCGAACCATCCTTTGCTGGCGGAAAAACGTTGTTTCTGACGCTGGGAATCAGTGGATGTCCCTGGTTGAGGATCATCTGCATCATCATCTTCTTCAGCATGGTCGCCATCGTCGTCTTGAGGTTCCTTTGCCGCAAAATTCTCATACAAGCTCAAAGCCTTTGTTCGGATGGTGTTCATATCCAAGGCTATGTTCTTCTTCCGGCAGTCGGCAATCCACACAGCTAAAGCACCTTCCATGCGTACGATCGTTTTATTACGCGTGGTAATGACTCGCTTCGCTGATCTGCTAAAGGTGATTGCAGCCGTCTTTCTAATGTTTGCCTCGTCCTTCTTGATATAGCGAACGGTGGATTCATTGATTCCAAAATGACGGGCTGCGGACGCAAAACTTCTACCGTCTTTTAACATATCGAGAAGCGTCGCCTTCTCAGCAATCGTCATCATCCTTCGGTGGCGTTTAGGCTCACTACCAGCCTTAGTAGAAGCAGAACGCTTGGGAGCCATTGTACAGTAGGATTTAACAGAAAGTTCAACAAAAAGTTCAACTTAAAACAGTCGCGCACAGCACAGATTAAAGTTCACAAACTTAACAACGTCTACACAGCGATACGGCGGGAGACAAAGTGACCGCGGAAAGAGATGCTGCGGGTTGGAGAAGCGGTCAAAACACCAATCACAGGCTAGATTACTAAACTTGGGTTCTGATTCGTCATCTATCAGCGCTTGAACCAATCACAACCCGTCTTATATGCTACGTAGGTTACCAATTCAAAGTACAAGATACCCTGCGTACAGTATACTGTACAGTACAGTAATAATAATAATAATAATAATAATAATAATAAATAATGATACTAATAATAATAATAATAATAATAATAATAATGATAATAATAATAATAATGATAATAATAATAATAACAATAATAATAATAATAACAATAATAATTTTAATAACAACAACAACAATAATAATAATAACAATAATAATAATAGCTTTACGTACGCTATTTTACGCTTTTGTTGTAGGATGTGTGTGTGTGTCTCTCTCTCTCTCTCTCTCTCTCTCTCTCTCTCTCTCTCTCTCTCGTACGCTTATTCGAAATGTGATTTTTGCAACAAAGAATATTATTGGATGCAGTACTACGTACGTATACAATCAAAAGATTCATGGAAAAGAAGCACATCCATTACATTTGTAGTACAGTAGTAGCCAACAGCAGCCTTACACCATTCTAATATGGTATAACTGCATCTGATTTGTGTTTCATGTTCGATTTAATTTTACTACGTACTGTATACAGTACTGAATTATCGTATGATCACATTCTCTTTTCGTGTTTTATTTCTTTCTGTGCTTAATTATATGTCATATGTAATGCAATGAACCATCAGTAAGAGCAGATATTACTAATTACAGTATTAATGGAATTACAGGTAACGAAATATCGTATTTGGGGTCTTCAGATATCGCGGTATTTTCAAAATTTCTGGAAAATCCGCGATATGTATATATATATGGGTTATGAAAAAAACCCGCGAAGTGGTGAATCCGCGATAGTCGAACCGCGAAGTAGCGAGGGTTCACTGTACCATCCTGCGCGCGAGGATGCTGGACAACGCACAGCAATGTCGCCATCGTTGCATTCCCCTCCCCGCAAGCCCATAACAGCGTGCACTGCGGCGGAAGGGAAGCATCCAGAAAAGTCCAGGATCTCTTCTTCTTCTTTTCAGGCGAACCCCCCTATGGAAACTTCTCCCTGGGATCTGTCGATCCCTGTCCCTCCAGAGGGAGTGTCTGACAGCGCTGCTGTCAGTCAACAGCCATAGTTCGGGCCGCTAATCAGAGCAGTTATGCAGGCTTTCAAGTGTGTTCTCTCTGAGTTGGGGCACAGATCCTTGGCTGTCTCTACCCCTCTGAAGAGAAAAAGAGGAGTTCCTCACAGGCCTTCGAGGCAGGTTCCTTCACCCCCCCAGACTTTTTCTCCTTCCCTGTCGGACGAGGACTTCGGGAGTCACGTGAGGTGAGACGTTCCCCCATCGCACCAATGAGGGAAACCCCACCTCGTTTTGAAAAGTCTTCCCGGGTAGGGGCTGAAAAGAACTTGCCACCGTCTATGTTAGAGTCCTACATCCCTCCCAAGAGGGAGTCGAAGGACTCGAAGACGGTACCAAAATCCTCGACAAGACTTAGGACAGAACCAGCTAGCCTCTCGGAGAATGTCCGCGAATCTCCCCAAGAAGAGCCTTTGGGGATAGGAGACTTCGCTGCAAGTCCAACATCCGGAGGAGAACTACAAGAGTCAGAGCATGCATTTTGGCAGGTGCTGACTCTTATGAGGGCTCTCAATGGGTTTGCCGACCCAGAGATCCTCCCTCGAGAGGGCAAAGACACGGTCTTGGACCGCGTAGTTGGCACTCAAAAACCCTCTAAGGCCAGTGTGGCTCTGCCTTGGTCTCAGGGTGTTAAGAGTACCAGGGACAAGGTTGCTGTTCAGCTCTCTGAGTTGTCCTCCTCCAACAGTTCCAGTGCCGGCAACAAGCTTCCCACCTCCTCGCGTACAGCAAAGGAGGTACGTCGAGTCTTGGAGGAGCCTTGTTTAGCTCTTCCTCTCCACCATTCATTGGAAGAGCTTACCAGGGGAGTCCCTCATGAGAGACTCCAACTGGCAGGTCTCGTTCTCGGCAACCGAAATCCTTAACCAGGAGAAGGATGCGAAGTGTGCTATGCAAGCCACGTCGTGGCTGGATATCTGGTTAGGAACCTTAGGTATCCTGATACGTTCTGAGGACTTCTCCAAAGAACGTACCAGGAAAGCTATGGAGACGTTCCTCCTCTCAGGCACTCGCACGATCGAGTTTCTGGCCCACCAAGTCTCGAACTTGTGGGCAAACACCATCCTGAGACGTCAGGATGCGGTGGCTGAGAGGTTCCATCAGAAGGTCCCTAGCACCGAGATAAATAGGCTCAGGCATTCTTCCTTAGAAGGAGCGAATTTGTTTGAGCCTAAGGATGTGGAACAGGCCACTGAGAGGTGGAGGAAGTCCCATCAAGACTCCCTTCTGCAGAGGGCTTTGACATCCAAGCCCTGTAAGCCTCCAGCACCCCAGCAATCCCGTCCGATCAAGACCACAAAACCGACGGCAGCAGCGAAGATAGTGGTGTCTAAACCCTTTCCTGTCAAGGACAGGAAAGGCAAAAAGTCCTTCAGAGGAGGTAAGAATCCTAGAGGGAGCATCCAAGGCCACAAACTCTAGGATTGGCAGTCCCCCTGCATGTCCACCAGTGGGGGGATGCCTACAAAGTTGCGCAGACAGGTGGCAGCAACTCGGGGTCGATTCCTGGACGATTTCCGTAATCAGTCAGGGATATCGCGTACCGTTCACAACATCTCTACCTCCGCTGACGACGAATCCAGTGTCGTTGAGCTCCCTTGCCATGGGACCGGCAAGAGGGCAAGCCCTTCGGGCAGAAGTCCAGACCCTGTTGAAGAAGGGCGCTCTCCAAGAGGTCCTCGACGGATCCCCAGGCTTCTTCAGTTGACTCTTTCTTGTAAAGAAGGCGTCTGGAGGCTGGAGACCAGTCATTGACCTCTCGGCTCTGAACAAGTTTGTCAAACAAACTCCGTTCAGCATGGAGACCGCAGACACGGTCAGACTAGCAGTGAGTGAGACCGCAAGACTTCATGTGTACACTGGATCTGAAGGACGCGTACTTCCAGATCCCAGTCCATTAGTCTTCAAGGAAGTACTGTACTTAAGATTCAGCCAAGACAACAAGGAGTACCAGTTCAAGGTGCTGTGTTTCGATCTCTCCACAGCACCGTAGGTTTTCACCATAGTGTTCACCCTAATATCTTCGTGGGCACACAGGATCGGCATCCATCTCCTCCGTTATCTGGACGACTGGCTGATCCCAGCAGACTCGGTGTCATCCCTTCTTCAACAATGGGACAAACTTCTGGGACTTTGCCAGGATCTGGGGATCATGGTAAATCTCGAGAAGTCCGCCCTGCTTCCCACTCAAAGACTGGTATACCTATGCATGGTTATAAGCACCAATCTCAACAAAGCCTTCCCATCAAACGACAGGATAGCAAGGCTGAGGAAGGTCACAAGTCCTTATCTCAGACGAGAAGAACTTCTAGCCCAATCGTGGTTACGTCTCCTCGGTCACCTTTCTTCTTTGGCTCGTCTAGTTCCTAACGGTTGCCTCAGGATGAGATCCCTCCAGTGGTGACTCAAGTCCCGGTGGAATCAATGTTATGATTCCCCGGACATCATGATCCCTATGAGACCTGCGGAACGGACGGACCTCCAGTGGTGGGTGACAGACGAGAACCTACGAAGAGGAGTGGATCTTCTTGTCCTCCCCCCGGATTTGATGCTGTTTTCGGACGCCTCAAAGAAAGGGTGGGGGCCCACGTATCGCACCACACGACCTCAGGCCTGTGGTCAGAATCAGAAAAGTGCCTCCATATAATTCTTCTAGAGATGAAGGCTGTCTTTCTGGCCCTTCAACAGTTCCAACAGTACCTGGCGGGTTACTCTGTGGTCGTGATGAGCGACAACACCACAGTAGTGGCTTACATCATCAAGCAAGGAGGTACCTTTTCAAAGCAGCTATCCCATCTTGCAGTAGAGATGCTGAGATGGGCCGAAGTCCACTCGATTCCGCTATCGGCTCGTTTCATTCCAGGCAAGAGGAATGTGCTCGCCGACAATCTGAGCAGAGCATCTCAGATAGTGAGTACCGAGTGGTCTTTGGACCATCTAGTAGCGGGTTCTCCGACTGTGGATCTGTTCGCAACAGCTCTGAACTCCAAGCTTCCGCTGTACTGCTCCCCAGTCCCAGACCCCAAGGCTCTCTGGTAAGATGCCTTCCAACAACGATGGAACAACATCGACGTTTACGCCTTTCCCCCGTTTTGTCTGATGAGGAGTGTGCTCAACAAGACCAGAACATCGGTCAATCTTTCGATGACCCTCATAGCTCCGCTATGGCATCACGCGGAATGGTTTCCGGACCTTCTGCAACTCCTAACGGAGCTACAGAGAGAGCTCCCTCCACGACACAATCTACTCAAACAACCACATGCCAACATCTTCCACAAAGCCGTAGCTTCGCTACGACTTCACGCCTGGAGACTATCCAGCATCTTGCTGAGAGACGAAAGTCATCCGCAGCTGTCTACCAGGCAAAGTGGAAAGTCTTCTGTGGTTGGTGTCTTGGAAGGGGTATCTCTCCACTCGATGCCACTATTCCAGCAATAGCGGAGTTCCTTGTGTATTTGCGGGAAGAAATGCGCCTTTCAGTCTCTGCAGTAAAAGGCTATCGCTCAGCCTTAAGTCTAGCCTTCAGGGTGAAAGGAATGGACATTTCTTCTTCGCTGGAACTTTCCCTACTCATACGAAGTTATGAACTTACCTGCCCTCAGTCGGAAGTGAGACCTCCTCCATGGAACGTGATTCGAGTTCTCAGGTCTCTTAAGAGACCTCCTTATGAACCATTACGCCAGGCTTCAGATCGCCACCTAACCTGGAAGACGGTGTTCCTACTAGCTTTGGCTTCGGCCAAGCGTGTTAGCGAACTTCATGGTCTCTCGTAGGACATCGCCCATTCAAGGGGATTGGTGGAGGTAACGTTCAGATTCGTCCCTGAGTTCATTGCTAAAACTCAGAATCCTGGAGTAGCGGAGGCTCGATTCGACTCCTTCCGGATTTCTAGTCTCCGTTCTGTAACAGATAACCCAGACCATCTCCTACTATGCCCAGTAAGGAGTTTGAGGCTATATCTTAAAAGAACAGCTACAGTTCGTCTTCATGTGCCAGCCTTATTCATTAGCACAGGGAGGAATAAGAGGAGGGTCACCAAGAACACCATCTCGGCATGGATTCGTAGGGTGATTCATATGTCCCTGAATCCAGATCCTCCTCCGTCACGTCGCCCTAGAGCACATGATGTCAGGGGCGTAGCTACGTCCCTGGCCTTCAAAAAGAATTTTTCAGTGATGCAGGTCCTTCAAGCTGGGGTGTGGAAGCGTCGGACAACCTTCATAGCCCACTACCTGTAAGACGTGACCCACAGGAGGCTCGATACGTTCTCTATCGGCCCTGTGGTGGCTGCACAACAGCTGGTTTAAAACCTCAAGCTCCTTATTGGACAAGTAGCAGAAGGTTGAGGGCATTGTTACCCGGTTTTAACCTGCATGAATGAAAAGGTTTGACTGGCCCTTATTCTTTTCTTCATCATCCCCTCTCTTGGGGAAAGCAGCATCCTGTTTTCTCTGCACAGCTGACCTCAAACCACTGCAGGTAAACCATGTTTCCTTGTGTTCCTAGTATTAAGTTAATACTGTCACGTCCCCATACCCTGACGAGGTGGTATTAGGAAAGTCCTAGACTACAAGTTTCCATCTAAAGAACTTCAGATCAACTTCATAGGACAAGTCACAATTCGTTATGCCTTCACACACAACTTGAGTAGGCCGCAGTCCTTGTGTAGCAAGGTTCTAGCGAGGTGCAGGGACTCCTTATTTCTTGGGTGCTGACACACTCAAATAACGAGCCCCCGGGCAAAGCCAAAAAGCCAGTACTGGCTGGGACGTCCACCCTTCCTAATGGGTGAGTCACCCCTATTAAATACCGTGGTTTGTATGTCAGTTACGGAACAAATGACAAATTCGTAGATAATTTGTATTTTTCCTAACTATACAAACCTTTGCTATTTAATCAAACTTGCCCGCCAGCCCTATCCCCTTCTAAGTCTTACCTCCAAGCAAAGTGAGCTCAAGCACAGGTGTGTGTGAGGGGGGGGGGGGTAGTAAGCTACCCTCCCCTACCCCCACTAACAAGCGTTGTGGGTAGTAAACCCTCGTTATATTTTAATGGCTCGTCATTTCAGCTACACCGAAAGTAATGCCCCCTATTAAATAGCTAAGGTTTGTATAGTTAGGAAAAATACAGATTATCTACGAATTGGTCATTTTATACAAAAAAAAAAGAAAAAGCTTCCATAAGCAATTGTTTTCAATGCATATGCAGTAATCCACCATCAGTGCCAAAAGTCAACAATGGACTTAGACAAAGAAATACAGTACATAAAATAGTATGCCCCAGCCCCCATTAGTCATACAGGGAAACATGCCAAAATAACCAGCACTTGTCCTTTTCTGATAGCAAATCTCAGTTTTGCTAGAAATTAAAGTATCATATGATTTCCTGGACTCATTCTATGTCTCATGATACATTTTCCCTAACAAAATGTGCTACCATATATAGTATAGTATAAGGTGGGAAGGTTTGTAGATTGGCTCAGTCATACAAAAAGATGAAGGTGATTACAGTATATGATACTACACTATATTTCACGTCAGATGCGTGAACCATATTTGTTCTGACATTAATATAAACCATTCGCTATTAATATGGATATTAATTTTGATGAAGCTGGAAGACAAGCCATAAGACTTTTAGCGAGGGTTAACCATCCACCAGCTAGTTAGCGGGAGAGTGGGGGTTAGTTTGCTACCCCTCTCACTCAAAAACCTGGGCTGAGTAACCACTTTTTTTTTTAGGTCTGTGCCACTCTCCTCATCCTTCTTGACTTGCTATTGTTGACTTAATTGCTTTTTATGCTTTTTATTTTTTAATATTGATACTGGATTGTCGCAAACGACATCCTGACCAACCAGGAAGACGAGGTCATGAGTCTCGCCCCTGCGATCTTTGAACAGAATAAATTCTGTTCTCATCATTGGCTTACCGCAAACGACAACCCAGCCGACCAAGAAGACGAGGTGATGAGTTTCGCCCCTGCGATTGTTGATCAGAATAAATTCCGATCTCATCATTGTATTGCCATGAACGACATCCTGACCGACCAGGAGGATGAGATGGTGAGTCTTGTCTATGCAATCGATGAACAGGTGCAGCATCGTCCACCTAAAAACCGTCTGCTGCACCAGTAGGAAAGAGGTTAGCCTGCAAGCTGGAAACATTCCTAAAGGGAGAAACAAAGATCTGTAAATGAGGAGACAACGGAGCCACCGGATGGTTAGAAGGCTTGTCGTCAGCAGGAGGTTGTCTGAAGGGAGAAAGTAGAACTTTGCAAATGCCAAGGGCAAAGTTGGCAACAGGCGAAGAATCTCTCTCAGACTCATGTTGAAGGAGACGTAGAAGCGCTTCCTTTGAAGGGGAGAAGAAATCCAAGCCTGCAAAATATCTGAAATAGAGAAAGGTATCTCAGCAGCAGAATGAGAAGTTATTTCTCTAGTCGAAGCAGCAACTCCCCCAAGTCCGTGAGATCGCCCAGGAGTTAAAGGGACGCTTTCCTACTCGGTCGTTCCCCGGAGGAAGACAGTCAAGAAGGAGCTTTGGAAAGAGGTGTAAGAGAGTGCAAAGAAGAAGAGGAAACTCATGATCGTTTTGTCTCCGAGTTAGACTCTGAGAGAGAGCGATCGCACTTAGCTTTCTTCTTCCTGAATCTCCCAAACTTCTTCCACTGGGAGGCAGACCACTCCCTACACTCATCACAAGGCGAGTCTTTCTTGCAACTACGCGCTCTACATATCGGACACAAAGAATATGGGTCGGTGTCTACCGATGACATGAAGGTCCTGCAAGAACGACCTTCGTAACCAGGGCACGTTCGCATGATCGCAAACCAAGCACAATCACACCTGAAAAAGAGAAAGTAAGCTTAAAATGAGCACAAAACAATAATGTTCGTCAATGTCTGTGGCATCCTTGAGGTGGAGAGACAGGAGACGACCACTCTCTACAAGCCAAATATAAAAAGTGACTAGCTCAGGTGGCTAGTACCACTAGTCACCCCCTACCCAATCTCTGGGTAGGGTTACCATCTCGCACCAAAAGTCTAATTGGCTACCTTCCAGCTTTGCCAAAAGATATACTGTATCCATATATAGTATAAATAACTGCAGGTTTGTAGTAGAGAAAAATAAAAAATTTTTATCTATGAATTTGTCAATTTTAAGCTTTTTATTTTTCAATGTGATTGTATTTCTCCTCGACTGTCTTCATGCGGACAAATTGAGGACCCGAGGGCCGCCTTGCAGTACTTTCATGTCCTCCGTTGAGATGGACCCACATTCGTTGTGTCCGTCCTGCCGAGG
Organism: Palaemon carinicauda; assembly: GCF_036898095.1. Classification (NCBI taxonomy): domain Eukaryota; kingdom Metazoa; phylum Arthropoda; class Malacostraca; order Decapoda; family Palaemonidae; genus Palaemon; species Palaemon carinicauda. The sequence goes on from NC_090747.1 coordinate 71,614,053, forward strand.
GTGGCGCTGTGATCGTTACAACACCTGTCCTGAATGCCGGGAGTGGTCTGCCTCCCAGTGGGAGAGGTTTGGGTGATGGTGCAAGAAGAAGTCCAAGCCTTGGGGTCTTCCTCGAAGTTGAAGAAACCTCGAACTTCTTCCTTGACTCTCCAATCTCTTCCTGAAGCTCCTGCTTGATTGACCTCCCCTGGGGAATACTCGAGCAAAAGTGTAGACTGGTTAACACCAGGTCAACCTTGGGGTTCAAGGCATAGGACTGCTTCCCCTAGAGAAGCAGTTCTGCCTCTTTCCTCAGGCAAAGCCTTTTCTTTCTCTTACGTATTGCAGATTTGGCTATCGCTGTGTATGACTGGTCCCCCGTCAAAGGAGGCTTTGCCTGAACTCCTTCAACTTGGTGCTGAGAGGAAGCGTACACCGAGGCAGGTCTCTCCTGTGGTTGGACATCTCTCTCCTCTGTGAGTGAGGTCCCTCCCAAAGACCCCGTTCCAGAGAACTTCTAGATGCCATTGTGTCTCTCCATTGATGCCCCTCCCTGCAGAGTAGGGAGAGCGTAGTCCCCCTCGATTCTCTAAACGTTCTCCTTCTCCTTCTCCTTCGGTCAGGAGACGTCTCTTCAGTTCTTTCAAGGGCCGACGATCTTTTCCCTCGCCTGCAATACGACCCTTCGGCGAAGGGACTCACTAATAGAAAGGTTCCACTGACAGGTCCCACACGTGGAGGTGATGAGACTTAGGAATTTGACTCTCGAAGGTGCCTCTCTGTTTAAGTTGGAAGATGTCGAACGGGTGGCGGAGAGATGGAGAAAGTCCAATCAGGACTCCCTTCTCCATAGGGCCCTCACGTTTCGGCTCTATCGGCCTCCTCCGCCACAGAAAAAGCAGTCTCACATAGCAAAACCGCTGACGAACAGTACTTTGAAGTCCCAGAGAGTGTTGAAGAACCCCTTTCCAACTAGAGAACGTAAGGGCTGTGAGTCCTCTTGCGGAGGTAAAAGCAGCACAGGGAGTGGCTGAGGCCTCTCCTGCTAGGATGGGCAATCCATCCACTTATCCACCAATGGGGGAGATGCTAGCAACGCTGCTGGCAGAGGTGGCTGTAGCTTGTGGCAGAACCCTGGACAGTCTCCGTGTATTGTTGAGGAGTATCATGTCCCGTTCATTCTTTCTCTCCCTCCACTGACTCGGTATCCAGTCCTATCAAGATCCTATTTAAAGAGATCCATGAAGGAGCTGGCCCTTTGGGTTGAAGTCCAGACCATGTTGGAAAAGGGTGCTCTCCAGGAGGTCCTTTATGAGTCCCCAGGCTTCTTCAGTTGACTTTCTTTCTTTCTTTCTTGTGAAAAGGCATCTGGAGGCTGGGAACCTGTCACTGACCTCTCAGCGCTGAACAAATTTGTCAGACAAACTCCATTCAGCATGAAGATGGCAGACATGGTCAGCAAGCGGTAAGACCATAGTACTTCAGGTGCACGCTGGCTCTCAAGGACACATACTTCTTTAAGGAAGTACAGTATCTAAGGATCATACTTGACAACAAGCAATACCAGTTCAAGGGGTCTTTCCTAAGCACCTCAGGTCTTCACGAGAGTTTTCGCCATAGTGTCATCCTGGGCTCACAGGATTGGCATCCGTCTCCTAAGATACCTGGACGACTGGCTGATCCTAGCAGACTCTGTAGTAACCCTTCTTCAACACTGAGACAGACTTCTAGCGTTTTGCCAAGATCTGGAGATCGTGGTGAACCTCGAGAAGTCATCCCTGCTTCCCTCTCAAAGACTGGTATGATCATAAACCGACCAACAGGAAGTCTTTCCATCACACAACAGGGTACATTGGCTGAGGAAGGTAGTAAGACCCTTCCTCAGACGAGAAGACCTTCCGGCCCAGCAATGGTTGTCTCATAGGTCACCTATCATCCCTGGCCTGTGTAGTGCCCAACGACCACCTCAGAATTCAATCTCTCCAATGGTGGCTGAAGTCTAGGTGAAATCAAACCAACTACTCCCCAGACATCCTATTACCCATGGGACTAGTGGAGCAGACGAACCTCAGATGGTAGGTGGCGGAGGAGAACCTCCTCAGGGATGTCATCCTTCTCATTCTCCCCCGGAGTTGATGCTCTATTCAGATGCATCAAAAGAAGGGGGGAGGTACCACATGCTGCACCACACGGCCTCCGGCCTCTGATCTGAGTACGAAAGGTACCAGCACATAAATCTCTTAGAGATGAAGGGAGCCTTCTTAGCTCTCCAACAGTTCCAGCAGTTCTTGGCTGGTCACTCCATTGGGTTGATTATTGACAATACCACAGTAGTGGCTTACATGAACAAACAAGGCGGTACCTTTTCGCAGCTCCTGTGCCATCTAGCAATAGAGATCCTGAGATGGACAGAAGACAACTCTGTGTTCCTATCAGCCCGCTTCATTTCGGGCAAGAGGAATGTGCTCGTGGACAATCTGAGGAGAGCGACTCAGGTAGTGGGCTCCAAGTGGTCTCTGAATCATCTAGTAGCTAACAAAGTCCTGACCTTACAAGGTTTCTAACTGTGGACCTGTTTGTGACGTCCCTGAACTTCAGGCTCCCGGTTTACTGCTCCCCAGTCCCGGATGCCCAGGCTCTCTGGCAAGATGCATTCCAACAACAGTGGGATAATATCGATGTTTATGCATTTCTCCCGTTCTGTCTGATGAGAAGAGTACTGTACTCGACAAGACCAGAGTATCCGACAATCTCTCCATGACTCCAAGCTCTGCTATGGCATCACACAGAATAGTTCTTGGACCTTCTGCAACTCCTGATGGAACTTCCGAGAGATCTCCTTCCACGACACGCTCTACTCAGACAGCCACAGGGAACACGCCTGGAAATTATCCAGCAGAGGATTTTCGCAACAAGTTGCGAAAATGATGGCTGAACACCTTCAACGATCTTTGACTTCAGTTTACCTGGCTAAGTGGACTGTCTTCTGTGGTTGTTGTCTTGGAAGGGGTATATCTACCCTCGATGCCACTATTCCAACAATAGTGGAGTTCATTGTGTACCTTCGGGAGAAAATGCTCCTCACGATTTTAGCAGTGAAAGGCTACCACTCAGCCTTGAGCCTTACCTTTAAGCTGAAAGGAGTCGATATTTTGACCTTGGAAATTTCTCTCCTCATATGAAGCTATGACCTTCCTTTCCCCCAGTCAGAAGTCTCTGAAGGGTGCTCCCTACAAACCATTACGCCAGGCAACAGATCGCCACCTCACACTGAAGATGGTGCTCTTATTCGCCGTGTGTTTGGCCAAAAGAGTTAGTGAACTGCATGGTCTTTCCTATGACATCACCCATTCAAGGGGTTGGGAGGAGGTACATCTTAACTTCATCCCCGAGTTTATAGCTAAGACTCAAAATCTGGGAGTAGCGGATCCCAGATTCGGGCCTTTCCGGATTGGGAGTCTTGGTACTGTAACCGATGATCCAGATCAACTGTTACTATGCCCAGTAATTAATTTGAGATGTTACCTCAAAAGAACGTTAGCAGCTTGCCCCCGAGTGTCATCACTCATCACCACATGTAAGGTCAAGAGGAGGGTCACGGAGAATACCATCTCTGCTTGAGTTTGCAGGATCATTGACCTGGCACTGAATCCTGACCCTCCTCCAACATGACAACCCAGAGCTCATGAAGTTCGGGGCATTGCAATGTCCCTAGGGTTCAAAAGAAACTACTCTGTGACTCAAGTATTGCAAGCGGGTGTGTGGAAGCGCCAGACTACTTTCAATGTCCACTACCTACAAGGCGTGACCCACAGGAACATGGAGTCGTTCTCCATTAGTCATGTGGTGGCTGCACAACAAGTGGTTTAAACTCCTCAGTCTTCTTGATGGACAAGTAGGCAAAGATTACTCAGGATTAGTCTGGGATGAATGCATAAGAATGACTGGCTCTTTTTTTTCTTTCATCTTTCCTTCTCTTGGGGAATCAGCACCCAGGATCCTTTGCAAAGCTGGCCTCACCTATCTGCAGTTAAAACCATTTTCCTTGTGTAACCTAGTATAGAAATAATACTTATGTCTCCATACCTTTAGCAATGGGGGATTGGGAAATTTCTATGGTACCCTCGTAAGATTCCTATGACTCAGAGAACTCTTACCTAGACCGTCATATTGTTAGTATCACAAGCATAGGCCGCTAGCCGTGCATAGCATGGTGTTTAGCGAGGTGTCATGGTTTCTACTAATTGCAGGGTCTTTTTCTGTGGGTGCTGCACAGAAAAAAAACCCCGGATCAATGCCAAGAAGACAGTTGGTGCAGAGTTCTACCAATCTACCTCTGAGGGAACTGTGAACAGTTCTTCTAAGGTGCAAGCCCAAGAAGTCAGATGAATCAGCTCTATCCTTGCCTTCAAGAAGAATCTGTCTGTGGCAAAATTGTTGAAGGGAGGAGTCTGGGTGATGGCAAGAACTTTTTCGTAGGTTGATTAAGACTCTGGGTTTACTGCCTCTGCTTGAGCAGGTCCTTAATCCTGGGTAGATGGATCCAAGGTGTGAGAACTCTGTTATTTGCATGTGTACCTTAGTGTGCATTGGAGAATGTGTACTGTGCAGTATTAATCTCATGATGGCATTCATCCTTCGAGTACTTAAGTGGGTGCACTCTACACATAGCTCTTGGGCTTGCGAAAGCACCTTAGTGTACAGTATGTGAGAAGTTGAACAACTCAAGAGCTAACTCCTCTTTAGGAGTGTAATTACTCTCTAAGGTGCATGCACAAAAATTAGGTCATCAAAAGCTAGCTCTTCTTCAGGAGTGCATGTGCTGTACACTCTGAAGTTCGTGCTTGCACCTTAGTTTGCATGCGAGGATGAGGAACTACTTTAAAATCATCAGGTGCATTAGAGCACTCTGAGATTTGTGAGCTTGCGCAAAAGTGAGGATCCACTTCAAGATGTGATTCTTCATCAAATACTCAAGTACACTCTGCAACACGTACAATCATGAGGTTCTACTCCATAGGAAAATCCGTAACCTGAAGGAACGACACACTTTTGAGTGTGAGCATGCACACAGGGAAGAGTTAGTGTAATCAGTGAATTCTACTGAAGTGTGCGTGAGCCTTGTGGTAGGTGAGTCTGGATTACTTCTTGAAGGTTAAAGTAGCCAAGTTATGAAAACAGAGTACTGTACTGTACGTTCATACAGCTCGACTGTTGGAGTAAAATTTGCTTACCAGTGTACAGGGTGAGGGAGCAATTCCATGACACCCACCTGTAACTACTGACACCTCGCTATAGTTTTTAACAAGCCAAGTTTACACCTTCACTTAAATCTTAGGTTTGTATAGTTAGGTCAAATATAATTGTTCCAACACTAAATACAAATCCTTTGCTATTTATTGGGATATTACCTTCGGCGAAGCTGGAAGACGAGCCAAAAGACTTTTAGTAAGGGTTAATCACCCACCTGTTAGTTAGCAGGGTGTTGGGGGTTAGCCTGCTACCAAACTTACTCACACTCTGGGTTGAGTAACCACTTTTTCTTTTGGCTCGCTGAACAAAAGTTGCTGCTCTCCGCCTCCAACTTGACTAGCCATTATTGACTTAATTGCTTTAGTGTGATTGCTTTTCTCTTTGACCGATCTCATGTGGACATGTCCAGGAGAAGATGGCCGCTCCTGCAGGACTTTCATGTCCTCCTTTGAAACGGACCCGCATTCGTTGTGTCCGTCCTGCTGAGGGTGGCGATGTGATGAGGACAACACCTTTCCTGAATGCCGGGATTGGTCTGCTGCCCAGTGGGAGAGGTTTGGGTGATGGCGCAAGAAGTCCAAGAGAGATTCTTCACCTTTAGGGTCTTCCCCAAAGTCAAAGAAACCTCGCACTTTTTCCTTGACCCCCCTCCCAATCTCTTCCCGAAACTCCTGCTTGATCGATCTCTCCCGGGCAACGATCAAATAAAAGCGTAGACCGGCTAAAACCAGGTCAACCTCGGGGATCGAGGGACGTGACTGCTCCCCTTAGAGAAGCAGTTCTGCCCCTTCCCTAGGGGAGAGCCTTTTCCTTCTTTGATGTATTGTAGGTATGACTGGTCACCCGTCGAACGGGGCATTTCTGGAACTCCTTTAACTTGGTGCTAAGAGGTAGTGTACACCGGATCTCGGAGGTGGAGCTGCTGCTGTTGCTGAAGACTTTGCTTCCCCACCATGCTGAGCCGACTCTTTCTTCGGGGTTGGAGCAAAGTCCGAGGCAAGGTCTCATGTGCAAGTAGACATCTCTCTTGTCCGCGTCCTTTAGTCTCTGAAGGGTGCTCCCTACGAACCACTATTCCAGTCAACATGTCGCCACTCACTTTGAAGACGATGTTCCTACTTGCGTTTGCTTTGGCCAAAAGAATTAGTGAACTGCATGGTCTTTCCTATGGCATTGCCCATTCAAGGGGATTGGGAAGGTAATTCTCAACTTTGTCGCTGAGTTTATAGCTAAGACTCAAAATCTTGGAGTAGCGGATCCTAGATTTGGGCTCTTCATGCTGAAACCGATGATCCAGATCAACTGTTACTATGCCCAGTAAAGAGTTTGAGGTGTTACTTCAAAAGAACGATAGCTGCTTTCCCCAGTGTATCAGCACTCTGTCAGCACGGGAGGGTCAAGAGAAGGGTCGCGAAGAACACCATCTCTGCTTGGATTCGCAGGGTCATTGACCTAACACTAAATGTAGATCTTCCTCTAACACAACGACCCAAAGATCATGACGTTAGTGGCATTGCAATGTCCCTAACGTTCAAAAGAAATTACTGACACAAGTATTGCAAGCGGGCATGAGGAAGCGTCAGATGACCTTCACTGCTCTCTACCCACAAGACGTGACCCACAGGAACATGTAGACATTCTCCATTGGGTCCTGTGGTGGCTATACAACAAGTGGTTTATATACCTCAGGCTCCTTGTTGGAAAAGAAGCAGATGATTGAGGGCAAAGGTTACCCGGGATTAGTCTGGGATGAATGCGTAAGAATGACTGGCTCTTTCTTTCTTTCATCTGCTCTTTTTGGGAATCAGCACCTAGGGTCCTCTGCAAAGCTGGTCTCACCTATCTGCAGGTAAAACCATTTTCCTTGTGTAACTTAGTATAGAGATAATGCTTGTTGCGTCCCCATATCCCTAGCGAGGAGGGACTGTGTAATGTCTATGTGTACCATAACAAAGTTGAGATATTCTAATATTCTACCTGGTCTCATTATAATAGAATATCCTGTCTCTCGGTTATAACACATCTTTTGTAATATTGTTGAAAGGCAACATATGTATAAAATAGTCCAAACCAATGGGAGTTGGTTGTTTACAACTGCATGGAGATGGTTGAAAGGTGATAGTTAATGAAAGGGGATACTGTAACTGTAATCCTGCAAATGTTATTGATACGCTTCTTTTTTACCATACGCTAGTCGAGATTTTTATCCTTTGTTATGGGGGTTACAATTTTTTGTATTTTCTTCAGTGTTAAGACAGAAGTTAACAAAGAACGAAATCTATTTTTGGGTGAGATGGCCATGTCGTCCTGATGGAGGGTTCCTGTAAGGGGCTTCCTGGGGTATATTTGACTACAATGATATTCCCAGGGAATTAGACTAAAGGTCTCCAGAATTCTAACTCCTGGCGCGAATATCCTTTGTATGGGGGTTACAATTTTTTTGTATTTTCTTCAGTGTTAAGACAGAAGTTAACAAAGAACAGATGCGAAAAATCTACTTTTGGGTGAGATAGCCATGTCATCCTGATGGAAGGTTCCTATCAAGAGCTTCCTTGGGTAAAGTTGGAGCAAATGCTTTTTTGTTGACCAGGCGGACATGAGTCTTTTTATAGTTTATATATGACATATTTGTTGTTGACGTTGTTAATAGTTTATATATATATCTCTTTTGACATTACTTTTTTTAGAATGATTTATTGTTAATTTGTTCTCTTCAGTTATTTATTTCCTTATTTCCTTTCCTCACTGGGCTATTTTTCCCTATTGGAGCCCCTGGGCTTATAGCATCTTGCTTTTCCAATTAGGGTTGTAGCTTGGATAGTAATAATAATAATAATAATAATAATACCCTTGGAAGATTCCTATGACTTGGAGAACTCTTACATAGACCAGTCACATTGCTAGTATCACAAGCACACAGCTTGTGTAGGCTGCTGGCCGTGTGTAGCATGGTGTTTAGTGAGGGGTTTCTACCAGTTATGTGTAGAGCACATACGGAGAAACCCCAAGGTCATTGCCAAGAAGCCAGTTGGTGGGGACTTCCACCCCCCCAGGGGTAAGTCATCCCTATAAATAGCGGAAGGTTTGTATCTAGTTTCGGAACAAATGAGAAATTTGTAAGTAATTTGTATTTTTAAATATTAAACTTAGCCGGTGAATATATAATAGCTGACGTCTCCGACGGCTCGACAGATTCCAAAAACTCGCGAGCGATCGCCGTGAAGGTTGCGGGTGTGCCCACCAGCGCCGACTATCGGCCAGATACCGCATATACTTGTAAACAGCTCCAGTTCTTCTCTGTCGGTTTCATCGACAATTTGATTCCACTCGCTTTATGACCTCGAGTTTTCTACCGAATTGGTGAAGTACTTGGTTTTGTTTTTATTGCTTTCGCCGTGTTGGATTATTCAATACTATCTTCAAAAGAAATGCTTTTGAAAGGAGAGGAAAAGTGTTTTGCCCTTGCTTTTTTATCTCTGGTTTTTCCATAGAGTAAAGATGGCCAACCCTTCCCTCAGTGTACGGAAGTGTGTTTAAGGCTTTTAGTAATTATTTTATCACGTTATAAATTATTGTTGATAATTATAGATTTTCCTCTATATATTTTATATCTCACCCACCTTTATTAGGCCTCTTCGATTAGCTTTCCATTTATACTAAACATCAAGATAAATTTTATGTTTTGTTTATATGCGGCCTTTACCTATTCCTCCCCTAGTCCGAGATGTAGGCGGTCCTAACTTGGAAACCGAAGTTAAACAACGTTGAGCCCATTCAACTTTTATTTTCGTTAAGTTTAATTCATTTGCTTTGTAAGAGTTATGAAATGAATATTTTTTAGAAAATATTTTAAGAAATATATTCTTTGAATAGTCTTCGTGCTGTTTTTTTTTCAAAGATGAACTAACGTTTGGTTTATTTATGCTATGCAGGTTGCGCTCTATCGTTACGATAGAGAAAGAGAGAATCACGGTTTCACTTTGCAGAATAAATCGATTTTGACGTTTTGTTCATTCTTCTTTCAAACTGAAGTGTTTTAAATACTAATTTAAAGGAACTTGTTAATTTTCAATTTCTTAGTCCTTTCAGTTTTTTCCTTTGGTCAAATAACCTGTTTATTGACGAAGGGTGAGTGGGCAATTCTCTTGTGTGTGACAAGAGAGAGAGAGAGACGGAGAGAGAGAGAGAAAGAGAGAACGATCCGATCTTTATTCTCGTCCCAAGTAAGGAGTTTGGGAGCGAGTAACGTTGTTCTCGATTCAGTTTTTTTTTTACTCTCGTCCCAAGTCTCTGTACGGGGAGAGAGGATAAAACGTTTTTAGTTTTTATTCTCGTCCCAAGGCACTGTACGGTGAGAGATTGAAAACGTAGTCTTTAGTGAACTAGTGTTTAGTCTCCTCCCCAGTCACTGATCCTTTTTAACTTTATATATTTCCGTTTTATTCGATATATATGTATATGTTTTTTGATTTTTGCATGTGTGTTTCATTTTGTACTAATGTGCTTACATTATACGACTCATTTCGCAATTATAACCTTTTGATGTAAGGGAGAATTGCGTGCTTCAGGTAGATATCAGTTTTATTCATGCCTAATGTGAAATTATTGAAAAATACGATATCAGTGAAGTGAGTGCAAGAAAACATATTCTGTGTTGCGGAGGGTTCGTTTGTTCATGCTTGTCGCTCCCCTAGTCCGAGACCTCTTTCAGGCTCCCCTGCACCAGGGAGAAGTAATGTCGTAGGACTTAAGGGGACGAGAGGCTTTAACCAACGTACAGACGTTCCCTCTTTGGTATCGGACGTTTCTCGTCAAGATCGCCCTTACCATAAGACGGGTGAGACTGTGTTCTCCTCGTCATCTGAAGACTTTTCGCAAAAGAAACCTTGGCGCAAGGTTTCTAGACCCTTTAAGCGAAAGTCAGTCCCTTCAGGACAGGTCCAGCGTCCTGGCTGTAGCCATGGGGACAGCTCTGACCCTTTGCAGTTGTCGGAAGACTGTTCGCCTATTAAACGCAAGCGTAACACGGGGTCCGAGGGTCGCGGTAAAGGCAATGTTTTGCCAACACAGACGTTACCGTCGTCTCGGCCCGTTCCGACTCCCGTTGATCCTAAATGGGTTGTCCTGCAGGACATGCAGACTAAGCTTGCCTCCCTTATGGAGAAGTTTGACGTTGAGCAGGTTCACGATGAACCTTCGCTTTCGAGTCGCCGTTACGCTAAACGAGACTCTGGCCGTCAGCCGCCCAAACGAGCATTTACTCGTCCGTTTGACGTTAGTGCTGACATTTTCTTGTACTTTGAAACGTGATGTCAGGAGTTTTTCACGTCAGTCACGTGACATGGATCCTCCCTCTCTGCAGTCTCGTGTTGACTTTCAGCCGCTGCCGCAGTCTCGTGTTGACGTTCAGCCGCTGCCGCAGTCTCGTGTTGACGTTCAGGACGTTCGCCAACCAGCTCAGTTGCCTCGACTTGACGTTGAGCGTCAATCACCGCAGTCGAAGGTTGTTTTGACTGCTCAGTCTAGGCAGTCAATGCAGTTCCGACGTGACGTCGAGCTTCCATCAACTCCTGTTGTTGTTGTTGGACAGTCACAAGGTTTTCAGTCCTTTCAGCAGCGACCTGACGTCGCTTCCTCTACTGCTACTGCTGCTCCTTTGCTTGTTGACATTGCCTGTCAAGCATTGCCGCCGCGGCAGGTCTCTCCTTTTCATGAGACTAGACAATTGTCGGACGAGGTTCCTTCAGATGAGGAAGTTGCTGATCCTCCTCCTACTGATATTCCTTTGGGGACTTTGTCAGACGGAGAGGAGCCTAAAGCTGCTCAGACCTCTATGGACTTTAAAAAAATCATGCTGATTTTTAAGGATCTTTTTCCGGTCCATTTTGTAACTGCTGCTCCTCGTTCGCCTTCGTCAGAGTTTACGCTAGGCCTAGCTTCTTCGAAGCCGTCGTTTTCTAAGCTAGTGCTCTCTCGCTCTTCTAAGAGAGCTTTACGTTTGCTAGGCGACTGGTTGATCACCAGGAGGAGTTTGGGGGAGACAGCATTTGCTTTCCCTCCTTTTAAACTGGCTTCTAGAGCGAGCGTCTGGTATGACACGGGAGAAGTTCTCGGCTTGGGAGTTCCTGCCTCTGCCCAGGGAGACTTCTCAAGCCTCATAGACTCTCCCCGTCGCCTGGCCATGAGACGCTCCAAGATTTTATGGTCGGCTTCAGAGCTAGACCATCTCCTGTTAGGAGTTTTTTTTCGAGCGTTTGAAGTTTTTTTTTGTTGGTTGGTCCCTGGGAGCCTTAAGTCAGAAGGTCTCTCCAGCTGTCAATGTTTTGCTGTACAATTATGTCATGCATGAACAAGGCTATCAGGGATGGCTCCAATGATCTGACAGCCACGTTCACTGCAGGAACAAGGCTATCAGGGATGGCTCCAATGATCTGGCAGCCACGTTCACTGCAGGAGTACTTAAGATGTAAGTGCGCTCAATGTGTTCATTGTCAAGACAAACTTCACGATGAAGACTACCAAATCTGTCTTGGCAGCAGTAAGGGAAGGCGACTGGATGGTCTCTCTCGACCTTCAGGATGCATACTTCCACATCCCGATTCATCCAAACTTTCAACAACATCTGAGGTTTGTGGACGGGAAAGTAATGTACCAATGTCGAGCACTGTACTTCGGCCTCATTCCTGCTCCTCTTGTTTTTACAAGGCCCTTGCAAAATGTAGCAAGCTTTCTACATTTTTTGAGGATTCAGAGCCTCCCTTTATTTTGACGACTGGCTAATCAGGGCGTCGTCATTATATCACTGTCTGGAGAGCCTCTAATGGACATTAGACCTAACCAAGGAGCTAGGTCATATAGTGAACGTAGAGAGGTCGTAACTTACAGTACCCCATCCCAGACTATTCTTTATTTGGGAATGGAGATACAGTGTCTGATTTTTCGGGCCTTTTCGTCTCCCACAAGAATGGAACAAGCTCTGTTAAAAGTCCTTCACTTGCAAGAGGAAAACAGTTGCTCTGTAAGAGTTTGAACTAGCTTCGTGGGAACTCTTTCATCGCTGGAGTAGTTTATCTCTCTGAGGAGACTCAACCTATGCCGTCTCCAATTTCACCTGAACCATTGGAACAAGGAGAAGGGCTTAGAGAGTATCTCTTTCCCAATCTCCAACCCAGTCTAGACATGTCTGACTTGGTGGGACAGCAACATCAGACTTCGAGAAGGTCTTTCTCTTGCGATCAAGAACCCAAACCATGTGTTGTATTCAGATGCTTCGGTTTGGGGTTAGGGAGCTCCACTGGACAGTCTGGAATGCTCGGGTCTTTGATCCACGGATCAGAAGAAACTCCATTTAAGGCAAGTAACATCTCTCCTTTGGCGAGATTTGTGCAAGGAAAAATGAATGTCTTGGCGGACTGCCTCAGCAGAAGAGGACAAGTCATCTCCATGGAGTGGACGTTGCATAAGACTGTGTGCGAGAAGCTATGGATGACATGGGGTCAACCCACCATAGTTCTTTTTGCGACTTCTCTGACAAAGAGGCTCTCGACTTACTGCTTTCCAGTTCCAGATCCAGAGGCAGCCCACATAGACGCTTTCCTGCTGGACTGGTCTCACCTGGACGTTTATGCCTTTCCACCTTTCAAGATCCTATACAAGGTGCTGCAGAAGTTCACCTCTCACGAAGGGACCAGGTTGGCATTGGTTGCTCCACTCTGGCCCGCGAGAGAGTGGTTCACAGAGGTACTTCTATGGCTGGTAGACGTTCCAAGGAGTCTGCCTTTAAGGATGGATCTCTTACGACAGCCCCACGTAAGGAGTCTTCATCAAAGCCTCCCCGTGCTTCGTCTGACTGCCTTCAGACTATCGAAAGACTCTCAAGAGCTCGAGGATTTTCGAAGGAGGCAGCCAGAGCGATTGCGAGAGCCAGGAGAGCATCTACCATCAAGGTCTACCAGTCGAAGTGGGAAGTCTTTAGAGACTGGTGCAAGTCATCATCCATTTCCTCTTCCAGTACCTCTGTAGCCCAAATTGCAGACTTTCTCCTGCATCTGAGAAATGTTCGCTCCCTCTCTGCTCCCACTATTAAGGGCTACAGGAGCATGTTGGCTTCTGTGTTCAGACATAGAGGCTTAGATCTGTCCAATATAAAGATCTCCAAGATCTCCTTAAGTCCTTCGAGACCTCTAAGGAGCGTCGTATGGCAACTCCTGGATGGAACTTAGACGTGGTCCTAAGGTTCCTAATGTCCAACAGGTTTGAGCCATTACATTCAGCCTCCCTGAAGGATCTCACCCTCAAGACGCTTTTTTTTGGTGTGCTTGGCTTCGGCTAAAAGGGTCAGTGAGATCCATGCCTTTAGTAAAAACATCGGCTTTTCTACAGATAAAGCCACATGTTCGCTTCAGCTTGATTTCTTGGCCAAAAATGAACTGCCTTCTCGTCCTTGGCCTAAATCTTTTGATATACCTTGCCTATCAGAGATCGTAGGCAACGAGCTTGAAAGAGTACTGTGCCCAGTTAGAGCTCTTAAGTTTTATTTAGCTCGTATCAGATCTTTACGAGGTGGATCTGAGGCCTTATGGTGCTCCGTTAAGAAGCCCTCATTGCCTATGTCTAAAAATGCTTTATCGTATTTTATTAGATTTTTAATCCGAGAGGCTCATTCTCACTTAAGTGAAAAAGATCGTTGTTTACTTAAGGTCAAGACGCACGAAGTAAGAGCGATAGCAACTTCCGTGGCCTTTAAGCAAAACAGATCTCTGCGTAGTATTATGGACGCGACCTTTTGGAGGAGCAAGTCAGTGTTCGCTTCATTTTACTTAAAAAACGTCCAGACTGTTTATGAGGACTGCTACACACTGGGTCCATTCGTTGCAGCGAGTGCAGTAGTGGGTGAGGGTTCTACCACTACATTCCCTTAATTCCAATATCCTTTTAATCTTCTCTTGAAATGTTTTTAATCTTGTTTTGGGTTGTACGGAAGGCTGAGAAGTCTTTTGCATCCTTGTTGATTTGGCGGGTGGTCAAATGTCGTTTCTTGATGTCGTTTCTTGAGAGCGCTCAGATTAAGGGTTTTGATGAGGTCCTGTTGTATGGGTGGTCGCCCTGGATATAACAGCTCCTGGGAGTCTTCCAGCATCCTGAGAGGATGGCTGGGCTTCGTGAGGAAAGCGGACTAACAAGGCAGAGTAATCGTCAGAGTCAGCTTCCTTACCAGGTACCTATATTTATTTGGGTTTTGTTATGATATAACTGTCAAAAACTCTAAGCATATACGCCTTTATTGTATTAATACTGGTCTCTACCCACCACCATGGGTGTGAATCAGCTATTATATATTCACCGGCTAAGTTTAATATTTAAAAATGATATTTTGATTATAAAATAAATTTATGAATATACTTACCCGGTGAATATATAAATTAAAGGCCCTCCCTTCCTCCCCGATAGAGACCCAGCGGGATGAGAAGAACTGGAGCTGTTTACAAGTATATGCGGTATCTGGCCGATAGTCGGCGCTGGTGGGCACACCCGCAACCTTCACGGCGATCGCTCGCGAGTTTTTGGAATCTGTCGAGCCGTTGGAGACGTCAGCTATTATATATTCACTGGGTAAGTATATTCAAAAATTTATTTTATAATCAAAATATCATTTTTCCTGAAGGTAAAAACCTGTAGCTGTGTATTTATAGATTGGCCTACCAGCACCTGTTGCCCTAGAAGTCCTACCTGCAAGCAAAAGTTGTTACTCAACCCAGGTTTGTGAGTGAGCGGGGTAGCAGGCTATTCCCCCCCCCCCCCACCACTAACCAGCGGGTGGGTGGTTAACCCTCGCTAAAAGTCTTATGGCTCATCTTCCAGGTTTGATGAAAGTAATATCCCTATATCCCTATGAATAGCTTAAGGTTTATATCGTCAGGAAAAATAAAAATTTCTTACAAATTTGTCATATGTTCTTAAATTTTTTTTTTACTGTACATATCATATCTCAGGTGGCTTAAAATAATCAATCATCTTATGCTTATTTTGTATATATATATATTTAGGTAATAATTTTAGAGCCAAATAAATAATGTATTGGAATATTACAGATAAAAATGGGACTACTAACTGACCCCGGTGTAGAGAGAAGTCGTTTTCCGGCATTGCTCGAAAAATATCACCGTCCTTTATGTGTTATGCTTTATGTTATAGGCATTGGGTGGTTTCTAGCTCTTGCTCATAATTCCCTCAATCATGGTAAGTTTGGTTTTCTGTTAAGGAGAGATAAGATTGCAATTGCAATGATCTTTTTTTCTTTAAATTCTAGAAATTCATGAACCTTAAATAAACTAACTTGAAAATTTTTTTCATGCTTTATACAAGTACAGTACATCAATGTATAATGATAGTTTTCTTTATTTTTTCATTGCTATATTTTAGCTAACTTTACAGTTTTAAACATTTAACTTAGCTGGTGGATATATATATATAGCTAACGTCTCTGACGTCTGGCGGAAATTCAAAACTTTCGGGCGATCGAAGGTTGGGTTGCTAGGTGTACAACTCGCGCTAACCTCAAGTTTTCTACAGCTTTGGTGAAGTACTTGTTTTTTGGTTAATGGCTTTCGCTTGGTTGGTTTTTCTTACGACTTTTCGTGAAACTCTTTTTGATTTGACTGTTTTTGACCCTTGCTTTGTTTTTCATCTCTCTCTGGATATTCCAAAATGGCTGACCCTTCCCCTGTGTATAGGAAATGTGCTAAAGGCTGTAACAGGCGCTTTCCAAAGGCTTCCATCGACCCCCATTCTATTTGTAACAAATGTAGAGGTAAGATATGTCAGTTAGGGGATCGATGTGATGAATTTGTAATTTTATCAGATAACAAGTGGCTTGAATATGAAAAGTACACTCGTAAGTTAGAGAGAGATAAGGTCAGAAGCTCTTCTCATTCTCGAGAATTTTCCTCTCCCCATGTCCCGGAACCTTTTCCTCCCCCTGTAGTGGTAGTTTCTGAACCCCCTACTAGCACTAACGAGCCTTCACTGATGGACATGATGAAGGCGATTCATGCTCTTGGTGCCAAGGTCGAATTGCTTGCTACGGATAGGAATCAGCTCATATCCGATGTTAAATTGTTAAAAAGTGCCAGTGTTAGTGAAAAAAGTGCGAAAAATGTGTTCAGTGTTGTGGAGGGTTCGTCTGTTTGTACTTGCCGTTCACCCAGTCCTAGACCTCTTTCAAGCTCCCCAACCCCTGGGAGAAGGAATGTCAAACGACGAAAGGGAACGATAAGTTTTAACCCACGAACAGAAGTTCCCTCACGAGTTGCAGACGTTGCTCCTCACGATTGCCCTTATCATGGGAGAGGTGACACTAAGTTCTCCTCATCCACGGAAGACGTTAATGTCAGTAAGAAATCCTGGCGTCAGGTTTCCAGACCTTTCAAGAGGAAATTGGTTCCTTCAGAACAAAGTCAACGTCCTGGCTGCAGTCATTGGAGCAGTCCAGAACATCTTCCTTCATCGCTCCTGCCAAACGTTCCTTTATAACGTCTGGTATTGTTGCTCCGGAGGCTCCTGCACAGGGTCACGGTTCTGTTGTTTCGTCTGGACGTTCCAGACGTGACGTGAGTGCTGTTGCTTCCATTATCCTCACTGACGTTGCGGAACGGACGTCATGTTCTGATCCTCGTGTTAGGGATCCTAATTTTAGCGTGCTGCAGGACATGTAGTCAAAATTGTCCCCGTTAATGCAGTCTTACTGTCCAGCCCCTGATCGACAGGAACCCTCGCTTGCGGAGTGTCACGGTTCTGATAAGCGTGACTCTTCTCATCAGACTTCTAAGCGTGAAGTTTCACGTCACGCTGACGTGACCCCTAGTGTTCGGCATGCTGTCAAATGTGACGCCGATCGTCAGCTTCGGCGTGATGTTGAGCGTCTGTCGATGCAGTCAATGATGTCGACCTTCATCCTCTGCCTGTTACTCATCGGCAGGTTGATGTAAGCTGTCAAGCTATTCCATCCCAACTTCTTGTTGATTCTCCATCTCGTAAGAACATTGAACTTTCGGATGAAGTTTATTCTGAGAAGGAAGCGGATGATCCCCTTTCCACAGCTGTTCCTTTGGGTATCTTGTCTGAAGAAGAGGAACCTAGATCTGCCCAACAATCTTTGGATTTTAAGAAGATCATGACTATTTTTAAGGAAGTTTTTCCTTCCAATTTTGTTCCTGCTGCTCCACGCTCGCCTCCTTCAGAATTCACTTTAGGGTTGGCTGCTACAGCTCCCTCTTTTACTAAATTGGTGCCCTCTAAGAGGGCTTTGTGTTTGCTGGGAGAATGGTTGCAGACCAAAAGAAGTCTTGGCAAGTCAACCTTTGCCTTCCCTCCATCTAAACTTGCTTCACGTTCGAGCGTCTGGTATGACACAGGAGAAGTTCTCGGCTTGGGAGTACCTGCCTCTGGCCAGGGGGACTTCTCAAGCCTGGTAGATTCTCCTCGTCGTCTAGCCATGAGGCGCTCAAAAGTGTTATGGTCTACCTCGCAACTTGACCATCTGCTCAAGGGGGTCTTCCGTGCCTTTGAAGTCTTCAACTTTCTTGACTGGTCGTTGGGAGCCTTGAGCAAGAAAGTGTCTGCTTTTAATAATTAGTCTGTTGTTCAGATTATGTCCTGTATGGACAAAGCAGTAAGAGATGGATCCAATGAGCTTGCTGCTCTTTTTATTGCAGGTGTTTTTAAGAAGAGATAGTCATTATGCTCTTTCTTAGCTAGGGGAGTTACTCCTTGTCAGAAGTCGGAGCTTCTTTATGCACCTCTCTCTCGTTCGCTTTTTCCCAAGATCTTGTAAAGGATATAGCTTCATCTCTTGCCTTAAAGGACACCCATGATCTAGTTTCTAAAACGGCTTGCAAGGTATTACCATCGTCGTTTTCAAGCAACAAACCGAAGTTGGATACCCCTGCTTCTAGGTTTATTCATCCCTTTCGTGGCAGAGCCTCCAACAGAGGCAACTCTCGTTCTGATGGAAGACGAGGTAAAAGGAGGGGAGCCAGGTCAAGTCGTGGCAGAGTCTGACTGCCCACAACCTCAGACTGCAGTAGGGGCCAGATTGAAGAATTTCTGGCAGGCTTGAGAGAGAAGAGGAGCAGACCAATGATCTATCCTCTTGTTGAAGGAGGGGTACAAAATTCCCTTTGTAAAGAAACCTCCTCTTGTTCAAAAATCGATAGATCTCTCTCCCAGATACCGAGAGGAAGCAAGAAGACAAGCTTTGCACCTACAGGTGTCCCTCTTGTTAGAGAAGGGAGCTGTGGTGAAAGTTTTAAACCATCAGTCTCCAGGCTTTTACAACCGCCTCTTCCTGGTTCCAAAGAACTCAGGAGGTTGGAGACCAGTGCTGAACGTGAGCGCACTCAATGTATTCATCCTGAAAGCAAAGTTCACTATGGAAACTTCCAAGTCTGTTCTGGCAGCAGTAAGGGAAGGCGACTGGATGGTCTTTCTCGATCTCCAGGACGCATACTTCCATATCCCTATCCATCCGACCTTCCAACATTATCTAAGGTTCGTGTATGGGAAGGAAGTGTTCCAATTTCGAGCTCTGTGCTTCGGTCTCAGCACTGCTCCTCTTGTATTTACGAAGCTCATGCGGAACGTGGCGAGCTTCCTGCATTCGACAGGTGTCAGAGCCTCCCTATACCTAGACGACTGGTTACTCAGGGCGTCATCCTTCAATTGCTGTCTGAAGGATCTCAGATGGACTTTGGACCTAGCGAAGGAGTTGGGTCTCCTAGTAAACAAGGAGAAGTCTCAACTGACCCCATCTCAAACTATTCTCTATTTGGGGATGGAGATACGGAGTCTAGTTTTTCGGGCTTTTCCATCGCCCACAAGACTAGAACAAGCTTTCTTAAAGATTCGTCTTTATAAGAAAAAGAGCAGTTGCTCTGTAAGGATGTGGATGAGTCTGCTGGGAACACTCTCGTCATTGGAGCAGTTTGTCTCCCTAAAAATACTCAATCTACGCCCTCTCCAGTTTCACCTCAACCAGCATTGGGACAAGGAGAAGGGCTTGGAAGCAGTGTCCATTCCACTCCCAGAAACGGTCAAGACTTGTCTGAAATGGTGGGACGTCAATCTCAGACTTCAGGAGGGCCTCTCTCTTGCACACAAGAACCCAGACCATGTGTTGTGCTCAGACGCTTCGGACTCGGGGTGGGGAGCAACACTAGGCAGACTAGAGTGCTCGGGCCTTTGGTCCAAAGACCAGGTAAAGCTTCACATTAACCAGAAGGAGCTTCTTGCAGTTCTTTTGGCCCTGCGAAGTTTCGAAGGACTGATTCGAAACAAGGTGGTGCAGGTAAACGCAGACAACACCACAGCGTTAGCCTACATCTCCAAGCAAGGCGGGACCCACTCGCAGTCTCTTTACTTAACTGCAAGGGATCTCCCAGTTTGGTCAAAGGAGAGAAACATCACCTTACTTACAAGATTCATTCAGGGAGAAAGGAACGTGATGGCAGACTGCCTCAGCAGAAGAGGATAAGTCATCCCCACAGAATGGACTCTTCATCAGGAGGTGTGCGAGAAACTATGGCGGATATGGGGACGTCCGTCCATAGACCTGTTTGTAACCTCGATAACGAAGAGGCTTCCAACTTACTGCTCTCCAATTCCAGATCCAGAGGTGGTCCACATCGATGCATTCTTACTGGACTGGTCTCACCTGGAAGTTTATGCGTTTCCCCCCTTCAAAATCCTTTACAAAGTCCTACAGAAGTTCGCCTCTCACGAAGGGACCAGGTTGACGTTGGTTGCTCCCCTCTGTCCATCAAGGGAATGGTTCACTGAGGTACATCAATGGCTGGTGGACATTCAAAGGAGTCTTCCAATGCGGTTGGACCATCTCCAGCAACCTCACATGAAAAGGTTCCATCAAAGCGTCCACGCGCTTCGTCTAACTGCCTTCAGACTATCGAGAGACTCACTAGAGTTCGAGGGTTTTCGAAGGAGGCAGCTAGAGCTATTGCCAGAGCAAGGAGATCCTCTACCATCAGGATCTACCAGTCCAAATGGGAGGTATTTCGAGATTGGTGCAAGGTCACCTCTATTTCCTTGTCCTATACCTCTATAGCTCAAATCGCTGACTTCCTGCTACACCTTAGGAATGAACGTAACTTTTCTGCCTCTACCATTAAAGGTTACAGGAGCATGTTGGCTGCAGTGTTCAGACACAGGAACATTGACCTCTCGAACAATAAAGACCTTCAAGCTCTTCTCAAGTCTTTCGAGACCTCCAAGGAGCATCGGATAGTAACGCCAGCTTGGAACCTGGATGTTGTCCTTAAATTTCTTATGTCTGAGATTGATTGATTGATTGATTTAAAGTTTTCAGGCATTATGTCTGAGAAATTTGAACCTTTGCACTTAGCCTCTTTTAAAGATCTTACTCTGAAGACACTTTTTCCAGTGAGTCTTGCTACCGCAAAGAGAGTTAGTGAGGTTCATGCCTTCAGTAAGAACGTCGGCTTCTGTACTAATAAGGCAGTATGCTCCTTGCAGCTTGGTTTCTTGGCCAAGAATGAGTGACCTTCTCATCCATGGCCAAAATCTTTTGAGATTCCCAACCTGTCAGATGTGGTTGGTAACGAGATAGAAAGAGTCCTGTGCCCTGTGAGAGCACTTAAATTTTACCTTGACAGAACCAAAAATTTACGAGGCGAATCTGAGGCTTTATGGTGTTCGGTCAAGAAGCCCTCCTTACCGATGTCGAAGAACGCCTTATCGTATTTTGTCAGATTCTTAATTAGAGAGGCTCACGCTCACTGCGGTGAGACTGACCTTCGATTGTTGAAAGTAAAGACTCATGAAGTCAGAGCGGTGGCAACGTCAGTGGCTGTCAAGCAAAATTGATCCCTAAGAAGCATTATAGATGCAACCTACTGGAGGAGTAAATCTGTGTTTGCTTCACATTATTTAAAGAATGTCCAGACTCTTTACGAGGACTGCTACACGTTGGGACCATTCGTAGCAGCGAGTGCAGTAGTTGGTGAAGGTTCTACCACTACATTCCCCTAATCCTAATACCTTTTTTCTTCTCTTGAAACTATTGTCTTTTTGGTTGTATGTGGAGACTGGGACAGTCTTCCGCAATCTTTTGATTTTAGCGGGTGGTCAAACTTGTTTCTTGAGAGTGGCCAGATCAAGGGTATTGGTTGAGGTCCTGTCATAGGGGTGGTCACCCCAAATATGACAGCTCCTAGAGGTCTTTCAGCCCCCTGAGTGGATCGCTGGGCTTCATAAGGATAGCGGACTAATGAGGCAGAGAATCATAAAAGTCTGCTTCCTTATCAGGTACGAACCCTTAAGTTTGTTTTTTATCAAAACCCTTCGAGTTATATTCCTATGATGTTTACTGCTGGTCTCTTACCCTCCACCAAGGGTGTCAATCAGCTATATATATATCCACCAGCTAAGTTAAATGTTTAAAAATTATATTTTCATATTAAAATAAATTTTTGAACATACTTACCCGGTGGATATATACTGTATATTTAAACTTCCTCCCTTCTGCCCCTCCAGAGACCCTATGGGCAGAGAAGACCTGAGGACTTAAGGAATGGTTCCAGTATCCTGGCGAGTGGTGGCGCTAGTTGTACACCTAGCAACCCAACCTTCGATCGCCCGCGAGTTTTGAATTTCTGCTGGACGTCAGAGACGTTAGCTATATATATATCCACCGGGTAAGTATGTTCAAAAATTTATTTTAATATGAAAATATCATTTTACTGTACAGTACTGTATAGTAAATGCTTTGTGGATTTTTCTAATGTGAAAATAATGTTTGAGAACTTACTCTTTGATATGATGGTTATAAGTTTTTTTTTACCCGTAGGAAATTATTCTTATTTCAATGTCTTCCCAACATTTATTGTGCTATAAGATTTGAAAGTTCAACTTGATTGACAAACTAAAAAATTAGAGCAAAGTAACCCCTGTAAATGTAGGTAGACAAACCTCGAGCTCCATGTAAAGTCAAGAGAGATGATTAGAGTAGGCTTTGTTTTTCAAGGTAATTTAATTTGTGCTTGCTGGATAAAGTGTAATTAATTTTGATTTACAAAGTAAAGGAAAAGACAGAATGGCTATGCATTCAAGGATAATTTGGCATTGTTTTTAGTTAAAGAATGATGGCCCAAGAGTAAAATTTAAGCTGATAATTTTGATGCCAGGACCTCAGAATTGAAAGTATCGAGGCCAATCTCTGCTCGTGAAGATGTAGTTTATTTTTAAATATGTAACTTCCCTGGTAGTTACATATATATACTGTAGCTTAAATCCCGCGTTTCGACGCGGCACGACAGAAATTCAAATTCATGGCGATCGCCGCCATGACAGTAGGTGGTCATACATGAGTGCCATCACTCGTAGGTTATCAGAACTATTCCTAACATCTTCAGAAATTCTCTGTCGTTGTTCGAGTTAACACCTCGGGAATTCATTTTGTGGATAGGCTATATTACTTTATTCTACAATTTGGTGAAGTACCTTTTGTCTGATTATTGTTAATAGCTTTCGCTGCCTTTCAACTATCTAAGATATTTTAGGATAGATTTTTGCTGGTCCAACTTGGACAGTTTAATTGAACTTGATTTTCATGCAAATATGTCCAGACCCAATAATGGCTCTTCTGTTGTTAAACTTTGGGTGTTGGGCTAGACCAGCTTTCGAGCTGCTCTTAATTCCCACACTGTAATTAGCAGGGAGCATGTATGTATTTGTTTTCGTTCCTTGTTCATACATTGAGGGATCAAAGATTTTTTCCCACTATTTTATTAACGAACAACTCTTAAAGTTATAATGGAAGGAAGACTTTTTCTACATTAAACATTGTGATGTCACTATTTTGTAACGTAACTCTTAGCCGAGCGGAATGTGATTACCTTGAAGGAATTCAGTCCGCCATCGTGATGACGGCACAATCCTGTGACGTAATCTGCTTAGTATGACTTTCATTATATGAATTATTTTCTTTTCCTGCAAGAAATTTTTAAAATATTAGCTTACTAAGCATAAGTATGTTTCTAATGTAGGGAAATATATTATTTCTCAAGTATATATTGTCCTATTAGTATATTTCCCTTAGTCAATTTTCGATTAGCGTTTTATCTCGAGCGTACATTCATTTTACGCTCGGAGTATGACTAAGGGAGATGTCAGATATTAAACGATCATTTTTGTTTCACAATACTTGTATCGTTATTTAATATTTCGCTTTTGAGAATACTAATATTATTCATATATTCTATTGTATTTTCATTCTGGCCCTTGGCTAAAGAGGATAATCTCTCGCAACGGGCAAGTCTATTATGATCTAATGTGAAATAGTTTAAAGTACTAGTGTTCAATGGCACATATAAGGACGCAATGCAGTCAATCTACGATACGCAATAATCTTGACAATCGTTTTTTCTTTTCACAATTACTGGTATCGTTATTTTATATTTCGATTTTGAAAATACTAATATTAATCATATACTCTTTTGTATTTTCTTTCTAGCCCTTGACGAAAGAGTATAATCTCTCGTAACGGGAAGGTCTATTAAGATCTAATGTGAATAATTAAAAGTGCTAGTATTCAGTGTCAGTGCAGTGGAGGGTGCGTCCGTTCGTGTCCGTCATAATCCCAGCCCGGGTCCTCTTCCATGCACCCCAACCCCTGGGAGAAGGAATATCGAAAGGCCAAGGGATATGGCAGACTTTGATTAGCGAACGGACGACCCCTCGAGTGATCATGTTGACGATCCCCAAATCGCTCCCCCTCGCCACAGGAAAGGCGAAGTTAAAATGTCTGCGTCTTCGTCGGACGACGCAAAACCGCGATGTGGTTGGCGCCAACCACTATGTTGAAGAACCTAGCCTAATTCACTCAAGAAACTTATGTCTCCTAATAAACCACCCTAATACTTTTGATGATCCCTCACAACAATCGATACAGATCGGGATGAAGGCGCGCTAGAAGTATCGACAGTTGACGATACCTCGCAGCGATCAGTACATCGTTCAGTTAGCGCACACAGTGCTCATCATGTATCTGATTTGTCTGAATTAAGAGGTCTATTTCATCTCTGTTTGACGCTTACGATTCTCTGGCAGAAAAAATCTCGTCTAAAGAATCTAAGGACAGCAATAGACGAAGAAAACGGTCATCCGATATTATCGGACAGCGTATTGCTCCGATACTCAGCAACGCTCCCTCGCAGCGATCAGCATGCGTTGCGGCAAGCACAAGGTAGATGCACAGCTCACGGCATTCTGAACAGTCACGGCAAAGTGGACACATGCCAGAAGCTCACGGCAAAGTGGACTCACGGCAACCTGGATGCATGCAGTCAGGTTTTGTCCCCATGTCACTATACTGTACACAAGTAATTGTCTCACCTTCGCGATTTGCGGAACGAGCGACTATCGCTTGTGCCAGACGCATGCGACATGCTGTTAGCTCACGGGAATCTGGACGCATGCAGCAGTCTGTAAACTCACGGCAAAGTGGACACATGCGGCAGTCTGGACATATGTTGGTCTCATGCAGTCAGGTTTTGTCACACGTTACTATAGACAAACAGTTGTCTTTTCTTTGCGATTGACTAGATGCGATACTAATGCTTCCTCACAGCTCACGGCAAACTCACGGCATTCGGGACTCATGCATTAGACTGATACCTCTCATGGAAACATACAACAGTCTCAATCTGGACCCATGATGGACTCATATGGTCGGGACTTGTCCTCGCAACAGGATAGACAGACAAGTTTTTTATCTCTCCTTCGCAATTTTCTGAACGCGCAACTAACACTCCCTCGTGTCACGCTGTTGACATACAACATGCTGAATGCATGCTGGACGCACGCGATCAAGATTTTCCCTCGCATGGGTTTACAGATGTTGATGCTACCTTACAGCATGATGATCTTATGCTGGAAGCACTGGAACCTGTTTCTCCCTCAAGGCTTACAGTACATAAACGTGATGCTTCTTCGCAACTGGACGATGTCCTTCACGAGATTTCTTCAGGACAAGACGAATTATATTTGGAAGATAATAACCGACAGGAGGACGCGGTTTTGTCTCCTACTCTTTCGAATCAGGGAATCGATGTTCCCTTAGCCGAATTAGAAGACGAATCTCAGGATTCATTACAGTCAGCTGATTTAAAAAAAAAGAAAAAAGAAAAAAAAAAAAACTTCTGACAGTGTTAATGTCTCTGCATCCAGAAGATTTTTTCTCAACCTATTCTTCAGAGCCCGCCCTCTTAGTTTTTGATGGGCAGACCCCGAAAACATCTTCCTTCAAGAATATGGTCCTGGCTAGATCGGTTAAGAGAGTTTTCTCAACTCTCAACCAATGGACGTCCAAGAGGAAGGATCTAGGGAAGGCCTCCTTTTTCTTTTCCTCACTCGGGTCAACCATGAGCAAGTCAAAATTTATGTGGTCCAATTCTGAAATGGACCATCGGCTAAAGTAAACTTTTAGACAATAGAAATCTTCAGCCTTACAGACTGGACTTTCGGAATTCTCGCAGAAGCCACAGACCCCAAGAACGAGGCTCAGATGCATCTGATTGCCTGTCTGGATAAGGCCTGGAGGGATGGCCCCATCGAACTTTCCGCCCTTTTTCACAGCAGGAGTTCTTAAAAAGAGGACCATGTGTTGTTCCATCTTATCTCCAGGTTTGTCCCTTGTTCGAAGATTATCAGGCTGTGCAAGATTTTTTTTTCTTTAGGACTACTAAATAAATCCTCCCAGCTAGCTTTTAGCAAAGGTACAAAAGGAGGCTCTTCCCACTCGTCAGCTCTTTCGTGGGAGAGCCCCTTCAAGGGGAACTCAGAGGATTGCGACTGGAGTTCAAACTCGCAGATTCTCAAGACAACAAACCGAATCAAAAAGTGGGACGTGTTATGCCTCCCATGTCGTCGATACCCTTAGAGTTGACAACAGTCCACTCAGGAAGCAAGGCAGCATCTCTTTAAGAACAAGTGAGCCTTATGCTGTCGAAATCAGTCATAGAAATATAGAGGACACCTCCTCGGAGGGGTTTTTACAATATACTTTTCCTAGTTCCGAAAAGCTCAGGGGTGATGAAATCCTGTTCTGGACGTCAGTCCATTGTACAAGTTCGTTTTTACCCGGGTGAGGTCCAACGTTTACGCCCTGACTTCACATAAAGGGAGTAAGGTTTTCTTTGTACCTGGACAACTGTCCACTCAGAGCAGAATCACAAGTAAAGTGTCTGGAGGCTCTTCAAAGGAAAATGCCCTTAACGCAACAGTTAGGTCTGATGGTAACCTGGCCAAATCTTAACTAACACCCTCACAGAATTTCATTTTTCTGGGGATGATAATCGGTTCAGATCGCACTCAAGGCACCCCAGAAATGTCGCAAGGACTTTCCCCTGGTGGTCACCCGGCTACGGTTGACGATCTCTCGCAGAAATCAGCACATGGTTTAGTTCGCGCACATGGTACGCTGCAAGTGTCTGGTCTGTCTGAACTAGAGAGGTCGATTGCATCCCTGTTTGACGCATACGATTCTCGACGGGTCTGTGGATAGTCTCTCAGAGGAAATGGCACATAAATATCAAAGAGCTAGTGGCCATTCACCAAGCCCTGATTACTCACTTCATAGAAGGGGAGAGAAAACGTCAGGACGGATCTACTCGGCAGAAGAAGACAAGTTCTTACTGCAGAATGGACCCTGCATCACAAGTTGTGCACCAACCTTTGGATGTTGTGGGGTCAACACTCGATAGACCTCTTCGCCTCACAAATGGCATAGAGGTTGCCGGTATTTTGCTCTCCACTACCAGACCAGGAAGCAGTCGCACTGGATGCTTTTCTTCAGAACTGGGAAGGTCTAAACGTGTACGCTTTTCCTCCATTCAAGATCCTGGACAGAGTCCTGAAAAGATTCAGGGATTCACCCAACGTCCGCATGACCATGATAGCTCCTTTTTTGGCCCATGAGACATTGGGTTCTGGAGATGATGGAGTGGCTGGTAGATACCCCCAGATCATTACCACTGTTAGGGTTGACTAATCTGAATGGGACATATTTAGAGTGTGGTGCAGGAATAATAGACTTTCCTCTACCAATACCTCGATAGCCAATATAGCAGAATTTTTCTGTTGTATCTGGAGGCAGTATCACGTACAAAAGAGAAGCTAGCTATGCCTTTCATCAAGGGTTACCTCAGCATACTAACCTCCGTCTTTCGTAACCGACACATTGGCTTGTCAGGTAACAAGGATCTCTCAGATCTCATTAGATCTTTTGAGACGACTAAGAGTAAGGACAATCCAACCTCCTCATGGAACCTGGATATAGTCCTGGCCTTTTTAACCTAAAGTAGGTTTGTACAGTTGGTCAAGGCATCTTGGAAGTATCTTACCAAGAAGACTCTTTTCCTAATTTCATTGGCTACAGTCAAAAGATTAGGAGAGTTAAAAGCCATCAGCAAGAAGATGGGCTTTAATGGAGACAATACAATTTGCTCCCTTCTGCTAGGCTTTCTTTTCAAAGACGAGAAAGACAGTCTCTGATGCTCAGTTAAAAAGCCCTCTTTGCCTTTATCAAAGAATACCCTGGCCTTTTTCATTAAGGATTTAATAAGGGAAACTCTCCAGGATTGTGAGTAAGAAGTATTCCCTATCCTTAAGGTAAAACCACACAAGGTTAGAGCTGTAGCAATTTTTACGGTTTACAAACACAATAAAATGAAGTAAATTTTGGAGCCTACTTTCTGACGAAGGGAATCAATCTTCACAGACTGCTATCTCAAAGATGTACAGACCCAGTATGAGGATTGCTGTTCCTTGGGTCCGTACTTTAGCTCCGGCTTCGTAGTTAGAGAAGGGTCTACTGCCTCTTCCTGATAACCTAATATATACCCTTGCCTTCTCTCTTGTACTTGTGTTCACAGGTTGTCTGTGAGGTTGTCGCAGCCTTCCGTCAGTCTGGATGCAAGTCAAGTTAGTTTTAATGTGTTCACAGATTGTTTGGAACGTTATCACAGCCTTCCGTCAATCTGGGATGCAAATCAAATTAGTTTTAATGTGGAGTAGGTGGTCAGAATCAGTATCCTTGGCTATGCCAGGTTTGCAAGGGTGGTGGTCTAGCCACTCTAAGGTCAAGGACCTTGTGGCAGCCCCAAGAGACTTTTCAGCCCCCTGAGTGGATCGCTGAGTCGCTTAAGGAACGCAGGTGAAATGAGGCAATATCATTGTGAAAAGCCAGCTTCCTTATCAGGTTGTAATGCCAGAATCAGTATCCTTGGCTATGCCAGGTTTAGAAAGATGGTTGTCTAGCCACTCTAAGGTCGAGGACCTTGTGGCAGCCCCAAGAGACTTTTCAGCCCCCTGAGTGGATCACTGAGTCTCTTAAGGAATGCAGGTGAAATGAGGCAATATCATTGTGAAGCCAGCTTCCTTATCAGGTTAGAACCAAATTGTTAGTACTACTATTGTAGTTATTAATAATTATACGAATTCCCAATGGGATGAGGTTTTCAACCCACCTCCAACTGTGGGAATCAGCTATACAGTATATATGTAAGTACCAGGGAAGTTACATGTTTAAAAATGGTATTTTTATCATAAAATAAATTTTTAAATATACTTACCTGGTAGTTACATATATAAAAGGGCCCTCCCTTCTCCCCTCTGAAAACAGAGACATCAAATTTCTGAAGATGTTGGGAATAGTTCTGATAACCTACGAGTGGTGGCGCTCATGTATGACCACCTACTGTCATGGCGGCGATCGCCACGAATTTGAATTTCTGTCGTGCCGCGTCGAAACGCAGGATTTAAGCTATATATATGTAACTACCAGGTAAGAATATTTAAAAATTTATTTTATAATAAAAATACCATTTTTCCTATGTTCAAGTGAGTCATCCTTTAGTGCTGGCTAGAAGTGTTTCAGTTCCTCAGATAAAGTCTGAATCATTTAAGATTAATTTAAAATATTGAGTTCTACACATTGCTTCTTTTGCTTTTAGGAATCATGTTTGTTGAAAGGATATGTTCCTACACAAATACAAAATGACATCAGCAAATCTGCAACTGCTGCTGAAATCTAATGAAGTTGTTATAACTGTTGGCAGGTAGTGGCAAAATACTGCCCAGTTGTGAATTGGCAAGAATAGCTCTTTTAATTTCAGCCACAAACAGTAAGCTCATACTCTTGCTAACTCAGATTTTTGCAGTTTTGATTTTTTCCTTTCTCTTCTTAAAATAAATGGATGTGCAGACATGCTGTTGTGTTCGGGTGAACCTCGGTTAATTAAATGAAAAGAACAAGGATATGTAATTGCTTTTTAAGTTAGCTGTAAATTTGTAGCAGGAATATATGCAAATCTGCTAATAATCTGTTTTGCCATTTGCAGTGACCATGATTGTTTTCAGTCAATCCCTAGCTACGTGTGGTACAATGACGATGACAATCTGTAAATTGTCCTTTCTTTGGCATCACTGGTGCTCTGTCTTTATTTTTGCCGCCGAAGGGACTTCTTTGGTAGCCTCTAGTGTCTTTCCGACTCTTGCTTCATCTGTGGAAATGCTGAAGGGTGTGGCACAAACTGGTGTTACCTTTGCTGCTTTTGAATAGTCCCTTGTGGTCTCTTCCTCCATGGAAGCTTTGTTGTTGGTTTTCAAGACATCACCCTGAAGAAGAGACTGGCTCATCTTTGTTAGATTCTTCAGACACTACTTCTTCCAAGAAAAAAAGATGTTATATAAAAAAATCTAGGAAGACTAGTTGACAGGAGATGCATGATTCTCTGACCAATCTCTCCCTGCTTACACGCGAGAGAGAATATTCGGTACCAAGAACCAACCCTGACTGGGAAGGTGTCTCGGTGCACCGTACAGGAGTTTACTGTCCTGCTTTATCACTGCTCGGTGCTGTTACAGACTAAGCATCTGCAATATCGAGCAGAAGAAAGGGCCCCACCTGCTCTGGAACCAATGATGTCTCCTCTCTTTAATGATTGACAAGACATTCCCTCATATAAGAGTGATCGGGAATGTGAGCCTAGTCTTGTCGTGATTGGTCCTGTAATCAGTCACCACGTGATTGTTCTCCTCTTGTCTCCCATGTCACTGTAGCTGTAGATGCTCCTTGTATTCATAGGGTAGGAAACAAGATCACCTGTCATCTGCTTTTCCCCTGTATGGCTAGTCCAAGTGCCGGGAATTTCCCACGCTCACATGCAACTTGGGCTAGGAACAGGTGACCACCTAAGACTGCACTCAGCGTTCTTATGAACACTGAGATGTTACATTACATATGCAAAATCAGCAAGAAGGTCCTTCACCATCTGTGATTGGCATTTACCTAACGAACACATGCACTATCACTGAACAAATTCTCTGGTGGCATGAGTGCCGAAGGCAATCCTGTTATTGTAGGGAAAGCAGATTGTCGACCAAATTCCACTTCAACCTCTTGACTGCGTGGAAGGGCGAGGCAAAAAAGATTCAGTAATTTGAAATCTTAAAACCTTTTCCTATTCAGAGTAAAATTCCGGTCACATTCTCAGTCTGGATCGTATTTTCTCTTTAAGAAAAGAACTGTCATCCAAGGGGATTTTTGAGACCACCTCCCTTGTGATGGAAGAATTGTCTTGGGTTTTCAACACCCCAGTAAGGCCTGAGTTCAGTCCAGCACTAGCTGAGGTGGAGAACCACAAGATTGAACGTTCGTTTGTTGACATTCTTACCCTCATTCATGAGTGTAGTGAACTTGGGGAGGCTACCATGGCTTCTGTGACAGTGGGATCTATGGTCAAAAACCTCACTAGAGGAACTACTGTTATGGCCTTGGACAGATTAAATTCTCAGACCTCTGGGCCTGGGAATTCACTTTGGTCCACTCAGTTGAGTAGATCCTGCCTCCTGCGCCTTTTCGACAAAGAAGAAACTACGAAACTGAGGGTGTGAGCCAATCTCTCCTTGTCTCTAATTTGATAGTGAGATTGTTTGGGGAGGGACCTAGGGTGGAAAGCAGTCTTTCCAACCCTTGAGTCTATTGCCATGGAATTATCTTCCATGCCCAGCCTCGTGGATCGACCAGTGGTCCAGTGCAATCTCCTTTTTCAGGTTGATTTGTAAAATACTGAGATGTTGACGAAATGTAGCAAGTTGGTTTTGTCTAATATGAAGATATTGACCTTCTTTTCACACCAGTCAGCTAAGCAATTGGCCAATTAAATTCTGAAAAGGAAGGCTTTGTTTTTTCCCGATTCCTCAGAAAGGTTGAACAGGGAAATACCCTGGTGCTGGAGGCTGTCTCTTTCCATCTAAGGACATAAAGTAATGGTGGAAAGGAGTAAGGCTATCCATGACCTCCTTATATATTGTGCGGTAACCTTCAAGGATTCAGGCCTTATAAAGGCTCTGCAGC
Source organism: Palaemon carinicauda (assembly GCF_036898095.1). NCBI lineage: Eukaryota > Metazoa > Arthropoda > Malacostraca > Decapoda > Palaemonidae > Palaemon > Palaemon carinicauda. The sequence continues at coordinate 71,645,734 of NC_090747.1, forward strand.
GAGACCAAACACCCTTAAGAGGACCTTTCTTCCAAAGCCAGATTGTGGCAGCTGCAGCGAGACCAAAAACCCCTTAGGATTTGCTTTGTAGAAAGCTTTGGGTGCCTCCTAAAGCCCAATTGTGACCTCCAGTTACTTTTTCTATAAAAAACGGTTTGGGCAAAGCTTTACCTTTTCAATCCCAGCCTAGCTAATTCAACAGTGACAGTAAAGGTAAGAGGGGAGAAGGGGGGCGCTGAAGTCGACAGTCCACTCCTCCAGCTGTCGCAAGCGGGGAGATGACTGTTGTGCCATTGAACAAGGTAAAAGTAACATTAAGCAATGCAGTGGATTGTAGAAATTCAAAGATCTTTGACTTCTCCCCACTTGCACTCTGATGATGTTCAGGAGTTTTAATATGAAATTGCCGGAAGCTGTGGCCTTGGTGGCAGAGATGGATGAGAAATGCTCAAAGTATTTCAAGACTTTTCTCCGGGTTTCTACAGTTAACACTAGCTGGTGGAGAAGTTAGGTGGGGGTTGGAGCCCAGACCATTCATTGAACTCTCACTGCCGAATAAGTTTGTTTTTCAAATTCAGTTCAGCATGTAGATGACAAGTACTATACAAGTCTGCCATGAGAGAGGAAACTCCATGCTTTCAGTGGATCTGAAGGTCATGTATGTCCAAGTATCCATTTTTCAGTACTACAGAAAGTGCCTTAACTTCATCTTTGAGGTAGTAGGGTACCATTTCATAGTCCACTTATCCCCAAGTGTTCATGCATATGTTCACTCTGGTCTCTTTTGAACGGAATACTTTACGTCCTTTGAAGTATCACGACGACTGGTAGTTGTTTCTGGTTCAAGATCAACTACTCTCTTTTTATTGTAATCTGGGGATTGCGGGAAATTGGGAAAAGTCAATTATCATTCTTAAACAGAGGATGAACTATCTGGGCTTGCTGAAACAGCTGTAGCTAGAGTCTTCCTTTCAAACAATTGCATCTGCAGGGTCAGAGAGGTTGTGCAACAGTGTTTTTTGAAGTGAGAACTTTTGACTCGCCTGTGGTAATGTTTTCTAAAGCATCATTCCTCATTGGAGAAACTCGTTCCACGTTGAAGTGTCGCTGGTCAGCAGCCAGCCATCTCCCATCTCTTTCTGGTGGCACAAGAGGTACGGGACTATCTTTCCTGGTGGCTGCATGCAGAAAAACCTCTCTAGGGGAGTTTCATTCAACTCTCACCTTGAGAGAGGCTCCTTTTGTCTGATGAATTCAATAGTGGGGAAAGGGGGCACACTTGAGAAACCTAGTTGCTTCAGAGGTGTGGTCCCCATAGGAAAGCTACATATCAACCTGTTGTAAATGCAAGCAGTATTCCTAGCATTGAAATCTTTCCAAAGAGTTTGGTAGGTTGCTGAGTAGTACTGATGAGCAACAAAATTACTGTTCTGTCGTAGCATACTTTAACAAGAATGGAGCGACTGTCTCATAGTCTTTGCAAGATGATGAAGCAGGTGCACATCTGGGCAGTGGACAACGCTGTAAATCTATCAGAGAGATTTTTTCCAGGCAAAAAGAATGTACTAGTAGACATGCTTAGTTGTCAAGGGCAGGTAGTTTCGAAATAGTCCTTTCATCCCCGCAAGGTAGAAAAGGTTTCTTGTTCTCTGGGGATCGTTAGCTATTAATCTGTTTACTCCATGACTAAACAGGAAACTTACAATATTTAGTATCCTCGTTTCAAACCCAAGGGAAGTGCTTTGGGAAGCAGTCCAATACCCAGTTGATCCCCCTAGACTTTCCCCCATTCAATGTGATTTGCCGGCTGATCAACGGAGTGTTGATCACACCAAGTTTGGGGATGATTCTGGGGGCTCCCAAATGACCAGAAGATGAATGGGATCCAATCTGTTAGCATGTTTAGTTGTTGTCCCAAGAGAAGTATTGCATGGAACAATCTCCTCTGTCAGCTGCACCTTCAGAGGTACTTGTACTTCCAATCAGTGAAGTTGTTTGCACTTCACCTCAGGAGATTTTACATTATCTCCTCCTAGCAATAGGCTTTTTATAAGGGACTTCTCAGATGATGTTTGGGTAGCTATGACAGTTCTCTGCAGCTGTCTACTAAGGTAAGAGGACCATTTTCTCTGATAGGAGTTTCATATGCCAGACTTCTTCAGTTCCTTTACCTGTGGGAGAGGCAGTGCTGCTCCATGAACCCCCTAGACTCCCTTCCCTGAAGACGAAGAGGAGAACATCTCAACGGAGAGGATTCATGTGCGCTTAGTGTGCGCACAGGTGTCCTCTGCGTTGTGGTATTGTTCTCCATCTTTGGTGAAGGAAGTCTAAGGGACACTTGGAGCAACACTGTCCCTCCCATGGAGAGAGAAACTGTAGGAGCCACACGTAAAGATATCTTAGTACCTGTGAAAGCCCTCTGCCATTATCTGTCAAGAAAAGTTGGTAATTTTCTGTGAATGGTGTCAAGGGAGTACTTTTCCAGTTTGAGCATCTTTAGCGAAGATCACATACTTCTTCATCTGAGAGACGCTTCTGCTCAGCCTTGAGCACAGTCCTCCAACTGAAGAGCATAGACCCCTTCTCCTTATGTGAGTTGGCTATATTCATGAGGCGCATAGAGCAGTCTTGCCCGACCCAGGGGCTCTTGCCCCCTAGTGAGATATGCCTTGTGTTTTTAAGTGTCTGACGTGTACCCCATATGAGCCTTTGAGAAGGTTGTCAGACAGACATCTGACTGTCAAAACTGTCTTTTTATTAGTTTTAACCTCAGCAAAAAGAGTAGGCGAGTTGCATGGACTCTCTTATAAAATAGCCTACACTGTGATTGGGAAGGAGATCTCCTTTAGTTTTTCACCCAAATTCAGAACTAAAACCTAGAACCTGTCAGAACACGACCCCATGTTCGAGACCTTCTTAGTCTCCGCTTTACGTAAAGCATTGGGTGGTGAATGAGAAGAGGTGCTTTTGTGTCTAATGAGTTATCTGCTGTGTTATCTGATAAAAGACTTGACATCGCAGGTCTGAGTGTCAACGAATCGTCCTTGGCATTATTAGAACTAAGAATGAGGTGTCACAACTTTGAATTTCTACAATCCACTGCATTGCTTAATGTTACTTTTACCTTGTTCAATGGCACAACAGTCATCTCCCCGCTTGCGACAGCTGGAGGAGTGGACTGTCGACTTCAGCGCCCCCCTTCTCCCCTCTTACCTTTACTGTCACTGTTGAATTAGCTAGGCTGGGATTGAAAATGTAAAGCTTTGCCCAAACCGTTTTTTATAGAAAAAGTAACTGAAGGTCACAATTGGGCTTTAGGAGGCACCCAAAGCTTTCTACAAAGCAAATCCTAAGGGGTTTTTGGTCTCGCTGCAGCTGCCACAATCTGGCTTTGGAAGAAAGGTCCTCTTAAGGGTGTTTGGTCTCGCTGCAGAGCCTTTATAAGGCCTGAATCCTAGAAGGTTACCGCACAATATATAAGGAGGTCATGGATAGCCTTACTCCTTTCCACCATTACTTTATGTCCTTAGATGGAAAGAGACAGCCTCCAGCACCAGGGTATTCCCCTGTTCAACCTTTCTGAGGAATCGGGAAAAAACAAAGCCTTCCTTTTCAGAATTTAATTGGCCAATTGCTTAGCTGACTGGTGTGAAAAGAAGGTCAATATCTTCATATTAGACAAAACCAACTTGCTACATTTCGTCAACATCTCAGGATTTTACAAATCAACCTGAAAAAGGAGATTGCACTGGACCACTGGTCGATCCACGAGGCTGGGCATGGAAGATAATTCCATGGCAATAGACTCAAGGGTTGGAAAGACTGCTTTCCACCCTAGGTCCCTCCCCAAACAATCTCACCATCAAATTAGATACAAGGAGAGATTGGCTCACACCCTCAGTTTCGTAGTTTCTTCTTTGTCGAAAAGGCGCAGGAGGCAGGATCTACTCAACTGAGTGGACCGAAGTGAATTCCCAGGCCCAGAGGTCTGAGAATTTAATCTGTCCAAGGCCATAACAGTAGTTCCTCTAGTGAGGTTTTTGACCATAGATCCCACTGTCACAGAAGCCATGGTAGCCTCCCCAAGTTCACTACACTCATGAATGAGGGTAAGAATGTCAACAAACGAACGTTCAATCTTTTGGTTCTCCACCTCAGCTAGTGCTGGACTGAACTCAGGCCTTACTGGGGTGTTGAAAACCCAAGACAATTCTTCCATCACAAGGGAGGTGGTCTCAAAAATCCCCTTGGATGACAGTTCTTTTCTCAAAGAGAAAATACGATCCAGACTGAGAATGTGACCGGAATTTTACTCTGAATATGAAAAGGTTTTAAGATTTCAAATTACTGAATCTTTTTTGCCTCGCCCTTCCACGCAGTCAAGAGGTTGAAGTGGAATTTGGTCGACAATCTGCTTTCCCTACAATAACAGGATTGCCTTCGGCACTCATGCCACCAGAGAATTTGTTCAGTGATAGTGCATGTGTTCGTTAGGTAAATGCCAATCACAGATGCTGATTTTGCATATGCAATGTAACATCTCAGTGTTCATAAGAACGCTGAGTGCAGTCTTAGGTGGTCACCTGTTCCTAGCCCAAGTTGCATGTGAGCGTGGGAAATTCCCGGCACTTGGACTAGCCATACAGGGGAAAAGCAGATGACAGGTGATCTTGTTTCCTACCCTATGAATACAAGGAGCATCTACAGCTACAGTGACATGGGAGACAAGAGGAGAACAATCACGTGGTGACTGATTACAGGACCAATCACGGCAAGACTAGGCTCACATTCCCGATCACTCTTATATGAGGGAATGTCTTGTCAATCATTAAAGAGAGGAGACATCATTGGTTCCAGAGCAGGTGGGGCCCTTTCTTCTGCTCGATATTGCAGATGCTTAGTCTGTAGCAGCACCGAGCAGTGATAAAGCAGGACAGTAAACTCCTGTACCGTGCACCGAGACACCTTCCCAGTCAGGGTTGGTTCTTGGTACCGAATATTCTCTCTCGCGTGTAAGCAGGGAGAGATTGGTCAGAGAATCATGCATCTCCTGTCAACTAGTCTTCCTAGATTTTTTTTCTATATCATCATCTTTTTTCTTGGAAGAAGTAGTGTCTGAAGACTCTAACAAAAATGAGCCAGTCTCTTCTTCAGGGTGAGGTCTTGAAAACCAACAACAAAGCTCCCATGGAGGAAGAGCCCAAAAGGGAATATTCAAAAGCAGCAAAGGTAACACCAGTTTGTGCCACACCCTTCAGCATTTCCACAGATAAAGCAAGAGTCGGAAAGACACTACAGAGGCTGGCACAGAAATCCTTTCAGCGGCAAAAATTGCCAACAGAGCACCAGTGATGCCAAAGAAAGGACAATTTTCAGATTGTCATCGTCATTGTACCACATGTTGCTAGGGATTGACTGAAAACAATCATGGTCACTGCAAATGGCAAAACAGATTATTAGCAGATTTGCATATATTCCTGCTACAAATTTACAGCTAACTTAAAAAGCAATTACATATCCTTGTTCTTTTCATTTAATTAACTGAGGTTCACCCGAACACAACAGCATGTCTGCACATCCATTTATTCTCAGCGCCCTTCTGGAGTTAGGCGCGAGGCACGCCCATCGCGCGCAGTTCCTGATACAGCGCACACGCGCTCACCAATGCGCCAGCGAGCTTCTACAACTCAGCGCGCAGTTCAGGAGGTGCCTAAGTTAGCGCACGGGCGCTCACAGGTACCCCTGGATTCTCCTTCCAGACTGCGCAATCCTGTACGCGCTCCTCCAGTCGCACGCGATGTTCCAGTAGCGCGCGAGGCGCCCCATGCAACTCAACAGTGCACACCTGTGCGCGCTAATCCGATCGCGCGCCAACGCGCAGACCCACCCTCGCTCTATCACGAGGCTGCGCAATCGCGCCCTCGCCCAGTACTTCCAGATACGCGCCCACGCGCTACTGCTCACTCGCGCCCGATAGTACCGCATCAGGTTACTGCGCGCCCTCGCATCCAGCCTTCAACCCCTCCTCACGATCTAGTTCCTGCGCGCCACACGCCCTCGCGTACCATCGCGCCCACGCGCCCGCACCATCGCCTGCGTGCCACCGGGCCACCGCGCCACCGCGCCCTCGCGCCCTCGCGCCCTCGCGCCCTCGCGCCCTCGCGCCCTCGCGCCACCTCGCGCCCTCGCGCCCTCGCGCCCTCGCGCCCTCGCCACCAACCTCGCACGCCTGCGCCCATGCGCGCGCGCCAGCGTGAGCGCGAAATTCCTATTGCGCACGATCCTTTCGCGCGCGATCCAGGACAGGGCTTATCGCGCGACCTCCAGCGCGATCTTCGTCAGGCTGACAGGTCATCATCTCGTTCACCTTCCCGCAAGCGCAGAACAGCGCACTTGCCGGACGAGGGGCGGTTCCCAGACGAGGGGGGGTTCCCGGACAGGTCTAAGTACTCTTATTTCAGCTTCTATTCAGGCGAACCCTCGTTTGTCGACTCCTCCAAGGGATCGAACGATCCCCTTCCCTCCAGAGGGAGTGTCTGAAAGCACGACTGTCAGCCAGCAGCCCTGGTTCGGGACCCTGGTCAGAGCTCTTATGCAGGCTATGAAGCCTGTGCTCTCTGACTTAGGTCACAAATCAGTGGCAGCTGCCTCCCCCCTGAAGAGGAAGAGAGGAGTCCCCTCCGTGGAGACATCGAGGGCTATCCTGTCTCCTCGCAAATCCTTGCGCAAGGCTCCTTCTCCCCCCCAGACTTTTTCTCCCTCCCCTGCGGATGAGGATTACCCATCCTCAGGAGAGTCGGAGGAGCCGGACCGTTCCCCCATCGCACCAATGGGGGAAACTCCGCCTCTTTCTGAGAAGTCTTCTCGAACAGGGGTGGAAAAAAGCCTGCATCCATCGTTACTCGAGTCCTGTATCCCTCCCAGGAGGGAACCGAAGGACTCTATAAGACGATTCCCAAGTCGTCGGTAAGGATCAGATAGGAGCCAGCTAGACCTTCGGAGGATGTCCACGAGTCCCCCCAGGAAGAGCCTCTGGGGACAGGAGACTTTGCTGCCAGTCCTTCAGGAGGAGAGCACCAAGAGTCAGAACATGCGTTCTGGCAAGTTCTGACCCTCATGAGGAACCTCAACGGGATTCCAGACCCAGAGATTCCTCCTCGTGAGGGTAAAGACACGGTCTTGGACTGAGTCTACGGCACCCAGAAACCCTCTAGGGCCAGTGCAGCTTTGCCCTGGTCACAAGGGATGAAGAGTGCCAGAGACAAGGTCGAGGGCCAGCTCTCAGAGCTTGCCTCCTCCAGTAGATCCAGCGCCGGTAACAAGCTCCTCCCTCCTCCTCGAGGCCATCAGAGGAGGTATTTTGAGATCCTTGAGGAGACTTGTTTGGGTCTTCCAGTTCACCACTCCGTGTAAGAACTCACTGGGGGAGTCCCTCTAGAGAGACTCTCCAACCGGCACGTGTGCTATTCAGTTACTGAGATCCCAAGCCAGGAGAAGGTGGCGAAGTGTGCCATGCTGGCAACTTCAGGGCTTGACATCTGGCTGGGGTCTCTGGGCATCCTGGTGTGGTCTGAGGATCTGTCCAAAGAAAGCACCAGGAAGGCACTGGAGACATTCTTGCTCTCAGGCACGCTGACAATCGAGTTTTTGGCCCACCAAGTTTCGAGCTTGTGGGCCAACACAATTCTTAAACGACGGGACGCAGTGGCTGAGAGATTCCACCAGAAGGTCCCCAGTTCAGATGTTAGCAGGCTCAGACACTCTTCCGTGCTCGGTAAGAGTTTGTTTGAGCCTAAGGACGTGGAGCTAACCGCTGAGAGGTGGATGAAGTCCAACCAGGATTCCCTCATCCATAGGGCCCTGACATCGAAGGCCCTACAAACCTCCAGCAGCCCAACAGCCCCGTCCAGCTAAGGACACAAAGAAGACGACAGCAGCAAAGCCGAAGGTGTCTAAGCCCTTTCCTGCCAAGAGCAGAAGGAGCAAAAAGTTCTCCAGGGGAGGTAAAAATCCTAGAGGAAACGCCCGAGGCCATAGACGCTAGGATTGGCAGTCCCCCTGCATGTCCACCAGTGTGGGGATGCCTACAAAGTTGCGCGGCAAGGTGGCAGCAACTCGGGGCAGATACCTGGACGATTTCCGTGATCGGTCAGGGTTATCGCGTCCCGTTCATAGCTTCTCTACCTCCCCTGACAGCGAATCCAGTGTCTTTGAGCTCCCTTACTATGGGATCAGTAAGGGGGCAGGCCCTCCGGGCAGAAGTCCAGACCATGTTGAAGAAGGACGCTCTCCAAGAGGTAGTGGACGGGTCCCCAGGCTTCTACAGTTGACTCTTTCTTGTAAAGAAGGCGTCTGGAGGCTGGAGACCAGTCATCGACCTCTCAACCCTGAACGGGTTTGTCAAACAGACTCCGTTCAGTATGGAGACGGCAGACACGGTCAGACTTGCAGTGAGACCACGAGACTTCATGTGTACCCTGGACCTGAAGGACGCGTACTGTACTTCCAGATCCCAGTCCATCCGTCTTCAAGGAAGTACTTAAGATTTTTCCTAGACGACAAAATCTACCAGTTCAAGGTGCTGTGTTTCGGTCTCTTCACAGCCCCTCAGGTGTTCACCAGAGATTTCACCCTGATATCATCGTGGGCTCACAGGATCGGCATCCGTCTCCTTCGTTATCTGGACGACAGGTTGATCCTAGCGGACTCGGAGGCAACCCTTCTTCGCTACCGAGACAAGCTTCTCGAACTTTGCCAGGATCTAGGGATCATGGTAAATCTCGAGAAGTCCTCTCTGCAGCCCTCTCAGAAACTGGTATACCTAGGCATGGTCATAGACACCAATCTCCACAAAGTCTTCCCATCAGACGACAGGATAGCAAGGCTGAGGAAGGTCGCAAGGCCTTTCCTCAATCGAGAAGAACTTCCAGCCCAAACGTGGTTACGTCTCCTCGGCCAATTGGCCCGTCTGGTTCCCAACGGTCGCCTCAGAATGAGATCTCTCCAGTGGCGACTCAAGTCCCAGTGGAATCAAGGACACGATTCCCCGGACACTTTGATCCCTGTGGGTCATGTGGAACAGACAGACCTCCAGTGGTGGGTGGCAGACGAGAACCTACGAAAGGGAGTGGATCTTCTCGTCCTTCCCCCGGATTTGATGTTGTTCTCGGACGCATCAAAGAAAGGGTGGGGCGCCCACGTTCTGAACCACAGGACCTCAGGCCTGTGGTCAGAATCAGAAAAGTACCTTCACATAAACCTGTTAGAAATGAAGGCCGTGTTCCTGGCACTTCAGAAGTTCCACCAAGTCCTGGCGGGCCACTCTGTGGTGGTGATGAGGGACAACACCACGGTGGTGGCTTATATCAACAACCAGGGAGGTACCTTTTCAGAACAGCTATCCCATCTTGCAGTAGAGATGCTGAGAAGGTCCGAAGTCCACTCGATCACACTAGCAGCTTGCTTCATTCCAGGCATAAGGAATGTGCTCACCGACAGTCTGAGCAGAGCGACGCAGATAGTGAGTACCGAGTGGTCTTTGGATCCTCAAGTAGCCAACAAAGTCCTGACTTTGTGGGGTTCCCAGACTGTGGATCTGTTCGCTACAGCATTGAACTTCAAGCTCCCGCTGTACTGCTCCCCAGTCCCGGACCCCAAGGCTCTCTGGCAAGATGCCTTCCAACAACGGTGGGACAACATCGATTTGTACGTCTTTCCCCCGTTCTGTCTGATGAGGAGGGTGCTCAACAAGACCAGAATATCGGTCAATCTATCAATGACCCTGATAGTTCCACCATGGCATCACACAGAATGGTTCCCGGACCTTCTGCAACTCCTCACGGAGATTCCGAGAGAACTCCCTCCACGTCACGAGCTACTCAAACAACCACACGCCAACATCTTCCACAAAGCCGTTGCTTCGCTTCGACTTCACGCCTGGAGACTATCCAGCATCTCCTCACTGAGAGAGGATTTTCGCAACAAGTTGCGAATAGGATGTCTGGACACCTGCGCATGTCATCCGCAGGGGTCTACCAGGTGAAGTGGCGAGTCTTCTGTGGTTGGTGTCGTGGAAGGGGTATCTCTCCACTCGATGCCACTATTCCAGCAATAGCGGAGTTCCTCGTGTATTTGCGGGAGGAAATGCGCCTTTCAGTCTTGGCAGTGAAAGGCTATTGCTCAGCCTTAAGTCTTGCCTTCAGGCTTAAAGGAGTGGACATTTCTTCCTCGCTGGAACTTTCCCTTCTCATACGAAGTTATGAACTTAACTGCCCTCAGTCGAAAGTGAGACCTCCTCCATGGAACGTGGTTCGAGTTCTCAGGTCTCTGAAGAGACCTCCCTACGAACCATTACGCCAGGCTTCAGATCGCCACCTTACCTGGAAGACGGTGTTCCTGCTAGCATTGGCCTCAGCCAAGCGAGTCAGCGAATTGCATGGTCTCTCGTACGACATCGCCCATTCAAGGGGATGGGGGGAGGTAACGTTCAGGTTCGTCCCTGAGTTTGTTGCCAAGACTCAGAATCCGGGAGTGCCGGACCCTCGGTTCGACTCTTTCCAGGTTTTGAGTCTTCGTTCTGTAACAGATGACCCAGACCATCTCCTACTGTGCCCAGTTAGGAGTCTGAGGTTGTATCTTAATAGAACAGCTGTAGTTCGTCCCCAGGTGCAAGCCTTGTTCGTGAGCACGGGGAAAACGAAGAGGAGGGTCACCAGGAATACTATCTCGGCCTGGATTCACAAGGTAATACACCTGGCCTTGAATCTTGACCCTTCTCCGTCACGTCACCCTAGAGCGCATGATGTCAGGGGCATAGCTACGTCCCTGGCCTTCAAGAAAAATTATTCAGTGACGCAGGTCCTGCAAGCTGGGGTGTGGAAGCGTCAGACCACCTTCACGGCCCACTACCTGCAAGACGTGACACACAGGAGGATCGATACGTTCTCTATCGGTCCTGTGGTGGTTGTACAACAGCTGGTCTAACCTCAGGCTCCTTAATGGACAAGTAGCAGAAGGTTGAGGGCATTGTTACCCGGTTTTAGTCTGCGTGAATGAAAAGATCTGTCTGGCCCTTATTCTTTTCTTCATCCTCTCCTCCCTTGGAGAAAGCAGCATCCTGGGTTCTCAAACCACTGCAGGTAATCCATGTTTCATTGTCTGCGTGAATGAAAAGATCTGTCTGGCCCTTATTCTTTTCTTCATCCTCTCCTCCCTTGGAGAAAGCAGCATCCTGGGTTCTCAAACCACTGCAGGTAATCCATGTTTCATTGTGTTCCTAGTATTAAGTGTAATGCTGTCATGTCCCCATACCCTGACGAGGTGGTATTGGGAGAGTCCTAGCCTAGAATTCCATCTGAAGAACTCCAGGTCAACTTCCTAGGACGAGTCACTTCTTCACCTTCGCGCACAGCTTATGTAGGCCGCAGCAGTTTCTCAGCATGCTAGTGAGGCGCAGGGACTCCTTATTTCCTGAGTACTTACACACTCGAATATGGAGTCCCTGGGCAAAGCCAAAGCCAGTATGGCATGGACTTACCGCCCTTCCTAAGGGTTGAGTCACCCCTTGTAAACAGCGTGGTTTGTATTTCAGTTACAGAACAAATGACAAATTCGTAGATAATTTGTATTTTTCCTAACTATACAAACCTTAGCTATTTACACACATTTACCCGCCAGCCCTGTCCCCCGGGATATGTCCTACCTCTAAGCAAAGTGAAGCATTCACTAGTGTGTGTGAGGGGGGGGGGGGGGGGTTAGCAAGCTACCCCTCCCTACCCCCCGCCAACTAGCGGTGGGGTAGTAAACCCTTGTTAAAATTCTAATGGCTCATCATTCAGCTACACCGAAGTAATTACCCCATGTAAATAGCTAAGGTTTGTATAGTTAGGAAAAATACAAATTATCTACAAATTGTCATTTCAAATGCTTTTTGAATGAAGGAAATCAATTAAGAAGCAAAAAAGTTAATAGAATGTGAAGTAACACCAAAGTAACTTTATTGTAATTGGGCTGAGTCACTCATTAAATATTTTCCCAAATTAGGTACCGTTTATAAATGGGTCTAATATGATGTTTTTAATTAGATTTAGTACTGTAAGTTGATGTTATTGGATATGTGAGATAAATGACAATGTTTAATTTGCAGGCACTTATTTTTCTGAAAACGCACTGTTACCAGGCTTGGTGCAAGGAGACTTTGAGGGAGACACTCAAGTATTACAATACCTAGAGGTATGGAATTATTATATACAGGAATTTTATTATTGCTATTTTTTTTCTTATTTCCTAACTTCCAAATTCAAAGAACTTTAATGTAAGATATTCAAGAGTTCCTCAGGGACCTGGGATTTCAAAAGGCTCAGACAAAATCTTTTTTTTATTTATTTAAAAGCTCTAAACTATACTCATAAAAGGAATTCTAGTCCATTTTCGTTATCTGCAACCAGGTTTTATGGATATCCATTTTTTGAGAAAAGTTTGGATGATATAACTTTCACTTGTTCTTACCCAAATATAAACCATCGTCCCTTAAAGAGGAGTGTGCTTTCAGCCAGCTGGAACGACCAATGAAACTTTTAACAAGTTATGTGCGGTAGTTAGTGTTAGCTAGGGGGGAGGGGGGGGGAGACAACCGTCTGCCCGACTTTATCATGTCAATTTTGTCTTTGGCAGCAAATGGTATGGATGTACTGATTGCTGCTTTTACTGACTCCTGGATCTTTTCTTTTCTTGTGATAAATGCTGGTTTTTGTTTGTGAGTGGTTTTGCTTAATTGCGTAAGCGCATTGAAGGTAAGCATGTGGTAGAGTGATATTTATTCTCACTATGATACAAACCTTCTCCCCCATGCGTAGGGTGGGACTGTATGCAGTTATTAATATTATTACCTCTGCCAAGGAGGTTGTATTTTCAAGTCAGTTTATTTATTTATTTTTTAGCTATATTTATTTGTCTCTGTGTCTGTGGTTAGTATTACGTCAAAACTATGCGACGGATTTTTTTGAAATTCTCAGCACAGATAGATCTTACGTCGTGGACGACCTTATTAAATTTTTGGAGGAGATCTGGAACTGGATCCAGATTCTAGATCCGGATTTGGATTTTTACCATTTTAAAGATAACGTTAAAACAAACTTGACAGATTTTTACGAAATTTTCACCACAGATAGATCATAGGCCATGGGCGACTCCATTAACTTTTGGAGATGATCTGATACCAGATGCGAATTCTAGATCCATTTGCATTTTTCACAATTTTAAAGATTATTTCAAAGCAAATTGACACATTTGATTTTCACCAAATTTCAACAATCGATAGATATGCTTTGGAAGAAACCATGAAATTTTGTAGGTGATACAGATCAAGATCATGGATCAACATTGAACTTTTCACCCTCTTCTGTACAATCAGCATATGAAAAGTGGGAGGCAGTGTCTGCAGACTTTAGTTAAATGTTGGCAATACAGTATTCATTGGTGGAGGTCTGAAATCGCTGATTGCAGTTCCGGTAGGCCCTGCTGCTTCCTCTGGTGCCTTGGATGACCGTGGAGGTAGCAGCAGTAGGGGACTCAGCGTTATGAAGCTTCATCTGTGGTGGATAACGGGGGAGGGTGGGCTGTGGCACTGTAGCAGTACCAGCCGAACTCGGTTGAGTCCCTTGTCAGGGTGGGAGGAACGTAGAGAGTTGAGGTCCCCTTTTTTTGTTTCATTTGTTTGATGTTGGCTACCCCCCTAAATTTGGGGAAGGGCCTTGGTATATGTATGTATTATTATTAGTTAAGCTACAACACTAGTTAGAAAGGCAAGATGCTATAAGCCCAAGAGCTCCAACAGGGAAAAATAGCACAGTCAGGAAAGGAAACAAGGAAGTAGATAAACTACAAGAGAAGTAATGTATAATTAAGCAGTAGAAGTAAAGAGAATAAATGACAGGGTTTTAAAGATCCCAATGATAATAGGCAATCAGATAATAAGCATAATTTCAGCATATGCCCCTCAGATTCGTTGTCAAGAACAAAGAAAAGAATTATTTAGACAGGAGTTTATGGCAGGTTTTAAAACAGTGAAAAAAAGAGAGGAGGCTAATCATAGGAACAAACATGAATGGCAGAGTGGGAAAGAGAAGGGATGGGTTTGAGGAGGTACATGGAGGCCGTGGATTTGTAATTAGAAATGAAGATGGGTATTATATATTAGAGATGGCTCAGAGTTTTGAATTAGCATGAATGATCTCCTAGTTTCAGAAGCCGGATAAGCATCTGAGAACCTTTAAAAGAGGAGGAGTGGAAATCCAAATAGATTACATATTGTTTAAAGAAGCAGACAAGAAAGAGGTGATGAACTTTAAAGTGATTTTGGGGAGCATGTAAACAACATAGACTGGTAGTGATTGATTTTAAAATGAGGGGTAGAAAACCCAAGAAGAGAAAAAGGAGATCCAAAGTTAGGGTTTGGCATCCTAAAGGAAAAAAGTGTGAGGAATTTAGGATTGTGAGAGAGAGACGACTGAAAAGGTTGAACTTAGAGATTGGGCAAGGTAAAGCTGGAATCACACTAGGCTCTTTTTCGCCAGCAGCGAGCCGTTGCTGCTGAAAATCGAAACTGAGAGCATTTTGCTCGAGATATTGGCTTCTCGACCGGACGGGAAGCAGCTGGCTTAAACTTCAAGCATGACTTCAGATGTAAACAAAAAGATGGCTGCTGAAAATAGGACGTGCTCTTGCTTGGTAATCTTGAGTCCAACAAGCCTCAAGTGATGATAAAAATCTGCTTTGTTCATCCCATGGTAGTTGTAGAATTCTTCCATTCACGTAATATTCTGAGAATACATATTACGGTAACGGTAACAGTTAAAACATTTCTTGGCACCATGATGATGTCAGTTGATCGGTTTTATTTACACTTTATCTATTTGCTCCTCAAACCGCTAGAACGTAGTGTGAGTCTACAAGACCTTTGCTTGCGAGCATCATCTGGAGGTTGGCGAAAACTTAGAGCATGAAATGAATAGTGTGATTCTAGCATAACAGATTGGAAAATATCTGGTTGGGTATGAAAGAAATATGTGTAGGGGAAACTGAGGAATTAGTGGGAAGAAGCAGCGGATATGGTATGTTGAAAGGAGAAAAGTGGTGGTGGAACAGAGAGGTGCAATAATTGGTAAAAAGAAAATTGAAGGCATTTAAGAACTGGAAAATAAGACAAGCACAAGGAGCAGAGGAATGGTACAGAGAAGAGGAAAAAGATTCTAAGAGGAAAGTAGGTATAGCTATTGGAAGAGCTGTAGAGGAGTTAAATGAAAGGTTAGGAACAATGGAAGGAGAAAAGGATATCTATAAGAATTCAAGCTTGAGGAAGAGGCAGTGACAAGATTTGGGGCAACTGGTAATCATATGGGATAGAAATGGAAATATATTGCATAGGGATGATGACATTAAGAGGAGATAGAATATTGTGAGCAACTATTGAATACTGAAAATGAGAGAGAGGAGCTGGGAGAAGCACAAAGGGTGGAGGGGCCAGTGATGAAGATACAGAATACTGAAATGAAACGGGCATTGAGTAAAATGAAGAATGGTAAAGCACCAGGCCCATCAGAGTTTCAAATTAAAATGGTCAAAATACTAGTCACTGAGAGGGAAGAGTGGATGCTGGATTTATGTAGAGCAATATGGGGAGAGGAAATAAATGCCTAGACTGGGAGGAGAGTCTATTGGTATCTACAAGATATTAAAAAAAGGTGACATCATGTCGTGTAGTAACTACAGGGGAATTAAACTAACAGAGTATGATTTGAGAGTTTTTGAGAGGGTACTAGATGAGAGATTGTAAAGACTGGGAAACAGCAGTATGGATTCATGAGGGGAGAGGGACTGTGGATGCCATTTTTACAATATGGCAGTTTCAGGAAAAGTGACTAGAGGGAAACCAGAAGCTCATCTGTACTTTTGTAGATTTAGAGAAGGCTTATGATAGAATACCAAGAGAAGTGATGTTCTGGTGCTTTAGGAAGAGGAAAGTCCCGAAGTTGGTTAGAATGGTAGAGATGGTATACAAAAGAACAACGATAAAAGTAATAACAGCTGTTGTAGAAACACAAACCTTTAAAGCTAATGTTGCATTACACCAGGGTTCAGCAATAAGCCCGTTTTTATTTGTGCTGGTCTTGGATGTGTAAAGTGAAGAGATCAGAAATGAAGATTTGTGGGAGGTGCTATATGCAGATGATTTGGTGATTACTGCTGAAAATTAGGAAGAATTACAGAGAAGGGTTGTAGAGTGGCAAGAGACTTTAGAAGGGGATGGCTTGAGGGTAAATGTGAATAAGACTGAAATTATGGTAAGCAGTAAGGAAGGTAGCGAGAGGATAATCATACATGAAAGTAGAGGTGCAGTTATAAAACCGTTAGAACAATTTAGATATTTGGAATCTACAAATGTGGAGAGAGGATGTGAGGCTGAATTTGAGGGTAGGATAAAAGCAGCATGGAAAAAGTGGAGGGAGTGGCAGGAGTGGTATGTGATAAGAAAATGCCAATCAAGCTAAAAGTCAAGATCTATAGCATAGTAATAAGACTAGTGTTAATGTATGGATCAGAAACTTGGGCTTCAAGGTGAGAAGAGGAAGCAAAGTTTGAAAGATCTAATATGAGAATGCTGAGGTAGATTATGGGAATATCACTGCTTGAAAGATAGGAAAATGATGAAATAATAAGAATGGCAGGTATAATAAAGATTACAGAGATGATAAGGGTGTCACGATTGAGATGGTGTGGTCACTTATTGAGGATGGATGGTGAGGAGGGCTTGAGAGGAACCTGTTTGGGGAGAAGATCAAGATGGAGGCAGGGAATTAGAGGGCGAGATAAGGTGAAGAATGATATGGAGAGAAGATGCCTTTGATAGAAGGCATTGGAGAGGGTACATCAGGTATCCGATCCTTTAATGTAGGGGTAATGGTGGGAATGAAGGAGTTAACCCCTTGAGTGAAGAAGAATTGTTTGGTAATTTCAGTGTTGTCAGATGTATGAAGACAGAGGAGAATATGGAAAGAATTATTCAGACTATTTGGTGTATGTGAAGGCAAAGGAAAAATTAGCTCCCTCCTATTAATGGTTGAAGGTTTGTATTCTTGTGGGTACAGATAACTTTTTTTAAACGATTTGTATTTTTTATAACTTTGTTATACTTCCTATCTTAATCACTCTGCAAGTCCTAGGTTTAAAGTGAAAGTGGGGCTTTCCCACCACCCTCTTACTAGATAATGCTACTTTGTTCAGTTTTAACAGCCATATATAGCTTTGCTAAAAGCTTACTCCTATTAAATGACCCAGCTTTGTATATTGTAGTTTGAAAAAATATGAATTACTTTAAAGATTTTTCTTATTTTTGCTTTCTGTAAAGTGTAATTTTAAATATTTAACTTAGCCGGTCAATATATAATAGCTGCAACTCTGCGGCTCGACAGACAACATACTCAAAAAACTCGCGAGCGATCGCTATGCAGGTTGCGGGTGTGCCCACCAGCGCCAACTGTCGGCCAGATACCACTCTTGTATGTAAACAAAACCTTCAATTCTTCTCTGTCGACGTTGACGACAAGACGTATTTATACTCGCTGTAGAACCTGGAGTTTTCCCATCATATTTGGTGAAGTACTTTATTTTGGTTTGAGCTTTCGCAGTACAGGTGTTTTTCCTCAACATAAACTCTTGAACTCTTTATTGAATCGGATTATTTGTTGATGACTTGGATTGTTTTTGGAATTTTCTTTGACTAATTCAAAATGGCTGACCCTTCTCAAGTACCTAGATTTCGAAAGTGTAATGCTAGGGACTGTAATAGGCGTCTTCCAAAGGCTTCTCTCGACCCTCATACTGTTTGTTCCAATTGTCGGGGTAAAACCTGTCAATTGGGAGATCGGTGTGAGGAATGCGTGGGCCTTTCGGAATTCGATTGGCTCGAATATGATAAGTATACACGCAGACTAGAGAGAGATAGGGTAAGGAGAAGTTCATCTAGGTCCGTAGATTTTTCCTCTCCACATGCCCCTGAACCTAATCCTTCCCCTGTAGTGGTTGTTCCTAACCCCCCTTCTAGCACTCAGGAACCGTCTATGCAAGACATGTTACGTGCTATTCATGCCTTGGGGGAGAGAGTTGAAGCGTTAGCAAGTGACCGTAATCAACTCATGGCTGACGTGAAGGAACTTAAGTGCCATAGTGCCACGGCGGAAAGTGGGAAAGTGATTAGTGCGCAAAGTGTTGTGAACAGTGTTGCGACCGAGGGTTCGTCTGTTCGTGCCTGTCGTTCACCTAGTCCGGGACCTCTTGCAAGCTCCCAAGTCCAGGGGAGAAGCAATGTCGTACGACTTATGGGTTCGAGAGGCCTTGATCAGCGAACAGACGTTCCCTCTATGGTATCAGGCGTATCTCGTCAAGATCGCCCCTACCATAAGACGAGAGAGCCCATTTTTACCTCGTCTTCCGAAGGCTTTTCACGCAAGAAACCATGGAGCAAGGTTTCTAGGCCTCTGAAACGCAAGTCGGTCCCTTCAGGACAGGTTCAACGTCCTGGATGTAGTCATTGGGACAGTTCGGACCCGTTGCTGTCATCGGATGACTGCTCGCCGCCTAAGCAAGGCAAAGTTGTGCCGTCTCAGGCGCTAACCCCGTCTGTTACCGCACCCGTTACCGTAGACCCTAAATGGGTTATATTGCAGGACATGCAGTCTAAGCTTGCGTCCCTTATGGAAGACTACAACGCAGAGAAGGTTTCCGTTGAACCTAGCCGTTTATCTCATGGAGATCCTGGCCTTCAGCCACCCAAGCGTTCTGTTGTGCGTCCTGTTGACATTGGTGTAGCCATCTCACGTCAACCAGTTGGGGTTGTACCACACCCGATGCGGTCTCGTGTGGATTTTCAGCCGCATGTGGACGTTAGGCAACTCACTGATGCGCCTGGTGACGTTCAGGACGTTCGCCAACCATCAGAGTTGACTTGTTTTGACGCGGTGCGTCAACCTCCGCAACCTAGAGTTGTTTTGACTGCACAACCCAGGTGGTCTAAGCAGTCTCGGGTGGACGCTGTGCGTCCTCACGCACCTGTTGTTGTTGACAGTTCCCAAACTGTTCAGCAGTTTCAGGACGCTGCGTCCTGCTCCGCCACTTATGCACCAGTGCGGGCGGACGCTGCGTGTCAAGCATTGCCAACCCCTTTGCTTGTTTCTCATCAGTTGTCAGATGAGGAACTTTCGGATGAGGACGTTGCTGACCCTCAGCCTGAGGATCATCCTTCAGATATTGATGAGCCTAGAGCAGTTCCGCCATCTATGGACTTAAAAGTCATGCTCATTTTTAAAGAGTTGTTTCCTGAACACTTTGTCTCTGTGGCTCCTCGTTCGCCGCCGTCTGAGTTTGTTTTAGGCGTACCTGCTGCCATGCCAGCCTTTACAAAACTCGTTCTCTCTCGCTCATCCAAGAGAGCTTTACGTCTGTTAGGCGATTGGTTGGAAACCAAGAGGAGTTTAGGGAAGACGACCTTTGCCTTCCCCCCATCTAAACTCTCGTCTAGATCGAGTGTCTGGTATGCCACGGGAGAAGTTCTCGGCTTGGGAGTTCCTGCCTCTGCCCAGGGCGACTTCTCAAGTCTTGTAGACTCTCCCCGCCGCCTAGCCATGAGACGCTCGAAGATTAGTTGGTCATCCTCAGACCTTGACCATCTACTTAAAGGCATCTTTAGGGCTTTTGAAGTTTTCAACTTCCTTGACTGGTGTTTGGGAGCCTTGAGTAGGAAAATCTCATCAGCCGATAGAGATGTCTCCTTACTCATTATGTCCTGCATGGATAAGGCCATCCGCGATGGATCCAATGAGCTCTCCTCCTCGTTTACGTTAGGAGTCCTAAAGAAACGAGAGTCTCTGTGCTCTTTTCTGTCAGCAGGAGTGACGCCCTGTCAACGATCTGAGCTACTCTTTGCCCCTTTGTCTAAGTTCTTGTTTCCTGAACTTTTAGTTAAGGAAATAGCGTTGTCTCTAGTGCAGAAGGACACCCATGACTTGGTTGCGTACTCGGCTCGCAAAGGGACCCCTTCGTCTGCCTTGTCTGCTAGACCTAGGATAGACACTCCAGCGTCCAGGTTTATTCCGCCCTTTCGTGGCAGAGCCCCCAGCAGGGAAAGTACTCGTGCCGAAGGGAAGAGAGGAAAGAGGAAAGGAGCCAAGTCCTCGCGTGGCAGAGTCTGACTGCCCGCAGTTTCAGACAGCAGTAGGTGCCAGACTCAAGAACTTCTGGCAAGCCTGGGAGAAGAGAGGCGCAGATCAACAGTCTGTGAGGTTGCTCAGAGAGGGGTACAAAATCCCATTTGTACGCAAACCTCCTCTAGCGACGTCCCCCATCGATCTCTCTCCCAGGTACCGAGAGGAAACAAAGAGACAAGCCCTGAAACTAGAATTGTCTCTTTTGCTAGAGAAGGGAGCGGTGGTCAAAGTCTCGGACCTTCAATCACCGGGGTTTTACAACCGTCTCTTCCTAGTACCGAAGAAGACAGGAGGTTGGAGACCTGTGCTAGACGTCAGTGCTCTGAATGTCTTTGTCACAAAGACAAAATTCACCATGGAGACCACGAAGTCAGTCTTAGCAGTGGTCAGAAAGGGAGACTGGATGGTCTCTCTCGACCTAAGAGACGCTTACTTCCACATCCCCATTCACTCAGATTCCCAACCTTTTCTGAGATTTGTGTTCGACAATGTGGTGTACCAGTTTCGGGCCCTGTGCTTTGGCCTAAGTCCTGCTCCTCTCGTGTTTACGAGGCTTATGAGGAATGTGGCAAAATTCCTCCATTTATCGGGTATCCGAGCCTCCCTATATTTGGACGACTGGCTTCTCAGAGCCTCGTCCAGTCATCGCTGTCTGAAGGATCTCAATTGGACTTTAGATCTGACCAAGGAATTGGGACTTCTGGTCAACTTGGAAAAGTCCCAGCTGATCCCATCCCAAACTATTCTGTATTTAGGGATGGAGATTCGCAGTCCAGTTTTTCGGGCTTTTCTGTCGGCCCCCAGAATAGATCAAGCCCTGCTCGTAATCCAAAGGATGTTGAAGAGAGAACGTTGCTCAGTCAGGAATTGGATGAGTCTAGTAGGAACTCTATCATCCCTGGAGCAGTTTGTATCGCTAGGAAGGCTACACCTCCGACCTCTACAATTCCATCTAGCTTTTCACTGGAAAAAGGACAAGACGCTAGAGGCGGTCTCGATCCCGATTTCCGAAACAGTAAAGACTTGCCTGAATTGGTGGAAAGACAATATCAGTCTACGAGAGGGACTTCCCCTAGCAGTTCAGAAACCAAACCACGTTCTCTTCTCAGACGCATCGGATTTGGGTTGGGGTGCGACACTGGACGGTCGGGAATGTTCAGGTCTGTGGACCTCAAGTCAGAGGAGCATGCATATCAACGGCAAGGAGCTTTTGGCAGTTCACCTGGCCTTGATAAGCTTCGAGAGTCTCCTTCGAGACAAAGTGGTGGAGGTCAACTCGGACAACACCACAGCCTTGGCGTACATTTCCAAACAAGGAGGTACCCACTCCCTGACACTGTACGAGATCGCAAGGGACCTGCTCATCTGGTCAAGAGATCGAGGCATCTCCCTGGTAACGAGGTTTATCCAGGGCGACTTGAACGTTCTAGCAGATTGTCTCAGTCGGAAAGGTCAGGTAATTCCAACCGAATGGACCCTCCACAAGGATGTATGCAAGAGGCTTTGGGCGACTTGGGGTCAACCCACCATAGACCTCTTTGCAACCTCGATGACCAAGAGGCTTCCAATCTATTGCTCTCCAGTCCCAGACCCAGCAGCAATACATATAGATGCCTTTCTCCCAGATTGGTCTCACCTAGACCTATACGCATTCCCACCATTCAAGATTGTCAACAAGGTTCTGCAGAAATTCGCCTCTCACGAAGGGACAAGGTTGACGTTAGTTGCTCCCCTCTGGCCCGCGAGAGAATGGTTCACCGAGGTACTTCGATGGCTGGTAGACTTTCCAAGAAGTCTTCCTCTAAGAGTAGACCTATTACGTCAGCCACACGTAAAGAAGGTACACCAAAGCCTCCATGCTCTTCGTCTGACTGCCTTCAGACTATCGAAAGACTCTCGAGAGCTAGAGGCTTTTCGAAGGAGGCAGCCAGTGCGATTGCAAGAGCGAGGAGAGCTTCTACCATTAGAGTTTACCAATCGAAGTGGGAAATCTTCCGAGACTGGTGCAAGTCAGTATCTGTATCCTCGTCCAGTACCTCTGTAGCCCAAATCGCTGATTTTCTCTTATACCTGAGAAGAGTTCGCTCCCTTTCAGCTCCCACGATCAAGGGCTACAGGAGCATGTTGGCTTCGGTCTTCCGGCATAGAGGCTTAGATCTTTCCAACAATAAAGATCTACAAGATCTCCTTAAGTCTTTTGAGACCTCTAAGGAACGTCGTTTGGCTACACCTGGATGGAATTTAGACGTGGTCCTAAGATTCCTCATGTCAGACAGGTTTGAGCCTTTACATTCAGCCTCCCTGAAGGATCTCACTCTTAAGACTCTTTTCCTGGTGTGCTTGGCCTCGGCTAAAAGAGTCAGTGAGCTTCATGCCTTCAGCAAGAACATCGGTTTTTCGACAGAAAAAGCCACTTGTTCTCTTCAACTTGGTTTCCTAGCCAAGAATGAACTGCCTTCTCGTCCTTGGCCTAAATCTTTTGATATTCCTAGCTTATCAGAGATCGTAGGCAACGAATTAGAGAGAGTATTATGCCCCGTTAGAGCTCTTAAGTTCTATTTAGCTCGTACTAAGCCTTTACGAGGTAAATCTGAAGCGTTATGGTGTTCGGTTAAGAAACCATCCTTACCTATGTCAAAGAATGCTTTGTCATATTTTATCAGATTGTTAATACGAGAAGCTCATTCACACTTGAGTGAGGAAGACCGATCTTTGCTTAAGGTTAAGACGCACGAGATTAGAGCTATAGCAACTTCCGTGGCCTTCAAGCAAAATAGATCTCTGCAAAGTATCATGGACGCGACCTTTTGGAGAAGCAAGTCAGTGTTCGCGTCATTTTACTTGAAAGATGTCCAGACTCTTTACGAGGACTGCTACACACTGGGTCCATTCGTAGCAGCGAGTGCAGTAGTGGGTGAGGGCTCAACCACTACACTTCCCTAATTCCATATCCTTTTAATCTGTCTCTTGAAATGTTTTTAATATTGTTTTTATGGGTTGTTCGGAAGGCTAAGAAGCCTTTCGCATCCTGGTTGATTTGGCGGGTGGTCAAAGTCATTTCTTGAGAGCGCCCAGATTAGGGGTTTGATGAGGTCCTGTTGTATGGGTTGCAGCCCTTGATACTTCAGCTCCTGGTAGTCTGTCAGCATCCTAAGAGGATCGCTGGGCTCCGTGAGGAAGACAGACTTACAAGGCAGAGTAATCGTCTAAGTCGACTTCCTTACCAGGTACCTATTTATTTTGGTTTTGTTATATTGATAACTGTAAAAATGAAAAAACTCTTAGCTTATACGCTGTAAACATAATTAACTCTGGTCTCTACCCACCTCCTTGGGTGTGAATCAGCTATTATATATTCACCGGCTAAGTTAAATATTTAAAAATGATATTTTAATTATAAAATAAATTTTTGAATATACTTACCCGGTGAATATATAAATTAAATGACCCTCCCTTCCTCCCCAATAGAGACGCAGCGGGACGAGAAGAATTGAAGGTTTTGTTTACATACAAGAGTGGTATCTGGCCGACAGTTGGCGCTGGTGGGCACACCCGCAACCTGCATAGCGATCGCTCGCGAGTTTTTTGAGTATGTTGTCTGTCGAGCCGCAGAGTTGCAGCTATTATATATTCACCGGGTAAGTATATTCAAAAATTTATTTTATAATTAAAATATCATTTTTTTTTATTTTCATTGTTTAATCTTTTGCCCTTGAATTTCAGAGTCTCAAGCTGGAAGCTGAAAAGCACACAACAGGAATGCCATATGCTTGGCTTGTTGGCCAGTTCACGCAACTTGGCTTGGACACTTTCACGCACAACTTTACGTTAAATTATCCATTAGGGGGAGGAAAAGTGAGTTTCAGTATGCACCGAGCAAAATATATTAAAAGCAGTTTTGTCTAACAGCTGCTGTAAATGATCACTACAATATGGCCAGTTTCTTCTTTAATAATTTTGAATTTTTAGTGATTTATCTTTTGAAAGTGTTATTATACAGTACTGTACTCACTTTTCTTTTTAGGTTTTTAAGGGGAAAAATGTTTATGGCATTTTACGTGCCTCTCGTGGGAGCAGTACCGAAGCTGTTGTTGTGTCAGCACCATACAGACCTCCTTCTTCTTTGCTTCAGGGAACAGCTCCTTCAATTGCTCTTATGCTGGCCATGGCACATTTTTTTTCAGGTAAGAAATTTCTATTGATGGAATTGCCCATTATATTATTGTATAATTACTTATAAGAATTACTTTACTGTATATGTACAGGTATTTTTTGTATTCCCATACAAATATAAACCTTTGTCCTTTAATAGGAGGCTGGAACCAGGCCACTGACCAGCCATTTTAATTCTAGCCACCTAACAAAACAGACATACTCTCTGCGGCTTCAATACCTGACAGTTTTCATTTGTCTTGCTGTATCTTTTCAAAGTGTACTACTTTTGTGATTGTGATGGATACTTCACATGCAGAAATGCAGGTCTGCCCTGTTAAGCTTGGATGCATTTGCAGCAGGTTTATGAATAGGACCGACATGGATCCCCATCTTTTGTGACCATTTTGCAGGCGCATGACTGTTTGCAGTCATCCCCATGTAATGAGTGCAAGTCTTGGCCTCCTTTACAGTGGGTAGAGCATAGGAAAAGGAGAAGAAAGAAGTCTAAGAGAGAGTCTTAAGTTTCAAAGGCTACTAAGCCCAAATTGCTTGCAAAGAAGCTCTTTAGCAACTTCTTACCCTTTGATTTTTGATATGCTGTGCTTTCATTGGCTTCTTCTGGAGCTGAACCCTCTAGAGGAAAACTGAAGGGACTTGAGTTTAGACCCTGGGTTGCTTTTGGGGTCGGCTTTGGGTAAGGTAGGAGTATCATCTTCCCCCAATAAAGGTAATACTCTATCCCCATTATGACCATGGGCAAAAACCTCAACAAGAACTTGAACCAAAGGAAGTTGTGGCCTTCCCCGAGGATTGATGTCGACCCATTGGATGAGAAGCAGCTTAATGTGTTAATAGATGCCAGGATCTCTATGACCTTAATTGCTGTTACCACCTTTACTGTTGTTCCACCTGTGGAGGGAGAACAGGACATTACTAGTATTGATGAGTTGTTGCTTGCTGTTAGAAAATATCCTTGATCCTTTTCTGCTATGGTTTTGTACTTAATGGCCGGGAAATCCTTGACTTCTGCTTCTGGCAAAGGAAAGACACATACGCAACCTCCTTCCCCTCCCAGCCCTGTTTCTTTGACTTTGTCTTCTGCTGCTGAGCTTCCGGATGTCACACCAGCTCTTCTAATTAAGAAGAAACCACCTGTGAAGATCAAGTGTTCAAAGTCTCTTGAGGCTTTGTCCGTCCTCTCATCACGTATACAGTATATAAGATGGCCAATGCTTTAACTCCCTTCAACCCAGCCTGGGAGGGCAATTGGTACGAGGTGCAGATGCTCATGCTCCTGCTATCAGTACTGGCACTTTCGGTCAGAATGAAGGCAGACGCCCTTGCCCTACACCTTCAGATAGCTCCAGGGAGACATATTCACCCAGAATACGGGCAGCCCAGCTAAGAAATTGTGGTACGATGGATGACCTCCATCATGTGAACAGTGTGAGGCTGTTGGTAGATTCTCGGTAATGTCACCGAGACACCTCTCCAAGCACACAATCTCAATGCTCACTTTCTCATTGCTTATGCTATCCCTGAGATAGATCTCCCTGTTTAAGGTCTCATTATGCAAGATCTTGTTGTATGCGATCCATGCACAAAGACTGCACATGCTAAGTCTCCGTATGCAAGACCTTCATGGGCTTGGTTTCTCAATATCAGGACTTTATGGTCCTGATCACCATAAACCAGGTCTTCACACACTAGGTCTCCATGCATCAAGTCTCCATGCTCTTAATCTACATGTAATCTATCTCTAACCACATGATCACGGAGTGACTGATTAATGTGTAATGGTTCTTTTATCGCTAGGACACCATACGTGAAGACACCTATCAACAGGACTCTTCATTCCAGAGCTTTTCGAGATTGAACACTTCACAATTGCACTTTTTGCATTTCTACTAAAGATCACGATGTGCGAGTCATAGAATACCAGTGGCTTGCCTCTTGTTACCACTTGAAGTCTTCACATAGGGATCCTTCCATGAACAGGGATCATTACTAAGCAATGAGATCGTTCTTCTTCTAAAGACCTTTAAATGTGGGAAGACCTGTCTTCTATAAGAGACCCCCCTCTATACAAGACCTTCCCCTCTAAAGAGAGATCTTCTTATATGCCAGAGTGATGAGTTGAGGCAGATGATATCTCAAGACTGTTCTTATGATTTGTACAAACATCATCAGGAGATACCTTTGACATATGAACAGCATAGAGAAACCTCGATATTCATCGACATGCTTTACATAGACAGCCTTGCACTGTTCTGTACCTTGGTCTCACATTTATCTTTCGGAGATGCAAACACCTAGTGATTCGTTACCCTAGAAGGACGCAAAAGCCAAGGGAACTGCAACCTCTGAGGTGTTGGCCCTACAGGCTGTTGTCCCCTCTTTTTCTGGCTACCTTACCAACCTTTTTTTAGGTCTGGGAAGGGAACACGCAAAAAAGATTGATCCATGCGAGGGACATGTTGAGACCTCTTGTCTCGCATGAGAGGAGGAGTCTAGGGATTAGATAGCCTATTGGCATTCAATTCTGGACCTTCACATACAAAGAAGGAGAATCCTGAGACTGTCTATGTTTGTCAAGTTCTTGGCTCTCATTCAGTAGTTCAACGGATACCTCGTTCCAGAGCATCTTGAGATTAAACACTTCTCAATCACACTTCTCGCAATTCTCCTAGCAATTGCAATATGTGATTCACAAGATACAAATGACTTGGATCTCCTTATCTCTCTAAGTCCTTGTGAAGGGATACTTTCATACACCAGGATCTTCCTTCACGACGAGGCTGTTCCTCTTCTAAAGATCTTCGAATGTGACGAGTTTGGTCTTCTGCAAGAGACCCCCATCTAGACAAGACCTACACACACACACACACACACACACAGAGAGAGAGAGAGAGAGAGAGAGAGAGAGAGAGAGAGAGAGAGAGAGAGAGAGAGAGAGAGATATGTGATCATCCTGCGTGCCATCGCACTGTGGACTCTGCCGAACTGGTCAGTGACTACTTTTACTATTATTACCACTGCTAAGCTACAACCCTAGTTGGAAAAGCAGGATGCTATAAGCCCAGGGGCACAAACAGGGAAAATAGCCCAGTGAGGAAGGGAAACAAGGAAAAATAAAATATTTTAAGAACAGTAACAACGTTAAAATAAATATTTCCTATATAAAATTTAACAAAAGAAGAGGAAGAGAAATTAGATAGAATAGTGTGCCCAAGTGTACCCTCAAGCAAAAGAACTCTAACCCAAGACAGTGGAAGACCATGGTACAGAGGCTATGGCACTACCCAAGATTAGAGAACAATGGTTTAATTTTGGAGTCTCCTTCTCCTAGATGAGATGCTTACTACAGTGAACCCTCGTTTATCGCGGTAGATAGGTTCCAGACGCTGCCGCGATAGGTGAAAATCCGCGAAGTAGTGACACCATATTTACCTACTTATTCAACATGTATATTTTGACTTTTAAAACCTTCCCTTGTACGTAGTACTGTTAACAAACTACCTTTTAATGTACAGAACACTTAATGCATGTACTAAAGTACCCTAAACTAAAACAGGCACAAATATTAAAGGCGATTTTATATCATGCGTTTCCTAAACACGCTAAAAAGCACGATAAAAAATGGCAACCAATGTTTTCTTTACATTTATCTCTGATCATAATGAAGAAACAAACTGGAGGTAGAGCTTTGCTTATTACCCAGACATATGTCCCATACTTTTCCCTTAGAACTACATCACATCTTCCTACTTTTAGATATATATATATATATATATATGTATATGTGTATATAATATATATATATATATGTATATGTATATATATATATATATATATTTATATATATATATATATATAATATATTTATATATATATATATATATATTTATATGTATACACATATACATACCTACATATATACATACATACATATATACATAAATACATGCATACATATATATATACATATATATATTATATATATACATATATATATATATATATATATATATTACTGTATATATATGGGTTATGGAAAAAATCCGCGAAGTGGTGAATCCGCGATGGTCGAACCGCGAAGTAGCGAGGGTTCACTGTATACCTAATGAGTCTCTTCTACCCTTACCAAGAGGAAAGTAGCAACTGAACAATTACAGTGCAGTAGTTAACCCCTTGGGCGAAGAAGAATCATTTTGTAATCTGAGTGTTGTCAGGTGTATGAGAACAGAGGGGAATCTGTAAAGAATATGCCAGACTATTCGGTGTTTGTGTAGGCAAAGGAAAAGTGAACTGTAACCAGCGAGAAGGATCCAATGTAGTACTGACCAGTCAAAGGACCCAATAACTCTGGCGGTAGTATCTCACCGGGTGGCTGGTGCCCTGGCCAACCTACTACCCAGCTTCTTCACTTAGCCGACCACACCTGTTTACTAGAGGGAGGGTACACTGTATTGCTCTTACTCTCTGGTACCAGGAACTGTTTCCCAGACATGGAAAAAGACCGTTCACATGCCAATTCATGATCATCCACCCATTTTATTTTCCCGTATCTGTTTGGATTTGAAAGTATTCTAGGAAGAGGAAAGAACCCAGAATAGATAGGTTGAAGAACACATAATATCTATCCTTGAGGTACCTTTAACCTATGGATGGTCAGTCACAATTGTACCTTTTGGGCACAGAAACATAATTACTTTAAGGATCGGATAGGTGCTGAACTCCTCATTTATCTCTCCGGAGGGTGATGTTGAGGTAGTGGTGGAAGGGGATGCTGTTTGTTAGTACCCCTTCATCCATTGTGTGGTATCCCTCAAGGGTCTGGTCTTTAGAGGGAGACCGTGGCTAAGCCTTCGAGGGTGGACATTGTCTCAGATATGATAAAGGTCCCATCTTTCTCCAAATCCCAGCAATGATGACCAGCAACTTCTTCCTCCAGAGGGGGTTAGACCCACCTCCACCCATTTTGCTCCTTCCAGGGTTAATCCAGGAGGTATGTTAGGAGGAAGAAGAAGGGGGAGGGAGATGATGCAGACTTATTTCTCCTGGTGTTGGTAGGGTATACCTTTCCTTGCCCATTTTCTTTATTTTTCCATTCAGATCTATCCCATACCCACTTTTTGGTTTCCATGTCTGACCATGTGATAGAGATAGGAAGTTACTGGAATTTTGCTATGAAGTCTTGTACGATCTTCTTCAGTCCTTTCCTGTCATCTCTTCATGAATCATTGCAGGGACATAGTATAAGTCTGTACCGTGTGCGGACAAAATGTCAAAAGACAGAGTGTCGAATGGAAAGTGTTGAATGGACAGAGTGTTGAATGGACAGAGTGTCGAATGGACAGTGTCAAACAGACAAAGTGTCGAAAGAGAGATAGAATAACGTATCCATTTACCTAATGACCAAATTAATCTTTAACTATATTACAATGTTTACATTGATATACCCTTACATATACATTAGAGATTCACTCATGAGAGAGTTGCAAACGATTTGCCAAGGACCAATAACTCCGTTGAAGGTAGGCATAAGGCATTTTCATAGAAGAGTGAAGATTTGCCACCCAACAGAGGACAAGCTTTTAAGAAAACTTTGTATGGAGCAGGCTAGCACTGAAATAATTCTAGAGCAAATTCAACAAGGCCGAGATGTAAGAAGAAAATACAAAAAATATGCTTTTTCAATATTAAACTTACCCGATAATCATGTAGCTGTCAACTCCGTTGCCCGACAGAATTCTATGGAGGGATACGCCAGCTATCACAATACTAGAAGGGGGTGTACTTACCAGCGCCACCTGTGGCCAGGTACTCAAGTACTTCTTGTTGACACCTCCTCAATTATTCCTCTGTCGTGCTTCCGGCAAGACGTTCTGGGATACGCTTATGTTCTTGGAGTATTTTCACGACTTTGGTGAAGTATTTCTCTTTGATTTCGGCTGTCGCTTTACTGGAAACTTCTATTTTAGCTTAGTTAGCTTTTGGAATTAATTTGATTAATTTTGGTGACGAAGAGAGTATGAACTCTCGTTCACCTTTCAATGGCCGACCCTTCCCTTAGACGAAAGTGTTGGTGTCTAAGAGAGTATAGACTCTCTTTCTTAATTTTGCTTAACAAAAGTTATAGATTTATTTTATATCTCTCCGCCTCTTATAGGCCTCTTCGATTAACTTCCTTTTATTATAAACTTATTAAAATTAATTTTTATATTTGTTTATATTCGACCTTCCTAATAGTAGGCGGTCTTTTCTTGGTACCGAAGTTAATTATCGTGAGTCCGTCATTTCGGTTTTACCTGTTAACATATTATGCTATTTTAAGGTCTTTGAAAGAATTTCTTTGATAGTCTCGTACTTTTTCAAAGTTGAACTAACGTTTTGTTTGTCTCGGCAGTTGTTGACGTTCAGAACGTTTCAACTTGCACTCTATCGTTACGATAGAGAAAGAATGTTCACGGTTTCACATTGCAGTAAGAGTAACCGTGTCTAGCGTTTTGTTCATTCTTTCTTAACTTAATGTTGATTCTAATAAGGAACTTTTCTTTTTGGGAAATATTTCAGTTTTTTCCTTTAGCAATAATATGTTTTAACGATATATATGATTGGGCTCTTCTCTCAGGTTCTAAGTCAAGAGAGAGAGAGAGAGAGAGAGAGAGAGAGAGAGAGAGAGAGAGAGAGAGAGAGAGAGAGAGAGAGATAGAGACGGAGGGAGAAAGAGGATAAACGTTTCCCTCAAGCCTGCCAGGCGTACGAGTAACGTCGTTATCGTTTTGCTCTTATCCCTAGTCTCTTTAGGGGAAGAAACTAAACGTTTCTAGAGTGATCTAGTGTTTAGTCTCTTTCCAGCCACTGAATTTTCTTTCATTAGATTTTTCTGTTACATTGTAATTCTGTTTTCGCAATTATTAACTTTTGAGAAGGATAGAATTGCGTGTTTCAGGTACAAACCACTTAAAGTTTCGAGTTCAGTGAAATAAGTGCAAACAGAAATCAAAGTGATAAGTGATTGATGTCAGTGTTATGCGTGAGGGTACTTTTGTGCGCGCCAGTCGTCCTCCCAGTCCGGGACCTCTTGCAAGCTCCCAAGCCCAGGGGAGAAGCAATGTCGAAGGGCAAAAGGGTTCGGCAGGCCTTGATCGGCGCACAGAAGTATCCTCGGTGGTTGTGGGCGTTTCTTACCGAGACCGTCACTCCCACCCGCAGACGATTGAGCCCTTATTTTGCTCGTCTGCAGAAGAGATTTAGAGGAGAAAATAAAGGCAGAGTAACGCTGGTCTCAGGTCTCTAGACCTCTTAAACGTAAAGTCCAGACCTATGCCAGACGTACGAAGTAAAGTTCAACAACCCGGATGCAGTCATTGGGTTAGCTCTGACTCTCCTCAGTCATCATTTTGTCGGGTTGAGAGTGCGCCTACACTCCCCCCCGCCTATGCTCGCTCCGCCTGATCGCAGTACCACCTGCCAGGCGTACGATGTTGTGGACTCTACTACAGTCCATGCAGCACAGCTTTCGGACCTG
The DNA here is from genome assembly GCF_036898095.1 of Palaemon carinicauda. Lineage (NCBI taxonomy): Eukaryota > Metazoa > Arthropoda > Malacostraca > Decapoda > Palaemonidae > Palaemon > Palaemon carinicauda. The sequence goes on from NC_090747.1 coordinate 71,677,681, forward strand.
ATGCGTGAGTGTCGTGCTGAGAGTGTTGCACCTCCTCCTCCTCCTGCACCGGTGGTGCACCAACCGCCTGCACCCGTTCAGCCTGTGCTGCACCCGCCTGCACCGGTGGTACACCAACCGGCTGCACCCGTTCAGCCTGTGCTGCACCCGCCTGCACCGGTGGTGCACCAACCGGCTGCACCCGTTCAGCCTGTGCTGCACCCGCCTGCACTCACTGCACCCAGTCGCAGCACCATCTGCCAGGCGTACGATGTTGTGGACTCTACTACAGTCCATGCAAGCACAGCTTTCGGACCTGTTGCGTGAGTATCGGGCTGAGAGTGTTGCACCTCCACCTGCACCCTTTCAGCCTGTGCTCAACCCGCCTGCACTCGCTGCACCCAGTCGCAGCACCATCTGCCAGGCGTACGATGTTGTGGACTCTACTACAGTCCTTGCAAGCACAGCTTTCGGACCTGTTGCGTGAATGTCGGGCTGAGAGTGTTGCACCTCCACCTGCACCCGTTCAGCCTGTGCTCAACCCGCCTGCACTCGCTGCACCCAGTCGCAGCACCTTCTGCCAGGCGTACGATGTTGAACCTCTTTCTGTGTTCGCTGTTCCCAGTGTTGTTCAGCCTCAGCCTTCTTTAAGGCAACCTTCGGTTTGGGATCAGGAGGATTACTCCACTCTTCCTCCTCCTCCCCTGGCTGCTCCACCGGTGGTGCAACTCTCGGTGGAGGTACAACCTCTTCCACCTGTGAGTCAGTCTCCTCAGCTGCTGCACCGAGCTCAACCCGTGCACCCTGTTCCTGCACCTCAGACACCTCTGCTTGCGGGAACTTTACCTTGTTCTGCGCAACCTCGGTCTCTTCACGCTCCACTCATTCCACAGGAACAGGAACTTTCTGCACCTTCCACTGTTGTTGTTCCAGCTCGTTCTGACTCTGCTGTTCAGCATACCTTACCTCCATTTTCAAACCATGGCAAAAATATGAATCATGAGTTATGAATGTAAGGTAAACATTATGTTGATTTTTAAACCCCATGCAAGCATGCATAAAGCACTCTAGCACTGGTCATGGAATTTCTAAGAATGTTAAACGCCATGCACACGCTCTGCTTTCCTTACAGCAGGCTCTGCTTACTACATGCTCAGCATTCAGCATGCTCTGCATTCAGCATGCTCTGCATACAACATGCTCTGCATACAGCATGCTCTGCATTCAGCATGCTCTGCATACAACATGCTCTACATACAGCATGCTCTGCATACAGCATACTCTGCATTCATCATGCTCTGCATACCTTACCGCATGCTTCTCAACATATCTTGGGTTGTTGCCAACTCACTAGACTGTCAAGCAGTTTCATAACGTTGCCTTCTAGTCTGCTGCTTTTGCACCAGTGAACCCTCACTCAGAGAACTTAGCTTTTCTAGGATAAGGTCCCTGTAGATGAGAAAGTTCTTTTCTCCCTCCTTCTGATATTCCCTTGAGGACTCTGTCATTTGGAGGGAGCCTTTAGCTGCATAACCTCTTATGGACTTTTATTTAAGCATTACATGCTTACAGGGAAGGTAATGGTTCCACTTCAGCCGCTAATCCCGTCTGTTACCACACCTGCTCCCATAGACCTTGAGCTGTGTTGCATGACATGCAGTCCAAGCTTAGTCCTTGTTAGAGGATTTTTTGTTTACGGAGTCAATGTGTCACGGGGAAAACGTTCAACAACCAACAGAAGGGACTTGTTGTGACGCAGTGCGGCAACTTCAGCAACCCGTTAAGGAGTTGTCTGTACGACCCAGATAGTCTAGACAGATTCGGGTTGTCACTGTACTTCCTCGCTTGCCCATGATTGACAGTTTACAGACTGTGCAGCAGTATCATGATCTTGTGTCCGGCTCCGTCAGACGACTGGCTTTTAAGAGCTCCCACAAGTCGTCGCTGTCTGGAGATTTTCAAATGGACTATGGATCTGACCAAGGAACTGGGCCTCCTGGTCAATTTTGAGGAGTCTCAGCTCGTTCCATCCCAGACCATTGTTTCCTTGGGTATGGATCTTCAGAGTCGAGCTTTTCGGACTTGTCCGTCGGCCCCAAGGATCTTCCAAGCCCTAGAATGCATCCAGAGCATGCTGAGAAGGAACCGATGCTTAGTCAGGCAGGGGATGAGTCTAACAGGGACACTTTCATCGCTGGCCCTGTTCATCGAGTTAGGGAGACTTCACCTCCGCCCCCTTCAGTATCATCTAGCTGCTCACTGGATAAAGGACTTGACGCTAGAGACGGGCTCAGTTCCTGTTTCCGAAGAGATGAGGTCTACTCTAACGTGGTGGAAGAACAGCATTCTTCTCAAGGAAGGTCTACCTTTGGCTGTTCAGACCCCCGACCACCGTCTCTTCTCGGACGCATCGGACACGGGCTGGGGTGCGACACTGGACGGACAGGAATGCTCGGGAACATGGAATCAGGAGCAAAGGACACTTCACATCTATTGCAAGGAGTTGTTAGCAGTTCATCTGGCCTTGATAAACTTCAAGTCCCTCCAGCTTAACAAGGTGGTGGAGGTGAACTCCGACTACACCACAGCCTTGGCTTACATCTCCAAGCAGAGAGGGACTCATTCGAGGAAGTTGTTCAAGTTCGCAAGGGACCTCCTCATTTGGTCAAAGATCGAAAGCTCACGCTGGTAACGAGGCTCATTCAGGGCGATATGAATGTCATGGCAGATCGCCTCAGCCGTAAGGGTCAGGCCTTCCCCACAGAGTGGACCCTTCACAAGAATGTTTACAGCAGACTTTGGGCCCTGTGGGGTCAGCCAACCATAGTTCTATTCGCTACCTCGATGACCAAGAAGCTCCTCTTGTATTGTTCTCCGATTCCAGACCCAGCAGCAGTTCGCGTGGATGCCTTTCTGCTGGATTGGTCCCATCTCAACCTGTATGCATTCCCGCCGTTCAAGATTGTCAACAGGGTACTTCAGAAGTTCGCCTCTCACAAAGGGACACGGTTGACGTTGGTTGCTCCCCTCTGACCCGCGAGAGAAGGGTTCACCGAGGTACTGCAATGACTGGTCGACGTTCCCAGGACTCTTCCTCCTAGAGTGGACCTTCTGCGTCAACCTCACGTAAAGAAGGTACACCCAAACCTCCACGCTCTTCGTCTGACTGCCTTCAGACTATCGAAAGTCTCTCAAGAACTAGAGGCTTTTCGAAGGAGGCAGCCAGAACGATTGCCAGAGCAAGGACGACATCCACTCTCAGAGTCTATCAGTCTTAATGGGAAGTCTTCCGAAGCTGGTGCAAGGCCAATGCAGTTTTCCTCAACCAGTACCACTGTAACCCAGATTGCTGACTTCCTGTTACATCTAAGGAACGTAAAATCCCTATCAGCTCCTACGATCAAGGGTTACAGAAGTATGTTGGCAGCGGTTTTCCGCCACAGAGGCTTGGATCTTTCCTCCAACAAAGATCTACAGGACCTCCTTAGGTCTGTTGAGACCTCAAAGGAACGTCGGTTGTCCACTCCAGGCTGGAATCTAGACGTGGTCCTAAGGTTCCTAATGTCATCAGGATTTGAACCGTTCCAATCAGCCTCTTTTAAGGACCTCACATTAGAAACTCTTTTCCTCGTGTGCTTAGCAACAGGTAAAAGAGTAAGTGAGATCCACGCCTTCAGCAGGAACATAGGTTTCACATCTGAAACGGCTACATGTTCCTTGCGGCTCGGTCTTTTTGGCTAAAACGAGCTTCCTTCCCGTCCTTACCCTAAGTCGTTCGAGATCCCAAGCCTGTCCAACATGGTGGGGAACGAACTAGAGAGAGTACTTTGCCCTGTTAGAGCTCTTAAGTACTATCTAAGAAGGTCAAAACCATTACGAGGACAATCAGAAGCCTTATGGTGTGCTATCAAGAAGCCTTCTCTACCAATGTCTAAGAACTCAGTTTCTTACTACATCAGGCTTCTGATTAGAGAAGCAAATTCTCATCTGAAGGAAGAAGACCTTGCTTTGCTGAAGGTAAGGACACATGAAGTGAGAGCTGTGGCTACTTCAGTGGCCTTCAAACAAAACCGTTCTCTGCAGAGTGTTATGGATGCAACCTATTGGAGAAGCAAGTCAGTGTTCGCATCATTCTATCTCAAAAATGTCCAGTCTCTTTACGAGTACTGCTACACCCTGGGTCCATTCGTAGCAACGAATGCAGTAGTAGGCGAGGGCTCAGCCACTACATTCCCATAATTCCATAACTTTTTAACCTTTCTCTTGAATACTTTTTATGGGTTGTTCGGTCGGCTAAGAAGCCTTCCACATCCTTGTTGATTTGGCGGGTGGTCAATTCTTTCTTGAGAAGCGCCGAGGTTAAAGGTTGTGATGAGGTCCTTTAGTATGGGTTGCAGCCCTGTATACTTTAGCACCTTTGGGTTGATTCAGCCTCCAAGAGGAACGCTGCGCTCAGTAAGGAAGACGAACTTAAAAAAGAGACAGAGTAACGGTTCAATTCGACTTCCTTACCAGGTACTTATTATTTCATTGTTATTTGAGATAACTGTTATATGAAATATGGGATACTTAGCTATCCTTTAATCTTGTACACTGGTTTTCACCCACCCCCCTGGGTGTGAATCAGCTACATGATTATCGGGTAAGTTTAATATTGAAAAATGTTATTTTCATTAGTAAAATAAATTTTTGAATATACTTACCCGATAATCATGATTTAATTGACCCTCCCTTCCTCCCCATAGAGAACCAGTGGGACCGAGGAATAATTGAGGAGGTGTCAACAAGAAGTACTTGAGTACCTGGCCACAGGTGGCGCTGGTAAGTACACCCCCTTCTAGTATTGTGATAGCTGGCGTATCCCTCCATAGAATTCTGTCGGGCAACGGAGTTGACAGCTACATGATTATCGGGTAAGTATATTCAAAAATTTATTTTACTAATGAAAATAACATATCCCTAACCTAAGACTAAAAAATATTTTTGATATATACGATGTCGATGCTGGATTAGAATATCTTAGAACCATCGCTCACAATCTTTAAATGAATGTTGCTGCAAGTTTTTTTAATACATTAATACATTTGTTTATTCAGATTTTATATTTTCTCTTTAATGATATTTGTATTGCTTATATTGATGTATAATTGTAATCCTTTATCCATTTTATCTTTTCGACACTTTGTCTGTTTGACACTTTGTCTGTTCGACACTTTGTCCATTCGACACTGTCCATTCGACACTTTGTCTTTCGATATTCTGTCTTTTGACACTATGTCCTAATACCAGTCTGTACAGTACTATTCCTATCATGTTTTTGTTAGGCTACAGTTAGCTGGAACTTTTGCTCCTGAGAGGAAGACTTCATGCTTTTGGTGACTCAAGCAACTTGTAGTATATGCAGGCCTTCTGTCCTTCTGAAAGCACCGCTTTTGTTCCTCATTCATTATGTGTTCGCAAAGTGTTTACCTGAGCGTTTATGCTAAGGCCTCTTAGAATGACCTCTTTAGAATCTTTTTCAGGTTGAGATCAATACTCACTCTTATTATCTTCTAGGAGAAGGACACTCCAAAATCAAACCATTGTTTTCTAGTCTTGGATAGTGTCGTAGCCTCTGTACATGGCCTTCCACTGTCTTGGATTATGATTCTCTTGCTAGAGAGTGCACTCAGGCACACTATTCCATCTTCTTTTGCTTCCTCTTGTTTTTTAAAGTTTTTATAGTTTATATGAAGGTTTCATTCTAATATTGTTACTGTTCTTAAAATATTTTATTTTAGTTGTTACTTCTCAAGTAATTAATTTCCTTATTTCCTTTTTTCACTGGGGTATTTCCCTGTTAGAGCCCTCGTGCTTATAGCATTGTGCTTTTCCAACTAGGGTTGTAGCTTAGCAAGTAATAATGATAATATTCATAATAATAATAATAATAATGATAATAATAATAATAATAATAATAATGATGATGATGATGATGATGATGATGATGATGATGATGATGATGATAATGATAATAATAATAATAATTATAATAATAATGATAATGATGATAATAATTATTAGAGTCTGACTTCTCAATGAAGCAAAGAACGAATACCTAGGAATGCTGTTTGACTGGGAATTTTTTTCTTGTGCTTGTATCAGCATTTTGTGCAGTCTACTCCAGTAACTCTTCAGGTTCCAACCTATTTTATAGTCAGTTGGCTCAGTTAGTAGTGCCCTGACCTTTCACAAGTGTTGTTTGATCCTGATGTTAGGTAGTGATTTACTTGAACTAATGATCAAGAACATTACACTCTCCTAAAAGTTTGGTATTGTTGTATGAGTATCTAAATAAAAGTTTTCAGTCCCTTCAAAATTATTTGAAACAATTTATTTTGCTTTTGAATCATTTGGACTTGAGAAAAAAATTTTGCTTCCGGTTTCCCAATTTCCCTCTATTCTATTCAAAACATAAAGTATTCTGATTGTGAAAAGTGAGAATCTCACAATCATGTAGTTATATATTTGACAAGAGATGATAACATAACTAGAGAGCCCTTTTATATTTCAACTTAAGATATCAAATTCAGTACATATATATAGTCCAACTTTGTGATTGGTGATTAAAACTGGTATAGGTAGAGTGTGTAGCCATAAGATATAGGAATATATAAAGATAAATTGATAATGAGCTTTTGCTTAGTTAATGTAGTATATATATAAATATTGTGATATCCAATACAGTAGTGTTGTTTTTATTCACAGAACAAGTGTACTGGGCAAAAGATTTGATATTTTTAGTCACGGAACATGAACACCTTGGAGCCCAGGCATGGCTTCAAGCTTATCACCGTACTGAAAGTGGAGCTGGTATTTTGGATTATGGGGATCTTGATGGGCGAGCTGGTGCAATACAGGTGAGCATAATATTTTAAAGTATATGAAATTTTTTACTGAACTGTATAAACTGGATGAGTCAATTTTTTTTGCATAACTCAACCACATCGGAACATATTAATCCTGTGGCCGGTATCTTCCAGACGCATGAAGCACAACCTTTGCCAAGTCAAATATTCCTCTGGTCATTGCTGCTGATGGCTATTGAGTTTGGCTGGATTTTCATTTGTAAATGTTTAATTTTTTGCTTTTATATTTTTATAAACTAATATTTTCTCAGGCTTTTTCCATATTGTTTTTAGAATTTCCATATCTAGTGTGCTAACAGTTTGTCAATAATTTTTTCATTCTTTATACATTAGTCTGCTCTTCATATCCATAGAATTACTTATCCACAGTTGACCAATTGGTATCAGTTTAGAAATTTATGTATTCACTTATGCACAAAAAGAAAAAAAAAAATTAACACGAACCAAAGAAATGAATTTCCAGAGACAGAGATTACTTATCCTAGAGCCAAAGGAAAATTATCTTTTAGATTTATTACTCAAAAAGGAAATGGTGAGTAGAATTTAATGAATGTGATGTCATTTATGCCTTTAAAGTGCTCTTTTTTATATGAAAAAAATTCAGTTTTACATAAAGTTTAGAAGTAAAGAAGTTAGAATTTATATAAAATATGGTATTGTAAGAACAAGAGAATTCTTCAACTTTTTCCCCATTTTTTCTTAGATAAAAAAATATATGTAATGTATATTGTACATAAAAATTATATTTTATTACTCTATTATATATTTATTTTTTTTCATGCCCTTTATATTATCAAATGATAAATAGATTTTGGGAGTTAAAGTGCTGTGTGATCTCCAAGGACTTTCATGTGAAAGGCTAGAACAGGGAATCCATTTCAATATGAATACCAAAGAAATATTGTCTCCCCTGCTTTAGGGCCAGTTTATCAATGTGCGAAGCACGGACTCTGTGTGTATAATGGAGACCTTTGAATTTAGGCATATTAGAACTTGACATAGTATCTCTCTTGCTGAAATTCATCTGCTGTGAGTTATTATTATTATTATTATTATTATTATTATTATTACTTGCTAAGCTACAACCCTAGTTGGAAAAAGCAGGATGCTGTAAGCCCAGGGGCACCAACAGGGATAGCCCAGTGAGAAAAGGAATCAAGGAAAAATGAAATACTTTAAGAGCAGTAACAACATTAAAATAAATTTGTTCCAACACAAATACTTACCTCGAACTACTTTCTTAGGAGTTACCTGTAATCTCCTCTCAACCGACCAGAGTTTTGTGTAGTATACCCTACGTCCGTTTTCTATGGAGGGCTAACCCGGGAGTAAAGAGAACGTGCCCCGAGGGTAGACCTGAGCTAGGTCGGCGTCAGCTTGGGTCCCGTTAGTCAGTAAGTTCTCTGGTCGCGTCGTGATACCATCACGCCGCCCTCATTCTCTTTCGACCCTTTGTGTCCCGACTCGTGTGTCCCGCGTGGTATCTCTGTGCTTATCCCTTGTGTTCTTGCGTGTTCACTGCCTTTCCTTGTGCTCCCCAAGTGTATTCCTTGTTGATTCCCTTCGTTCCTGTGTCTTGTGGTTGTGTGCGATGGAGCAGATCCGCCGTTGTCCTGGGCCTAGATCCGGAAAGTCGTGTGGAGCGTTCCTTTCCAAGCCCGAAGTGGACCCTCATTCCCTTTGCTCTTCCTGTAGAGGCAGAGTGTCCTCGCCATCGGATACGTGCATTGAGTGTGTTAGCTGGAGTGAGATCCAGTGGGTGCGTTATGGCACTAAGAAGAAGAAGTCGTCGAAACGTTCGCCCAGGAAATCTAGCATCTCTTCGCCATTACCGTCACCCAGTGGACGGTCCGACGGGGCTTCTGTCTCTTCTTCCCCTACCCAGAGTAGGGGATGAGGTAAGTCCGTTGCGGGGAAAGAGCCGAGGGCCCTTCCCCAGGAGTCTAATGTGTTTGAAGTGGGGGTTGCTGGGTCTTCTCAGGCTAGTGGGGAGCCTGGTAGTGCTGTGTCTGGGGGTTCTGGAGACTCTGCCCTTGTGCTTGGGGGGCACGTTTCCTCCGACGACCCCTTGTGGTGTAGTAATGTTGTGCCTGTTTCTTCGCCCGCTTCGTGAGCCTGTTTTTCAGGTTCTTCAGCGGCTGGTGACGCCCAGGGTAAGTTGGACTCCACGGTAAGTGAGCCCTTTGGGTGGAGGCTCCCTAAAACGTCAGGTAGGTCCCCAATGCGGATGGAAGAGGGCCTGGATACCTGGTTCCCTAGTGTAGTGTGCCCAACCTCTTTTCCAGCTCCTCTGACGGCGGTTCTAGAGTCTTTCCTACAATCCTCGATCTCCGGTACGCAGCAGGTCGCGAAGCCCTCCGTAGCCCCCGCTCCTGCCCGTCGTTCGGGTGGTACAGTTTCGTCGGGCTCTTCAGATGGTGGTGCTTTGTTCTCTTCAGAAGAGGAAGCGAGGAGGAGACATCGGTGGCGGAGGGAGCGGTCCAGGAGCAGGCGTTCCTGCTCAAGATCCCGTTCGAGGTTCAGTAGAAAACGGTCCCGGTCTCCACGGAGGAAGTACAGGAAGAGTAGGTCCCCCGCTTGATGCAGGCACCCGTCCAACAGAAAACCTCCCTGGCCCTGCCTGTGGCCCAAGATCTCGTCCTGGGACGGGCTCATGTTGATAGAGTTGTGGCAGGCAATGCCGAAGCTCCCAAAACACAAAGCTCCTCGAAGTTGCTCCAAGGACTCAAGGCACAGAGTAGGTTCTATGTGCCAGAGGGACAACGGCCGGGAGCCTGCAAAGTGGAGCCTGCCCTCGACGTTCTGGGACAGGTTGCCCCGGAGGACAGAGCTTCCTCAGCCCCGATTTGCTTTTCGCAGTCGGAGGCTGCGATGATGGAGGAGATGTCGAAAGACTTGGTGCACGTCTCCTCTTGGTTGGACTGGTGGGCCTCCACGCTGGTAGGTGTACAAGCCACATATGACTTAACAGACCCAGAGCAACAGAACCTCCTGAGGGAGCTTATCATCTCCTGGGGCAAGACCCTTTAGTTCCTTACTTATCAGTCCCTTGCCCTTTCAGCAAACTGGGTTCTTCGCAAAAGGGACACTATTCTGGCGAAGCTTTCCCGGAAGGTCCCAGACAGAGAGGCGAGGGCCATGAGGAGCCTTCCTGTGTGGGGTGACTCCTTGTTCCCCTTGAAACAGCTAGAGGAGATAATGGAGAAGGTAGCTAAGCGAAAGGAAGTGAACGTTTCCAGGCCTCAACCAGTAAGGAGGCCCTCCTACAAGAGGTCAGCATCAGACGGGCCCTCTACTTCTCAGGCCCCTCCTAACCTGACGAGGAGAGAAGCCCCTTCTTCCTCGTGGGCTTCAGCGCCACAGCCCCCCCGTAGAGGAGCTCCAGCAGCGTCTGCCTCTTTTAGAACAGGGTATTCTGCCTCCAGGAGAGGCCGTTCAGGCCGCTCCTCCAGGAGGAGGTAGAGTGGGAGGCCCCCTACTCCTGCCCAAGCCTCAGGTTGGGGGATGCCTCAGACGACATTGGAAAGCATGGAAGGCTCACGGAGCGGAACCCTGGACAGTATCCGTACTGAAGGAGGGGTACAGGCTCCCGTTCTTAACGGAACCTCCACCTTTGATTCCGGCCAGCCTGTCGGAGTGGCTGGCACCCAAGGATCCTTTGAAGAGGGCGGCCCTTCAAGAAGAGGTGTCCACTATGTTGGAGAAGGGCGCCATGGAGGAGGTCTTGCACCCAGGACCAGGTTTCTACAGCCGACTATTCCTGGTAGAAAAGGCGACAGGGGGATGGAGACCGGTGATAGACCTGTCAGCTCTCAACAAGTTTGTTTGCAAGACAGATTTCAAAATGGACACTACGAAGTCGGTCTTGCTGTCCTTGAGGGAGAAAGACTACATGATGACCATAGACCTCAAGGACGCATACTTCCAAATCCCGGTCCACCCCTCAAGCCGAAAGTTTCTCCGGGTGAAATGGGGTACCCAGATCCTGCAATTCAAGACCCTCTGCTTCGGGTTGTCGACAGCTCCCCAGGTATTCACGAGAGTCTTCACGACAGTCTCGGTGTGGGCTCACGAGCGAGGTATTCGCCTCATCCGGTACCTGGACGACTGGTTGCGGCTTTCCTCCTCAGAGGACGTTTTGAAGGAGCAGGGTGTAAAACTTCTCCAATTTTGCAAGGGTCTGGGTATCATGATCAACCTAGAAAAATCGAACCTATCTTCCTCCACCAGGATGACCTATTTGGGGATGACACTGGATTCCCGACTAGTGAAGGCTTTTCCGTTAGAGGAGCGGGTATGCAATCTAATAAAGATCCTTCTGCCTTTCCTTTAGGGGCAACCCAGGAGAGCGAAGGACTGGCAAAGGCTAATAGGTCATCTGGTGTCATTGGAGAAACTGGTTCCCCAGGGGAGAGTCAGGCTCAGGGCCATCCAATGAAACCTGAAGAACTTCTGGAACCAACTGGACTCGCCCCAGAAATTAATTCCAGTTCTGCCAAACACAATACCCTCCCTGGAATGGTTCCATTGCCGGTCGAATACGTTCAAGGGGATGCCCTTCGCGACCGAGCCTCCCGAGATGCTCCTATTCACAGACGCCTCCAACCAGGGATGGGGAGCCCATCTCCTCAACAAGACGGTGAGAGGAACCTGGACGGACGTGGAGAAAGGCCTACACATCGATGTCCTAGAGTTGAAGGCAGTCCAAAAAGCTTGCTTGCACTTCATCGATCTACTAAGGGGAAACACTGTGGCGTTGATGTGCGACAACGCCACAGTAGTAGCGTACATAAAGAAGCAAGGAGGCCTCAAATCAAGGGAGTTGTGCGATCTCGCCCTAGAGATCCTGGATTGGGCGGAGGCGAACCAGATAGTGTTATTGGCAAGGTTCATCCCCGGGAAGAAGAACGTCCTAGCCGACGGTCTCAGCAGGATGGGTCAGATAGTAGGAACAGAGTGGTCCCTCCTCCCAGAAGTAGCCAGGCTCATCATTCAACGGTGGGGTTCCCCGGTGATGGACCTCTTTGCAACCAAGCTGAACGCACAACTCCCCGTGTATTGTTCTCCTGTCCCAGACCCAAAGGCAGCCTTGGAGGATGCCTTTCAGCACAAATGGGACAACCTAGACGTGTACGCTTTTCCCCCCTTCATGTTGATCAGGCAAGTGCTCAACAGAGTAAGGGCTGCCCGGAACTTAAGGATGACTTTGGTAGCGCCCTGGTGGCCGGAGAGAGAGTGGTTCGCAGACCTAAAAGACCTGGCAAGCCATCCTCCGTGGCCACTCCCCGACAGGCCAGATCTTCTACAACAGCCACACTTTCTCAGGTTCCACGACAACCCACAGTCTCTACGCCTTCACGCCTGGAGACTATCGAGCGCCTCCTGAGGAAAGAAGGATATTCGTCAGGAACTGCTAAGAAGATGTCGCGATACCTGAGAAGGTCGTCGGCAGCGGTCTACCAAGCGAAATGGGCCTCTTTCACGAAGTGGTGCGCTTCAAGGAGCATCAAACCCCTCAAAGCCTCAGTCCCAGATATCGAAGACTTTCTAGTATATCTCAGAGACGAGATAGGGATGTCAATCCCAGCTATAAAAGGAGTACGAGCAGCCTTGGGTCAAGTCTTCCTTCTGAAGGGCATCGACCTGGGCTCCTCTGGACACATCTCTATGCTTATCAGGAGTTTTGAACAGTCCTGCTCGCCTCAAACTGTTAGGGTGCCTCAGTGGGACTTTGCTAGGGTTCTGAAGATGTTAAGTAGCCCCCCGTTCAAACCGATGAAAGATATTGTAGACAGGGATCTCACTCTCAAGACGGTCTTTTTGTTGGCCTTGGCCTCTGCGAAAAGGGTAGGGGAGATCCATGGGCTGTCTTATGACATCTCTCATTCGAAGGGGTGGAGAGAAATCTCCCTCAAGTTCGTCCCTTCGTTCGTGGCGAAAACCCAGAACCCAGCAGTCTGGGATCCTAAGTTCGAGGGGTTCTCTCTGCCAGCTATTCCTAGGACTGGGAATCCAGAAGATTTGAGGTTATGCCCTGTCCGTGCCATTAGGAAATACCTTGAGAGGACTGCACATCTCCGGCCGGGCATCAAGAGCCTTTTCGTCTCCACAAGTGTTACAAAGAAGCAGGTATCGAAGAATACCATATCCTTTTGGTTGAGACAAGTTATTGCCAGGGCCTACAAGGAGGAGGGACTGTCCATGCCAGGTAGTAGGTAGTAGGTTGGCCAGGGCACCAGCCACCCGTTGAGATACTACCGCTAGAGAGTTATGGGGTCTTTTGACTGGCCAGACAGTACTACATTGGATCCTCCTCTCTGGTTACGGTTCATTTTCCCTTTGCCTACATATACACTGAATAGTCTGGCATATTCTTTACATATTCTCCTCTATCCTCATACACCTGACAACACAGATTACCAAACAATTCTTCATCACCCAAGGGGTTACTGCACTGTAATTGTTCAGTGCCACTTTCCTCTTGGTAAGGGTAGAAGAGACTCTTTAGCTATGGTAAGCAGCTCTTCTAGGAGAAGGACACTCCAAAATCAAACCACTGTTCTCTAGTCTTGGGTAGTGCCATAGCCTCTGTACCATGGCCTTTCACTGTCTTGGGTTAGAGTTCTCTTGCTTGAGGGTGCACTCGAGCACACTCTCCTATCTTATTTCTCTTCCTCTTGTTTTGTTAAAGTTTTTATAGTTTATATAGGAGATATTTATTGTTGTTACTCTTCTTAGAATATTTTATTTTCCTTTTTTCCTTTCCGCACTGAGCTATTTTCCCTGTTGGAGCCCCTGGGCTTATAGCATACTGCTTTTCCAACTAGGGTTGTAGCTTAGTAAGTAATAATAATAATAATACTCCTAAGCCCCATGACATCAGAGGACTGAGCACTTCCTTAGCCTTTGAGAAGAACATGGCAGTGGGCCAGATCCTTCGGGCGGGCACCTGGTCAAACCAGTCGACCTTTACTGCCCGTTACCTCAAGGATTACTCAAGAAGGTCTTTAGACGGGTTCTCCATTGGGACAGTCATCTCCGTGCTCCAAGTGATTTAACGGTGAAGCCCCAGGCACAATCGTGGATAGCAAAACCAGGAGACACAGGTTCGTTCCTTTTCACCCTAATCCCCGTTTCCTATCCCTATCGGAGATAACCTCACATATGTAACCAATGAAGAACACGTCTCTGCAACTTTGTTACTGGACTCAACATCAGAAGATTTTTCAAAGGGTGAGTACTTAGACACTAACGTGAGCTCTTTGTGTAGTTTACCCTACCGTTCGTTTCCCAGTTTTTTAGAACCTAGTTCATATCTAGGCTACTTGGCATCCGCTTTGCTGGGTCTGAAGGTCAGGAAGCCACTCCCACCTCCTAAAGTGTAAGTCTCCTAAGAAAGTAGTTTGAGGTAAGTATTTGTGTTGGAACAAATCAAAAATTTTAAGTAATTTTTATTTTTCCTAACATACTTACCGAGAACTACTTTCGGGTAATGGCCCTCCCTACCTTCCCCGAGTGCCTTTCTGCCCTTGCAGGGACTTGTTGCAACATCCGAGGAACTTACTGACTAACGGGACCCAAGCTGACGCCGACCTAGCTCAGGTCTACCCTCGGGGCACGTTGTCTTTACTCCCGGGTTAGCCCTCCATAGAAAACGGACGTAGGGTATACTACACAAAACTCTGGTCGGTTGAGAGGAGATTACAGGTAACTCCTAAGAAAGTAGTTCTTGGTAAGTATGTTAGGAAAAATAAAAATTACTTAAAATTTTTGATATTTCCTATATAAACTATAAAAATTTTAAAACAAAATAAAAGGAAGTGAAATAAGATAGAATAGTGTGCCCGAGTGTACCTTCAAGCAAGAGAACTCTAACCCAAGACAATGGAAGACCATGGTACGTGTGTCCAGTGTTAGTATTGTTTTTGGTGGGTGATATGTTGTCAGTTACCAGACAAATTCAGCATTGGCTGTAATAAGTTTAATAGAGCCTAAATCCATAGGTCTCCCTTATATACACTGAATTCGTACTTTGCACATTGATACACTGTCCTTTAGGCAGGAAGGCAATATTTCTGTGGCCGCGGGGGCATGAAAACAAGAATAGCGCCAACGTTATCCCTGCGTGTCGTAAGAGGCGACTAAAAGGGACGGGACGAGGGGGCTAGGAACCTCCTCTCCTGTATCTACATCCTGTGAGACATCAACAAAGAGATGGAGCTGGGGGGAGAGTGACTGCTCCCTGCACTCTAGTTTTGGGGTGTTTGAATGTGCGTGGATGTAGTACGATAGAGAGTAAAAGATGTGAAATTGGAAGTATGTTTAGGAATAGAAGGATGGATGTATTGGCCTTGTGTGAGACGAAGATAAAAGGAAAGAGTGAAGTGATGTTTGGTGAAATGTCTGGTAGAGTGTCTGGGATTGAAAGGGGAAGAGCGAGAGAGGGTGTGGCTTTATTGCTGGATGAATGGATGACAGGTAAAGTAGTGGAATGGAAGGAGATATCATCTAGGTTAATGTGGGTAAGGGTTAGGTTGGGTAGGGAATGTTGGGCGTTTGTCAGTGCGTATGGGCCAGGTAGTGAGAAAGGTGAAGAAGAGCGGAATGAGTTCTGGAATGAATTAACTAGGTGTGTAGAAGGACTGAGTAGAAGGAATTATGAGTGGA
Source organism: Palaemon carinicauda (assembly GCF_036898095.1). NCBI lineage: Eukaryota > Metazoa > Arthropoda > Malacostraca > Decapoda > Palaemonidae > Palaemon > Palaemon carinicauda. The sequence continues at coordinate 71,693,235 of NC_090747.1, forward strand.
ACCTCTACACACGAACGTATTTACATCCGAATTTTCCAACATCCGAAGTAAAATTCGAGCAAATTTTTTACTCTACACCCGAATTTTATTTCGACACACGAAGTAAACATTACGCCATTGAGCGTCGAGTGCTCAGTTCTCTATTCTTGTGTGTATCGTGTGGTTGTCCTCTGTTTGGTCTGTTATTAACAGTGCTTATTTTCTTCCTTTTCTCACATTTCCTTTTTGATTTTACAGTACCTATAATCATGGTGCCTAAGAAGCTAAGTTTCAGTACAGGAAGAAGGCAATTCTTTCATTAGAATTGAAGCAAGAAATTATAGAAAAACATGAGATCAGTGTGCATGTTAGTGATACTGTATGGCTAAACAATATGGCCGGAATAGGCCTATGATCTCGATGATCATCAAGCAGAAGGCAGCCATTAAAGCAAATAACCATCGAAGGTGATCACCATTATTACAAGACATCTTAGCAATACCCTGGAAGAGATAGAACGCCTTTTGTTGATAGGGATAAAGGACAAAGAAATTGTTAGCAACGATTATTTGTGAGAAGGGCCAGCGTGATGAACAGAAAGAAAGAAAAAAGTGAATCAAAGAAAACCATGATAGCATTAACAAGCTCTTTTAAATAAGACTTCTCTCTTTTTCTGTTTCCCTCTAAACATAGCATTAACATGTTCTTTAAATAAAATATCTCTCTCTCTCTCTCTCTCTCTCTCTCTCTCTCTCTCTCTCTCTCTCTTTCTCTCTCTCACTCTCTCTCTCTCTCTCTCTCTCTCTCGTTCTTCTTCGCTGTTATAGTGTTAGATACGTCTATTATTTTTTTTTCCGAGAGAGAGAGAGAGAGAGAGAGAGAGAGAGAGAGAGAGAGAGAGATTAAACAAAAATGTGTTTAGAGTACATATGATTTTTAACAGCGTCAACGAGTTGAAAAACAATTAAATGTAAATAAGAAAGTAATAACAGCTAATCTGAATTCCTTTATTAACTAAAACAAATATTGATACAAACACACTCGTGTGCGTATGCACAAACACACACACAGGTGCAAAAATTGCTACGCAGTAAGAGAGAGGGTCGGGGAGGAGGTAGAGATGGTGACTGCGATAACATAACTCGTCACTGAAAGTGATGAAAATAAAAAATCAAAAGAAAAAAAATGTAAAAAATATGAAATATAATATTAAAAAAAATATAAATGAGCTAAGTTAGATTAAAATTTCCGTAGTGCAAGTTACGGTATGTTATCACAGTCACCATCTCTACCTCCTCGCCGATCGTGTCTCCTCGTGCGTGTGTGTGTGTGTTTGCGCATACGCACACGAGTGTATTTGTATCAATATTTGTTTTAGTTAATAAAGGAATTCAGATTCGCTGATATTGTTTATTTAGTTACATTTAACTGTCTTTCAACTCGTTAACGCTGTTAAAAATCATATGTACACAACACATTTTTGTTTAATCTCTCATTTTTGTTTAATCTCTCTCTCTCTCTCTCTCTCTCTCTCTCTCTCTCTCTCTCTCTCTCAGAAAAAATTAATAGACGTCTCTAACACCAACAGTGAAGAAGAACAGAGAGAGAGAGAGAGAGAGAGAGAGAGAGAGAGAGAGAGAGAGAGAGAGTATTTATTCAAAGAACATGTTAACACCATGTCTACCTTCTCGCCAATCGTCCGTCTCTTGGCGTAGCAAATCCTACACCTGCGTTGGCCTGTCTCTAAGGTAAAGTGGCAATAAAACACATTTTTTATTTATTATTTCTTTATAATTATCTTTTTTACATGCTTCTTTCATATTATGCAGTTATGTTATTGTTATGTGTAATTATGTGTAGCCATTTATTAAGGATTTATTATGGGTTTTTAGGCTGAGGAACGAATTAAATGAATTACCATGTATTCTTATGGGAAAATTTGTTTCTACATCCGAACATTTTCTACATCCAAAGTTGGTTGTGGAACGAATTAAATTCGTATGTAGAGGTACCCTGTAGTTGTCATGGGTGACTTAAATGCTAGAGTGGGCGCTGGAGAGGTAGAAGGTGTCATTGGGAACTATGGCGTACCGGGTGAAAATGAGAGTGGTGAGAGACTGGTAGATATGTGTGTTGGGCAAGAGATGGTGATAAGTAATAGCTTTTTCAAAAAGAAAGATAAAAATAAGTATACATGGGTAAGAGTGGCAAATGGAAGAGTAGTAGAAAGGGCATTAATGGATTATGTGTTGATAACTAAAAGAATGTTTGGAAGATTGAAAGACGGGCACGTGTTTAGGGGTATGGCTAACGGTATGTCTGATCATTTTTTGGTGGAAGGAAAATTAGTTGTAGCAAAAGAATGGGGGAATAGAGTAGGTGGATGTAAAAGGGAGGTAGTGAGGGTTGAAGAGCTAATAAAACCGGGGGTAAAAAGTAAATATCAGGAAAGGTTGAGAATGATATATGACGGAGTGAAAGTAAGAGAAACTGGTAATTTAGAGGAGGAGTGGAAGTTAGTAAAAGAAAATTTTGTTGGGATTGCAAGTGATGTGTGTGGCAAGAAGGTTGTTGGAGGTAGCATGAGGAAGGGCAGTGAATGGTGGAATGAAGGAGTGAAGGTAAAAGTGGAAGAGAAAAAGAGGGCTTTTGAAGAATGGCTGAAGAGTAATAGTATAGAGAAGTATGAAAAATATAAAGAAAAAAATGTGGAAGTAAAGCTCAAGGTACGTGAGGCAAAGAGGGCAGCTGACCTGAGGTGGGGTCAGGGATTGGGTCATTCATATGAAGAGAATAAGAAGAAGTTTTGGAAAGAAGTGAAGAGAGTAAGGAAGGCTGACTCAAGAATTGAAGAGACAGTGAAAGATGGAAATGGAAGGTTGTTAAAAGGAGAGGAGGCAAGGAAAAGATGGGCAGAATATTTTGAAAGTTTACTGAATGTTGAGGATAATAGGGAGGCAGATATAATTGCTGTTGCAGGTGTTGAGGTGCCAGTGATGGGATATGAGAATGAGAGAGAGATTACAATAGATGAAGTGAGGAGAGCACTAGATGAAACGAAAGTAGGAAAAGCATCTGGTATGGATGGTGTGAGAGCTGAGATGTTGAAGGAGGGGGGTGTGACTGTACTTGAATGGTTAGTGAGATTGTTTAATATGTGTTTTTTGTTGTCAATGGTACCAGTAGATTGGGTTTGTGCATGTATTGTACCACTATATAAGGGTAAGGGAGATGTGCATGAGTGTTGTAATTCAAGAGGTATTAGTTTGTTGAGTGTAGTTGGAAAAGTGTATGGTAGAGTAATGATTAATAGGATCAAGGATAAAACAGAGAATGCAATCTTAGAAATACAGGGTGGTTTTAGAAGAGGTAGGGGTTGTATGAATCAGATTTTTACAGTTAGGCAGATATGCGAGAAATATTTAGCAAAAGGTAAGGAGGTGTATGTTGCGTTTATGGATCTGGAGAAAGCGTATGATAGAGTTGATAGGGAAGCAATGTGGAATGTGATGAGGTTATATGAAGTTGGTGGAAGGTTGTTGCAAGCAGTGAAAAGTTTCTACAAAGGTAGTAAAGCATGTGTAAGGATAGGAAATGAAGTGAGAGTGGGGCTGAGACAGGGATGTGTGATGTCGCCGTGGTTGTTTAACTTGTATGTTGATGGAGTGGTGAGAGAGGTGAATGCTCGAGTGCTTAGACGAGGATTAAAACTGGTAGCCGAGAATGACCATGAATGGGAGGTAAATCAGTTTTTGTTTGCGGATGATACTGTACTGGTTGCAGACACTGAAGAGAAGCTTGGACGATTAGTGACAGAATTTGGAAGAGTGTGTGAGAGAAGGAAGTTGAGAGTTAATGTGGGTAAGAGTAAGGTTATGAGATGTACGAGAAGGGAAGGTGGTGCAAGGTTGAATGTCATGTTAAATGGAGAGTTACTTGAGGAGGTGGATCAGTTTAAGTATTTGGGGTCTATTGTTGCAGCAAATGGTGGAGTGGAAGCAGATGTACGTCAGTGAGTGAATGAAGGTTGCAAAGTGTTGGGGGCAGTTAAGGGAGTAGTAAAAAATAGAGGGTTGGGCATGAATGTAAAGAGAGTTCTATATGAGAAAGTGATTGTACCAACTGTGATGTTTGGTTCGGAGTTGTGGGGAATGAAAGTGATGGAGAGACAGAAATTGAATGTGTTTGAGATGAAGTTTCTAAGGAATATGGCAGGTGTATCTCGAGTAGATAGGGTTAGGAACGAAGTGGTGAGGGTGAGAACCGGCGTAAGAAATGAGTTAGCAGCTAGAGTGGATATGAATGTGTTGAGGTGGTTTGGCCATGTTGAGAGAATGGAAAATGGCTGTCTTCTAAAGAAGGTGATGAATGCAAGAGTTGATGGGAGAAGTACGAGAGGAAGGCCAAGGTTTGGGTGGATGGATGGAGTAAAGGAAGCTCTGGGTGATAGGAGGATAGATGTGAGCGAGGCAAGAGAGCGTGCTAGAAATAGGAATGAATGGCGAGCGATTGTGACGCAGTTCCGGTAGGCCCTGCTGCTGCCTCCGATGCCTTAGATGACCGCGGAGGTAGCAGCAGTAGGGGATTCAGCATTATGAAGCTTTATCTGTGGTGGATAATGTGGGAGGGTGGGCTGTGACACCCTAGCAGTACCAGCTGAACTCGGTTGAGTCCCTTGTTAGGCTGGGAGGAACGTAGAGAGTAGAGGTCCCCTTTTTGTTTTTGTTTCTTTGTTGATGTCGGCTACCCCCCAAAATTGGGGGAAGTGCCTTGGTATATGTATGTATATTATATCGTACTGGATTCCTTGTTCTAACCTTAACAGGAAAGTCTTTTGGGAATCACAAAGCAGCTGAACCCTTAAACTGAGATATATTTATCTAAAAACAATCTAATCAGTTTACATAGTAAAAAGTGCCCACTTTCTGATCCCACACTTCTATTGTAAGTCTGCAAAAAAGGACTGACTTGAAACCATGAATGCCATCATGACTGTTTATCAAAAAGATGCCTGTGTGTGTGTGTGTGTGTGTGTGTGTTCTGGAGCTGCTTACACAGAATTAGGCATATAAAGACTGATTGGTTTACATTAGAAAATTGATTTTTCAATATTAATCTTACCCGATGATCATGTAGCTGTCAACTCCGTTGCCCGACAGAAATCTACGGTCGGGATACGCCAGCGATCGCTATCCAGGTGGGGGTGTACTCAACAGCGCCATCTGTGAGCAGGTACTCAAGTACTTCTTGTCAACAAGAACTCAATTTTTCCTCTGTCGTGCCGCCGGCAAGACCTACTTGGATACGCTGTTGATTTTGGAGTTATTGTTCACGATTTGGTGATGTATTTGCTCTAAAGTTTAGCCTTCGCTGTTCAGGAAGCTTTATCCTTAGCTTAGCAAGCTTTTGGAATTAATTTGATTTATTGGTTAACGAACTTTGCTTAATTTTGGAATTCCCCCTTGACTACTTCTAAATTCAAGATGTCTGACCAGTCCCAAGTTCCTAAATACAGGCAGTGTAGTGTTAGGACTTGTACTAGGCGTCTTCCGAAGGCCTCTATAGATCCTCACACCGTATGTTCCAATTGTAGGGGTAAATCCTGTCAATTGGAAGATCGATGTGGGGAATGTGCTGGGCTTTCGGAATTCGATTTTAACGAATTCCTTAGATATGCACGTAGGTTAGAGAAGGAGAGAGATAGGAGGAGTTCTTCTCGCTCTGTGGATTTTTCCTCTCCCCATGCCCCTCAACCTTTTCCTTCCCCTGTGGTGGTGACTCCCGAACCTGCTACGAGTGCTCAGCCTGCAATGGCTGATATGTTGCGTGCCATTCAGGCTCTCGGTGAGAAGGTGGAGTCGTTGGTTAGTGACCGTAATCAGCTCTTGGCAGATGTCAGAGAGCTGAAAGCGAAGAGTGCAGTGGGAAGTGTTAGTGCTAGTGATGTGCATAGTGTCAGTGTCAGTGTTGCGCATGAGGGTACATCTGTGCGTGCCAGTCGTCCTCCCAGTCCGGGACCTCTTGCAAGCTCCCAAGCCCAGGGGAGAAGCAATGTCGAAGGACCAAAGGGTTCGGCAGGCCTTGATCGGCGCACGGATGTATCCTCAGTGGTTGCGGACGTATCTGTTAAGGATCGTCCCATCCACATACAGACGAATGAGCCCTTACATTCCTCGTCTGTGGAAGAAGTTTCCAGGAGGAAACGGTGGACCAAGGTCTCACGACCGCTCAAACGTAAGGTCCCTTCCGAGCTAGTCCAATGGCCCAGGTGTAGCCACTGGGTCAGTTCGGACTCGCCGCAGTCATCTGATGACTGCACACCTCCCAAGAGAGGTAGAGTGGTCCCTCAACAGGCTACTGCTCCGTCTGTTGTTGCTCCAACCACAGTAGACCCTAAGTGGTCCATGCTGCAGACTATGCAGTCTCAGCTTGCGGCATTCATGCAGGAGTATCATGCCGAGAAAGTTAACACCTCTCCTGTTAACCTACAACCCGCAGAGGTTGTGCGCTCAGCAGATACTGCGGCTGCCTGCTCCCACACTCCACCTGTGAGAGCTCCTCCACCGATGCGCAGTCCTCCCTGCCAGACGCATGTTCTTGCTGCACCATCTGCTAACATGCGTGAGCTGCCGCATCAGGAGTTGCCGGGTTCCAGCACTATGCGGCATTCTCCTCAGCCCATGCAGCATGCTCTGCATACCTTACAGCATGCTCCGCATACCATGCAGCATGAGCCGCATACCTTACAGCATGCTCTGCATACCATACCGCATGCTCCTCAGCCCACCGCAGCCCCTCCCACACACCAGCCCTCTGCTTTTGTTGTTGCCAGCTCGCAGACCGACCAGCAGAGGCATGATGCTGGATCCGCAGGTACGCATGCACCCGTTCTGCCGGATTCAGCCGTTCAGCTTGCTGCTCTGCCTTTGCCACTCACAACTCAACTTTCGGATGATGATGTATCGGATGATGAAGCTGCACATCTGGATGAACCTCACTCTGATATTGAAGGGTACAAGTCTTCGCCTCCCTCCTTAGACTTTCGCAAAGTCCTTGCCTTGTTCAGGGACTTGTATCCTGAGCATTTTGTGTCTGCAACCCCTCGTTCTCCTCCCTCCGAGTTTGCTCTGGGCATGCAGTCTGCTGCGCCTGCCTTCACCAAGCTTGTTCTCGCCAGATCATCTAGGAGAGCTTTGAGGGTTATGGGGGACTGGTTGCATTCCAAGAAGCAACTGGGAAGGACCTCTTTTGTCTTTCCTCCTCCCAAGCTTGCTTCTAAGTCGAGCGTCTGGTATGCCACGGGAGAGGAACCCGGCTTGGGGGTTCCTGCCTCTGCCCAGGCCGACTTCTCAAGTCTGGTTGACTCTCCCCGCAGGTTGGCTATGAGACGTTCGAAGATCTGCTGGTCCTTTTCCGATTTAGATCATCTGTTGAAGGGAGTCTTTCGTGCCTTCGAGATATTCAACTTCCTCGATTGGTGTTTGGGAGCCTTAAGCAGGAAGACTTCCCCTTCAGATAAGGAGTCGGCCATGCTGATCATGTCTAGCATGGACAAGGCAATTCGGGATGGGTCTGGTGAACTTGCGGCTTCATATGTATCAGGAGTCCTCAAGAAGAGAGAACATCTTTGCTCCTTCTTATCAGCTGGTATCACTCCTTGCCAGAAGTCAGAGTTGTTGTTTGCTCCTCTCTCCAAGTGTCTGTTTCCGGAGGAGCTGATTAAGGGGATGGCTGCCTCACTTATCCAGAAGGATACTCATGATCTGATGGCTTCTTCTGCACGTAAGGCTAAAACCTTACCTTCCGTGCCTAGACCCTTCCGCCCTGCAGCAGTTGACACACCTGCTTCTAGGTTCATCCCGCCCTTTCATGGCAGAACCTCCAGCAGAGGAGGTACCCATGCAGACAGTCACCGTGGCAAGTCCAAGAAGGGTTCCAAGTCCGCAAAAGGCAAGTTTTGACTGCCTTCCTCTCCAGACAGCAGTAGGAGCCAGACTCAAGACCTTCTGGCAAGCTTGGGAGAGCAGAGGTGCAGACGCTCAGTCTGTGAAGTGGCTAAGGGAGGGATACAGAATTCCGTTCTGCCGCAATCCCCCTCTAGCTACATCTCCCATCAACCTCTCTCCCAACTACAAGGAGAAGGACAAGAGGCTAGCGTTGCAACAAGAGGTGTCGCTCTTGCTACAAAAGGAAGCGGTGGTCATAGTCCGGGATCATCAATCCCCGGGCTTTTACAACCGTCTCTTCCTGGTAGTCAAGAAGACAGGAGGTTGGAGACCGGTGCTGGACGTCAGTGCTCTCAATGCTTTTGTCACCAAGCAGACGTTCACGATGGAGACGACGAAGTCGGTCCTAGCAGCGGTCAGGCAGGAGGACTGGATGGTCTCGTTAGACCTGAAAGACGCATACTTTCACGTCCCCATCCATCCAGACTCCCAACCTTTCCTAAGATTCGTCTTTGGAAAGGTTGTGTACCAGTTCCAAGCCCTGTGCTTTGGCCTAAGCACGGCACCTCTTGTGTTTACCAGACTGATGAGGAATATTGGGAAATTCCTTCACTTGGCAGACATCAAAGCCTCCCTCTATTTAGACGACTGGCTTTTAAGAGCTCCCACAAGTCGTCGCTGTCTGGAGAATCTCAGATGGACTATGGATCTGACCAAGGAACTGGGCCTCCTGGTCAATTTAGAGAAGTCCCAGCTCGTCCCATCCCAGACCATTGTCTACCTAGGTATGGAGATTCAGAGTCGAGCTTTTCGGGCTTTTCCGTCGGCCCCAAGGATCAACCAAGCCCTAGAATGCATCCAGAGCATGCTGAGAAGGAACCGATGCTCAGTCAGGCAGTGGATGAGTCTAACAGGGACACTTTCATCGCTGGCCCTGTTCATCGAGTTAGGGAAACTCCACCTCCGCCCCCTTCAGTATCATCTTGCTGCTCACTGGATAAAGGACATGACGCTAGAGACGGTCTCAGTTCCTGTTTCCGAAGAGATGAGGTCTACTCTAACGTGGTGGAAGAACAGCATTCTTCTCAAGGAAGGTCTACCATTGGCTGTTCAGACCCCCGACCACCGTCTCTTCTCGGACGCATCGGACACGGGCTGGGGTGCGACACTGGACGGACAGGAATGCTCGGGAACATGGAATCAGGAGCAAAGGACACTTCACATCAATTGCAAGGAGTTGTTGGCGGTTCATCTGGCCTTGATAAACTTCAAGTCCCTCCAGCTAAACAAGGTGGTGGAGGTGAACTCCGACAACACCACAGCCTTGGCTTACATCTCCAAGCAGGGAGGGACTCATTCGAGGAAGTTGTTCGAGATCGCAAGGGACCTCCTCATTTGGTCAAAAGATCGAAAGCTCACGCTGGTAACGAGGTTCATTCAGGGCGATATGAATGTCATGGCAGATCGCCTCAGCCGGAAGGGTCAGGTCATCCCCACAGAGTGGACCCTTCACAAGAATGTTTGCAGCAGACTTTGGGCCCTGTGGGGTCAGCCAACCATAGATCTATTCGCTACCTCGATGACCAAGAGGCTCCCGTTGTATTGTTCTCCGATTCCAGACCCAGCAGCAGTTCATGTGGATGCCTTTCTGCTGGATTGGTCCCATCTCGACCTGTATGCATTCCCGCCGTTCAAGATTGTCAACAGGGTACTTCAGAAGTTCGCCTCTCACAAAGGGACACGGCTGACGTTGGTTGCTCCCCTCTGGCCCGCGAGAGAATGGTTCACAGAGGTACTGCAATGGCTGGTCAACGTTCCCAGGACTCTTCCTCTAAGAGTGGACCTTCTGCGTCAACCTCACGTAAAGAAGGTACACCCAAACCTCCACGCTCTTCGTCTGACTGCCTTCAGACTATCGAAAGACTCTCAAGAGCTAGAGGCTTTTCGAAGGAGGCAGCCAGAGCGATTGCCAGAGCAAGGAGGACATCCACTCTCAGAGTCTATCAGTCTAAATGGGAAGTCTTCCGAAGCTGGTGCAAGGCCAATGCAGTTTCCTCAACCAGTACCACTGTAACCCAGATTGCTGACTTCCTGTTACATCTAAGGAACGTAAGATCCCTATCAGCTCCTACGATCAAGGGTTACAGAAGTATGTTGGCAGCGGTTTTCCGCCACAGAGACTTGGATCTTTCCACCAACAAAGATCTACAGGACCTCCTTAGGTCTTTTGAGACCTCAAAGGAACGTCGGTTGTCCACTCCAGGCTGGAATCTAGACGTGGTCCTAAGGTTCCTTATGTCATCAAGATTTGAACTGCTCCAATCAGCCTCTTTTAAGGACCTCACATTAAAAAAACTTTTCCTCGTGTGCTTAGCAACAGCTAAAAGAGTAAGTGAGATCCACGCCTTCAGCAGGAACATAGGTTTCACATCTGAAACGGCTACATGTTCCTTGCAGCTCGGTTTTTTGGCTAAAAACGAGCTTCCTTCCCGTCCTTGGCCTAAGTCGTTCGAGATCCCAAGCCTGTCCAACTTGGTGGGGAACGAACTGGAGAGAGTACTTTGCCCAGTTAGAGCTCTTAGGTACTATCTAAGAAGGTCAAAACCTTTACGAGGACAATCAGAAGCCTTATGGTGTGCTATCAAGAAGCCTTCCCTACCAATGTCTAAGAACGCAGTTTCTTACTACATCAGGCTTCTGATTAGAGAAGCACATTCTCATCTGAAGGAAGAAGACCTTGCTTTGCTGAAGGTAAGGACACATGAAGTGAGAGCTGTGGCTACTTCAGTGGCCTTCAAACAGAACCGTTCTCTGCAGAGTGTTATGGATGCAACCTATTGGAGAAGCAAGTCAGTGTTCGCATCATTCTATCTCAAAGATGTCCAGTCTCTTTACGAGAACTGCTACACTCTGGGACCATTCGTAGCAGCGAGTGCAGTAGTAGGTGAGGGCTCAGCCACTACATTCCCATAATCCCATAACCTTTTTAACCTTTCTCTTGAATACTTTTTATTGTTGTTCTTTGGGTTGTACGGTCGGCTAAGAAGCCTTCCGCATCCTGGTTGATTTGGCGGGTGGTCAATTCTTTCTTGAGAAGCGCCTAGGTTAGAGGTTGTGATGAGGTCCTTTAGTATGGGTTGCAGCCCTTTATACTTCAGCACCTAGGAGTCGTTCAGCATCCTAAGAGGACCGCTAGGCTCAGTAAGGAAGACGTACTTAATAAAGGCAGAGTAATGGTTCAAGTCGACTTCCTTACCAGGTACTTATTTATTTTATGTTTGTTATTTTGAATAACTAATAAAATGAAATACGGGATACTTAGCTTCTTTGTTAACATGTATGCTGGTCTCCACCCACCACCCTGGGTGTGAATCAGCTACATGATCATCGGGTAAGATTAATATTGAAAAATGTTATTTTCATTAGTAAAATAAATTTTTGAATATACTTACCCGATGATCATGAATTAAAGAACCCGCCCCTCCTCCCCATAGAGAACCAGTGGACCGAGGAGAAAATTGAGTTCTTGTTGACAAGAAGTACTTGAGTACCTGCTCACAGATGGCGCTGTTGAGTACACCCCCACCTGGATAGCGATCGCTGGCGTATCCCGACCGTAGATTTCTGTCGGGCAACGGAGTTGACAGCTACATGATCATCGGGTAAGTATATTCAAAAATTTATTTTACTAATGAAAATAACATTTTATAATAAAGAAATACAGTTTTTCATTTTAAGAAAGGAACTTCTCTCAGTTCAATGAAATATCTATAATGCAAACTTGCAACTTTCACAATCATTTATTGTTTATTGTTTAAAAGTTTTATTTTGAATGTAATATATTTTCAGCATATGAACATTAAAATAATGTTCAGCTGACAGTTCTGTTTCTTAATTCTAATTTTTATTTCAAATTAATACAGGCAGCAATAAATCTAGAAATATATGGGTCCCAAGTTAGCCATATCGATGTTAAGGTTGAAGGCCTTAATGGACAATTACCGAACCTTGACCTGGTCAACCTTATTCACCGGCTGTGCCAGAGAGAGACAGTTCTCCACACTTTCAAAAACAGAGTAAGTTTTATTTCTTTTCCAAGAAAAGCTACAAATGATCAACATATTATGATCAGAAATTATAAGAAACTAATAAGTTTCTTAAAATTCCTGCTTTTATAACTTTGATTGTAAAATGATCATTTTTGTAAATGTGTATATGTGAATCTTATTAAATTCAAGGTTTATTTTTATTAGAGAGTTGTTAGAAACTTTCAAAATATTTTGCCTTTTGATTAGAGGAACCTTAGAGGGTATAACTTGCAAAATGCCTTGCATAGCATACAGAATGAGGGATAAAAGGGTAATTTGTAGCATTTAATTGTAAAATTGAAGAGACTGGGTAGTCAGGAAGTAATCATATCATGCTGAATAAAAATAAGGCAGAAAGCAATGCAGCTGGTGTCTAGTATTAGCTACTGTGTGTCATTCAAGGTATGCTACGAGTGGTAACACTCTATTGGGTACTTGTAAGCAAATCCTTTCGAGTGAAGGCAATAAGATTTTAGAAATAGGGTTTAGAGAAGGATTTTGTTAATGATATTGCTCCACAATAAGAATAGCAATATCTGTACTCCAATTGTGATACATATTGTTTAATCTTTTATAGAAAGCGTTTGTTCCGTAACTTACATACAAACCACGCTATTCAACATGGGTTATTACTTTCGGTGTAGCTGAAATGACGAGCCATTAGAATTTTAATGAGGGTTTACTATCCCACCGCTAGTTAGCGGGGGTAGGGAGGGTATCTTGCTACCCCCCCCCCTCACACATACCTGTGCTTGAGCTCACCTTTGTCTCGGCTCGGGTGGTAGTCGGACATGTCCGCTTTCACACTCGCCCTCTTTGACAGCCATTTAATGCTTTTTGCTTTTCCTTTGACAGGTGTGCGTGAAGTTGGCCTCTGCTATGCGAAAGTGTCTTGGATTACCCGACCGCCCTTGTGGCACGTTTATGTCGGTGGTCGATACGGACCCTCACACCCTTTGTCCTTATTGTAGGGGCCAGCGATGTGATAGAAATAAAGTGTGTGGTGAGTGTAGGGAGTGGTCTACCGCCCAGTGGGAGAGGTTTTCTCGGCGCCGGAAGAAGAAGTCCAGGCGGGATATTTCTCCTTCGAAGGTTTCTTTGAAAGGAGAAAATCCCAAGGGCTCTTCTTCCGTGGCCAAAATCTCCTCCGAAGCTCCCACTCGATCGGTTTCCTCCGAGAAACTGTCGAGTGGTAGCGTAGGCCATAGTTCTGTTGCCCGATCTCGGGGTTTGGGAGAGGGAGTTACCTCCTATAGCGAGGCAGCTCCTCCTGGATTTAAATATTCATGTATTTAATGATGATTTGTTTCAGCTTTGGGCTTCCTTGGGGCTTGAGGGTTCGCCCTCCAAGGAAGCCTTGTTTGACATGATCCGGTTGGGGGCCGATGTCAAACAATCGCCGACTTTAGCAGAGGTTGATCCTCTGTCTATCGTCGACGTTGTCGTGGCAGAGGCTTCCGATGCGTTATCTCGAACGTCTGCTCGTGATGATCCTGCTGTAGCTGAAGGCTTAGTTCCTCCCTCTGCACATCCTTCGAGTGAGGAACTAAGTCCAACGGTCTCTCCTGCCGGTGATTCTCCCCCTCGGGGGAGTTCACTCGCAGAGACTACTCTTTGGAGGACTTCTGATGGTCATCCCGCTGACCCCACGGCCCCCAGAGGGCGTATAAGGCGTAAAGCCCGCCTTCCTCTTCGCCGTAGAGGCCTTCCCTTACCTCACAAGGGTGTTAGGAGGCGCCTCTTCGGTTCATCGTCTCAGCAGTCTGCCGCAGAGGAACCTCGCCATCGTTCTCCGACTCTCCCAGCTACAACCCTGGACCTCTCTGCAGATCGTTCGTGATCTCCTTTGGTGGAAGGTCGTCCTTACAAAGGACACGCCGACCTTCCACCCGTCAGACCTGCTGACTTTCCGTCGCCGTTCCTGGCTGCTGACGCGCTGTGGGCGCCAACGCATCCTATTGTAAAACGGGCAACGGTCCCTTCGGGGCATCAAGGGCGTACAGTATGCGCAAGATAATGCATACGTCCCTTACGTGCCAGCACTCTCCTGTGCGCCAACGATCACCTGCGCACCAGCGCTCACCTGCCCAAATCAGTAGAAGATGTTTCTGTTAAATCGCGTCAGCGCTCTCCAGATCGCCAGCACGCTACTGCACGCCCTCATCCTGCTGCGCGCCATGTGCGCCTTCGTTCTCCTGCGCGCCAGCGCTCGCCTACGTGCTTGCGCTCTCCTGCGTGCCAGTGCTCGCCTGCGCGCCAGCGCTCGCCTACGTGCTAGCGATCTCCTGCGTGCCAGTGCTCGCCTGCGCGCTCCCCTGCACGCCCGCCTGCGCGCCCGCGCCAACAATCTCCTGCGCGTCCACAATCTTCTGATCTGGGCGCAGTGGGGAAGCTAACTTCTTCCCCTGCTCGCCAGCACTCACCAATGCGCCAGCGATCGCCAACGCGCCATCGTTCCCCGCTTGCGCGCCATCCCTCGCCAACACGCCTTCGCGCGCTGTCTCCAACGCGCGCCCTGCGCACCCACGCCCATCGCCACAGCCTGATGTGTGGTCTCATGCGCACCCGCGCGCAAGAGATGTGTCTCCTGCGCGCGCCCAACGGTATCGTCCGCACGGGCTCTTCGGCTGGACCCTGTGCGCAAACAGTCACCTTCGCGCGCGCGAGCGCTTATCCATCCTTCAGCGCACCCTCTGCCTTCTCCAGCTCGCGCCCCTGCGCGCCATCGCTCGCCTATAGGCCCGCTCGCGCCAACAGTCTCCTGTGCGCGACCGAGAGCATTTCCCATTGCGCGAGCGCCAGCACGCTCCCCACCGCGATCCTCGACCCCCCACGCGCGAGGCTGCAGGATAACGCGCGGCCAGGTCATCATCCCCAACCCCACCCACCCCCACAAGCGCTGAACAGCACGCTCGGCGGGGGGGTGGGGGAATTTCCTTCTTCATCTTTTCAGGCGAACCCCCCCCACCTTTGGTAACTTCTCCTAGGGATCGGTCGATCCCCTTCCCTCCAGAGGGAGTTTCTGACAGCACAGCCGTCAGTCAGCAGCCTTGGTTTGGGTCCCTGGTCAGAGCGGTCATGCAGGCTCTCTCTGAGCTGGGCCACAAATCACTGGCAGCCTCTACTCCCCTGAAGAGGAGGAAGAGAGGAGTGTCAAACGTGGTAACTTCTCCGAGGGCAAAGCTGACTCCTCGTAAGTCCTTGAGGAAGTCCTCCTCACCCCCCCAGACTTTCACTCCCTCCCCTTTGGACGAAGATTTCCCGTCCTCAGGGGAGTCACGTGAGGTGAGGCGTTCCCCCATCGCACCAATGAGGGTAACCCCACCTCGCGCCGGAAAGTCTTCTCGGGTAGGGGTGGAGAAGAGCCTCCCACCATCGTTATTGGAGTCCTGCATCCCTCCCAGGAGGGAGTCGAAGGACTCTAAGACTGTGCCGAAGTCATCTTCAAGGCTTAGACCGGAGCCAGCCAAGCACTCGGAAGACGTCCACGAGTCCCCCCCAAGAAGAGCCTTTGGGGACAGGAGACTTCGCTGCTAGCCCTTTAGGAGGAGAGCTGCAGGAGTCAGAGCATGCGTTCTGGCAGGTTCTGACCCTTATGAGGAATATCAATGGGTTTACGGATCCAGAGATTCCCCCTCTTGAGGGCAAAGACATGGTCTTGGGCCTAGTCTTTGGGACTCAAAAACCCTCGAAGGCCAGTGCAGCTTTGCCCTAGTCTCAAGGGGTTAAGAGTGCCAGAGACAAGATTGAAGCCCAGCTCTCCGAGCTTGCCTCCTCCAGCCGATCTAGCGTCGGCAACAAATTCCTCCCACCTCCTTGTGTCTAACAGAGGAGGTACTTTGACATCGTTGAGGAGACTTGTTTAGCTCTTCCCCTACACCACTCCTTGGAAGAGCTTACCAGAGGAGTCCCTCCAGAGAGACTCTCCAACCGGCAGGTCTCGTTCTCGGCGACAGAGATCCTTAGCCAGGAGATGGTAGCGAAGTGTGCCATGCAGGCAACTTCGTGGCTGGACATCTGGCTAGGGTCCCTAGGCATCCTGCTACGTTCAAAGGACTTGTCCAAAGAAAGTACCAGGAAGGCCATGGAGACCTTTTTGCTCTTGGGCACTCGCACGATCGAGTTTCTAGCCCACCAAGTCTCGAACTTGTGGGCTAATACCATCTTGAAACATCGAGATGCGGTGTCTGAGAGATTCCACCAAAAGGTCCCCAATACCGAGATCAGCAGGCTCAGACATTCTTCCGTCATGGGGAAGAACTTGTTCGAGCCTAAGGACGTGGAGCAGGCGGCTGAGAGGTGGAGGAAGTCCAACCAGGACTCTCTCCTACATAAGGCTTTAACATCGAAGCCCTACAAACCTCCAGCGACCCAGCAATCACGTCCTACCAAGAGTACGAAAAAGGCAATTGCAGCAAAGACGACGGTGTCTAAGCCCTCTCCTGTCAAGGACAAGAAAAGCAAAAAGTCCTCCAGGGGAGGAAAGAATCCTAGAGGAAGCTGCCGAGGCCGCAAACGCTAGGATTGTGCATGTCCACCAGTGGGGGGATGCCTACAAAGTTGCGCGAACAGGTGGCAGCAACTCGGGGACGATTCCTGGACGATTTCTGTAATCAGTCAAAAATATCGCGTCCCATTCACAACATCTCTATCTCCCCTAACAGCAGATCCAGTGTCGTTGAGCTCCCTTGCCATGGGATCAGCCAGGGGGCAAGCCCTTCGGGCAGAAGTCCAGACCAAGTTGAAGAAGGGCGCTCTCCAAGAGGTCCTCGACGGGTCCCCATGCTTCTTCAGTCGACTCTTTCTTGTAAAGAAGGCATCTGGAGGCTGGAGACCAGTCATCGGCCTCTCAGCTCTGAACAGGTTTGTCAAGCAAACTCCGTTCAGCATGGAGACTGCAGACACGGTCAGACTTGCAGTGAGACCGCAAGACTTCATGTGTACACTGGATCTGAAGGATGCGTACTTCCAGATCCAAGTCCATCCGTCTTCAAGGAAGTACTTGAGATTCAGCCTAGACAACAAGGTGTACCAGTTCAAGGTGCTGTGTTTCAGTCTCTCCACAGCACCACAGGTTTTCACCAGAGTGTTCTCCCTAATATCATCGTGGGCACAGGATCGGCATCCGTCTCCTCCGTTATCTGGACGACTGGCTGATCCTAGCAGACTCAGAGTCATACCTTCTTCGACACTGAGACAAACTTCTGGGACTTTGCCAAGATCTGGGGTTCATGGTAAATCTTGAGAAGTCCTCTCTGCTTCCCTCTCAGAGACTGGTATATCTAGGCATGATCATAGACACCAATCTCCACAAAGCCTTCCCATCAGACGACAGGATAGCAAGGATGAGGAGGGTCGCAAGCCCTTTCCTCAGACGAGAAGAACTTCCAGCCCAATCGTGGTTACGTCTCCTCGGTCACCTCTCATCCTTGGCTCATCTAGTTCCCAACGGTCGCCTCAGGATGAGATCCCTCCAGTGGCAACTTAAGTCTCGGTGAAATCAGGGTTATGATTCCCCGGACGTCATGATCCCTATGGGTCCTGCGGAACAGACGGACCTTCAGTGGTGGGTGACAGACGAGAACCTACGAAGAGGAGTGGATCTTCTCGTCCTCCCCCCGGATTTGATGCTGTTTTCGGACGCCTCAAAGAAACGGTGGAGTCCCACGTTCTGCAACACAGGACCTCAGGCTTTTGGTCAGAATCAGAAAAGTGCCTCCATATAAATCTGCTAGAAATGAAGGCCGTATTCCTGGCCCTTCAACAGTTCCAACAATACCTGGCGGGTCACTCTGTGGTGGTGATGAGCGACAACACCACAGTAGTGGCTTACATCAACAAGCAAGGAGGTACCTTTTCAAAGCAGCTATCCCATCTTGCAGTAGAGATACTGAGATGGACCGAAGCCCACTCGAGTCCACTATCAGCACGCTTCATTCCAGGCAAGAGGAATGTGCTCGCCGACAGTCTGAGCAGGGCATCTCAGATAGTGAGTACCAAGTGGTCTTTGGATCATCTAGTACCCAACAAAGTCCTGACTTTGTGGGGTTCCCCGACTGTGGATCTGTTCGCTACAGCGTTGAACTTCAAGCTTCCGCTGTACAGCTCCCCAGTTCCGGATCCCAAGGCGCTCTGGTAAGATGCCTTCCAACAACGGTGGAACAACATCGACGTATACGCCTTTCCCCCATTCTGTCTGATGAGGAGGGTGCTCAACAAGACCAGAATATCGGTCAATCTTTCGATGACCCTTATAGCTCCGCTATGGCATCACGCGGAATAGTTTCCGGACTTTCTGCAACTCCTAACGGAAATTCCGAGAACTCCCTCCGCGACACGAGCTACTCGAACAACCACCCCTTAACATCTTCCACAAAGCCGTAGCTTCGCTACGACTTCACGCCTGGACACTATCCAGCATCTCGCTGAGAGAGGATTTTCGCAACAAGTTGCGGTCAGGATGTCTGGACACCTGCGAAGGTCATCCGCATCTGTCTACCAGGCAAAGTGGGGAGTCTTCTGTGGTTGGTGTCGTGGAAGGGGTAACTCTCCACTCGATGCCACTATTCCAGCAATAGCGGAGTTCTTTGTTTATTTGCGGGAAGAAATGCGCCTTTCAGTCTCGGCGGTGAAAGGCTATCGTTCAGCCTTAAGTCTAGCCTTCAGGCTCAAAGGAGTGGACATTTCTTCCTCGCTGGAACTTTCCCTACTCATACGAAGTTATGAACTTACCTGCCCTCAGTCGGAAGTGAGATCTCTTCCATGGAACGTGGTTCGAGTTCTCAGGTCTCTTAAGAGACCTCCCTACGAACCATTACGCCAGGCTTCAGATCACCACCTACTAGCTTTGGCCTCGACCAAGCGAGTCAGTGAACTTCATGGTCTCTCTTATAACATCGCCCATTCAAGGGGAAGGGGGGAGGTAACGTTCAAATTCGTCCCTGAGTTTATTGCTAAGGTTTATTCGACTCCTTCCAGATTTCAAGTCTTCGTTCTGTAACAGATGACCCAGACCATCTCCTACCGTGTCCAGTGAGGAGTCTGAGGCTATATCTCAAAAGAACTGCTGCAGTACGTCCCCAGGTGCTGGCATTGTTTGTGAGTACTGGGAGGACTAAGAGGAGAGTTACCAAGAATACCATCTCAGCATGGATTTGTAGGGTGATCCATCTGTCCCTGAATCCAGACCCTCCTCCGTCACGTTGCCCTAGAGCACATGACGTCGGGGGCATAGCTACGTCCCTGGCCCTCAAGAAAAACTTTTCAGTGACGCAGGTGCTCCAAGCTGGGGTGTGGAAGTGTCGGACGACCTTCACAGCCCACTACCTGCAAGACGTGACCCACAGGAGGATTGATACGTTTTCTATCGGCCCTGTGGTGGCTGCACAACAGCTGGTTTAAAACCTCAGGCTCCTTAATGGACAAGTAGCAGAAGGTTGAGGGCATTGTTACCCGGTCTTAGTCTGCATGAATGAAAAGGTATGTCTGGCCCTTATTCTTTTCTTCATCCTCCCCTCTCGTGGGGAAAGCAGCATCCTGGATTCTCTGCACAGCTGACCTCGAACCACTGCAGGTAAACCATGTTTCCTTGTGTTCGTAGTATTAAGCTAATACTGTCACGTCCCCATACCC
Source organism: Palaemon carinicauda (assembly GCF_036898095.1). Classification (NCBI taxonomy): domain Eukaryota; kingdom Metazoa; phylum Arthropoda; class Malacostraca; order Decapoda; family Palaemonidae; genus Palaemon; species Palaemon carinicauda. Next base: position 71,712,880 of record NC_090747.1, read on the forward strand.
TGACGAGGTGGTATTGGGAGAGTCCTAGCCTAAAGTTTCCATCTAAAGGACTACAGGTCAACTTCCTAGGACGAGTCACACTTCATGCCTTCACACACAGCTTATGTAGGCCGCAGCCCTTGCGTAGCAAGGTTCTAGCAAGGTGCAGGGACTCCTTATTGTTGAGTGCTGACACACTCAGATACTGAGTCCCCGGGCAAAGCTAGAAGCCAGTACTGGCTGGGACTTAACACCATATTAAATAGCGTGGTTTGTATGTCAGTTACGGAACAAATGACAAATTCGGATGTAATTTGTATTTTTCCTAACTATACAAACCTTAGCTATTTAATCAAACTTGCCTGCCAGCCCTATCCCCTTTGAAGTCCTACCTCCAAGCAAAGTGAGCTCAAGCACAGGTGTGTGTGAGGGGTGGGGGTAGCAAGCTACCCTCCCTACCCCCGCTAACTAGCGGTGGGGTAGTAAACCCTCGTTAGAATTCTAATGGCTCGTCATTTAAGCTACGCCGAAAGTAATAACCCATATTAAATAGCTAAGGTTTGTATAGTTAGGAAAAATACAAATTACCTCCGAATTTGTCATATTTCATAAATAATTTTATCTTTGGAATGCAATTGGTATACAGTATTATCAAAGAAGCAAATTATTTCTCAAACACTTCCTGTGGTGACTATCTCAGAGACAAGACAACAGTGAGAATCTATTCAATTTATGATTATGAACACTAGCCTTCCTGTTGAGTTATTTTATATATGCTTTTCACATTAAGAAATCTTTGCTTTCCTTTTTTAAATACCCTGATTATGATTATGAAGACTAGAAGTTAGTATGACCTGTTGATTTCTTGACATCTGCTATTAATGTACTGTATTATACAGGATTAATAAAGTGTACCTATACTATCAAAAGTGATATTTGAATTAGTAAAAGAAGAGAATAGTCAGCTTTGTCTGTATCCTCTATGAATATTCGAAGATGATGGTATGTGTATTGAGAAAGGAATAATAAATCAAATAGAAAAGGAGGAATGTAAAATAAATTCTCGTGATGCAGCTATTATTTTTAATGAAATATATTTCAAAGAAGGTCTCCTTACTTAATTATAATAATAACGATAATAAAATAATAGTAATAACCTTATTCACAGGTAGATCATCCTCAGCCTGAGACATTTAATGGATGGTACCATCAATTTAAAACACTTTTGGCAATGATCATGTCTCAGGCCACTGGAGTTCCTACAGGCAATCATGGCCTGTTTCATAGGTATGTAGAAATATGAATACTGTACTATATAATACTTGGTAAGTCTTGATTGCAATTATACAGGTTTTACACATCTATTACTGCTGTAATATGTGTGTGATCCTTAATTGTAAAATTATGTAGAATCCCCTGTTTCCTACTATAGGTAGTAGGTTGGCCAGGGCACCAGCTGTCGTTGAGATACTACCGCTAGAGAGTTTTGGAGTCCTTTGACTGGCCAGACAGTACTACATTGGATCTTTCTCTCTGGTTACGGTTCTTTCCCTTTGCGTACACAGACACGGAATAGTCAGGCCTATTCTTTACAGATTCTCCTCTGTCCTCATACACCTGACAACACTGAGATTGCCAAACAAATCTTCTTCTCCCAAGGGGTTAACTACTAAACTGTAATTTTTCGGTGGCTACTTTCCTCTTGGTAAGGGTAGAAGGGACTCTTTAGCTATGGTAAGCAGCTCTTCTAGGAGACGGACACTCCAAAATCAAACCATTGTTCTCTAGTCTTGGGTAGTACCATAGCCTCTCTACCATGGTCTTCCACTGTCTTGGGTTAGAGTTCTCTTGCTGAGGGGACACTCGGGCACACTGTTCTATCTAGTTTATCTTCCTCTTGTTTTGTTAAAGTTTTTATAGTTTACATAGGAAATATTTATTTCAGTGTTTTTGTTGTTCTTAAAATATTTTATATTTCCTTGATTCCTTTCCTCACTGGGCTATTTTCCCTGTTGGAGCCCCTGGGCTTATAGCATCCTGCTTTTCCAACTAGGGTTGTAGATTAGCATTTAATAATAATAATAATACTGACCTTATGAATATAGTATTGTATTTTAGTAAATTATGATAACTTTCAGAGTACAGTAAATCCCATTCATAATCTTGACAATTACTGATGCATTTATTTGACATGTTGTCATTGTTGAATATTTGGCTCTTTACTCATGCAGCCTAAGTTAGATCATAGTTCATAAAAGACTTTATAACAGTATGTTCTAAACCCTTTTAGTGCCAAACCTTCTAATAATTTGTCATTCATGTGTTAGGCACTTTTGTAGACATTTTACTTAACTTAGCAGAAAAACTATTGAAGACAGGATTTTACAAGGATTTTATCATATAGCTTAATAAATTTTCTTTCTATTGATATGTAACTATTCATATCTTATAAAATTTTGATAGTCGTCAATATTTAAAGTAAAAGGAAAAAATGGTAATTACTAGATGTAAAATATGTTCAGTAGCTCTGAAGGGAGTAGAAAAATCAAATTTAAAATACAGTAAGTCCAATGATGTTCAAAGGATTGCAGTATAGTGTTTTAGTTTTGAATTTAAATTTTCATATAATTTTAAATCCTTATTGCAAAAGGAAGCTGTTACAGTTATTTCAAGGTACCTTATTTTTTTTTCGTATGGGAGTTATTTCTTCAGCCAAAATATAAATTTTTTTACAGTAGCTCCCCCTTCCCCAGTATCCAGGGTTGATATGTTCTTCAGCTTTTTGTATTTGGATGGTAGAATCTGCGAGAAATATGCAGATTCTATATGTTATATTTTCTCTGCACGGTACACATTCACACACAGAGATAGACTGTAATCAGCCAAGAGAGCAGGCAGGATTTAGGAACAATTATTCCACAACTAACCATATCCATGTAATTAATCAGAGTATGACAAACCACTGTGTATTGCATTGCATTTATAAACAGAGAAAGCTCTCAATTCTGTAAAAATTTCAGCAGCAATGAAAGCCCTTCAAAGACAAGGAGTAGATATACTGTATCTTATCAATTTACAACACTTGAAGATATCTACATGGGAAGTACAGCAATCCCAAAACTACATAAAGATTGTGAGAAAATTCTAATTGAGAAAGGAGTTAGACAGGAAGATCCCCATCTCTCATAAATTATTAGCAGCATGCATAGAAGGTTTTAAGAATTTAGATTGGGAAAATGTAGGAATTAACATTAATGTGGGATACCCTAACAACTTAAAGAGATACAGATGACATAGCTCTGTCTAGTCTTGTGAATCATAGGAGTAATTGCAAAATATGATAGAAGATTTGAATAGAGAAAACAGAAATATGTGACTGAAAATTAATATGAGTAAAACAAAGATAATATTCAATGATAATGCAGACAACAAATAAGGGTTATGGACAAACCTCTAGACATTGTTAATAAATATACATACTTCAGGCAGACAGTAAGTGTTTCCCCAGGACATGCGACCAAAACTAAAAGAAGGATAAGCATGGAATGGAGAGCTTTTGGTAAAGAAAATGAGATTATGGAAAGTAAAATGCCACTTTCTCTAAAAGGAAAAATATTTGCTGTAATCAAATGGTCCTACCAGTATTAAACTTGGAACCTTACTAAATCCTAAAAACATCAGATAGTTACGTTTCAAAGAGCTATGGAAAGAATAATAATAGGAATAACACTAAGAGACAGAAAAGGAGCAACACAGATACAAAATCAAACTATAGTAGAGAATATTGTAACAACATGTAAGAGAAAGGAATAGACATCACATACATATACCAAGGCACTTACCCCAATTTTGGGGGGGTAGCCTACATCAAACAAATGAAACAAAAAAGGGGACGTCTCCTCTCTACGTTCCTCCCAGCCTGACGAGGGACTCAACCGAGTTCGGCTGGTACTGCTAGGGTGGCACAGCCCACCCTCCCACATTATCCACCACAGATGAAGCTTCATAATGCTGAATCCCCTACTGCTGCTACCTCTGTGGTCATCCAAGGCACCGGAGGAAGCAGCAGGGCCTACCGGAACTGCGTCACAATCGCTCGCCATTCATTCCTATTTCTAGCACTCTCTCTTGCCCCTCTCACATCTATCCTCCTATCACCCAGAGCTTCCTTCACTCCATCCATCCACCCAAACCTTGGCCTTCCTCTTGTACTTCTCCCATCAACTCTTGCATTCATCACCTTCTTTAGCAGACAGCCATTTTCCATTCAATCAACATGGCCAAACCACCTCAACACATTCATATCCACTCTAGCTACTTACTCATTTCTTACACCGGTTCTCACCCTCAGTACTTTGTTCCTAACCCTGTCCACTCAAGATACACCAGCCATACTCCTTAGACACTTCATCTCAAACACATTCAATTTCTGTCTCTCCGTCACTTTCATTCCCCACAACTCCGATCCATACATCACAGTTGGTACAATCACTTTCTTATACAGAACTCTCTTTACATTAATGCCCAACCCTCTATTTTTTACTACTCCCTTAACTGCCCCCAAAACTTTGCATCCTTCATTCACTCTCTGACGTACATCTGCTTCCACTCCACCATTTGTTGCAACAACAGACCCCAAGTATTGAACTGATCAGACATGGGTAGGACATATACTATAATGAGAATGACAGATAATAGATGGAAAATAAGAATAACAGAATGAGTTGCTAGAGATTGGAAACGAAGCAGGGGAAGAGACAGAAAAGGAGCAACACAGATACAAAATCAAACTATAGTAGCGAATATTGTAACAACATGTAAGAGAAAGGAATAGACATGGGTTGAACATATACTATAATGAGAATGACGGATAATAGATGGAAAATAAAAATAACAGAATGAGTTGCTAGAGATTGGAAACGAAGCAGGGGAAGGAAGAGAAGACGATGGATTGATAAACTAAGAAAATTTTTGAGTATAGACGTGCAAAGAAAGACCTTTAACAGACCGAATGGATGGACACGTCTGAGGCCTTTGTCCTGTAGTGAACTAGTAACGTATTAGTAATAGCTATTGATGAGGATGGTGTGTGTGTATATATATATATATATATATATATATATATATATATATATATATATATATATATATATATATATATATATATATATATATATATATATATATATATATATATATATATATATATATATACAGTATATATATATACAGTGAACCCTCGCTACTTCGCGGTTCGACCATCGCAGATTCATCACTTCGGGGGTTTTTTCCATAACCCATATATATATATATATCGCTGATTTTCCGGAAATTTCGAAAATACCGCGAAATCTGAAGACCCCCAAATACGATATTTCGTTACCTGTAATTCCATTAATACTGTAATTAGTAATATCTGCTCTTACTGATTGTTCATTGCATTACATATGATATATAATTCAGCACAGAAAGAAATAAAACACGAAAAGAGAATGTGATCATACGATAATACAGTACTGTATACAGTACGTAGTAAAATTAAATCGAACATGAAACGCAAATCAGATGCAGTCATACCATATTAGAATGGTGTAAGGCTGCTGATGGCTACTACTGTACTACAAATGTAATGGATGTGCATCTTTTCCATGATTCTTTTGTATGTATACGTACGTAGTACTGCATCCAATAATATTCTTTGTTGCAAAAATCACATTTCGAATAAGCGTACGAGAGAGAGAGAGAGAGAGAGAGAGAGAGAGAGAGAGAGAGAGAGAGAGACACACACATCCTACAAAAGAATAAAATAACATACGTAAAGCTATTATTATTATTGTTATTATTATTATTATTGTTGTTGTTGTTGTTAATAAAATTATTATTGTTATTATTATTATCATTATTATTATTATTATTACTGTACAGTATTATTATCATTATTTATTATTATTATTATTAATACTGTACGTACGGTATACGCGGGGTATCTTGTACTTTGAGTTGGTAACCTACGCATCATATACTGTAAGACGGGTTGTGATTGGTTCAAGTGCTGATAGATGACGAATCAGAACTCAAGTTTTGTTATCTAGCCTGTGATTGGTGTTTTGCCCTCATCTCCAACCCGCAGCATCTGGTTTCTCGCGGGGCCCGGGTCGTCCACTTTCTCTTACGGCGTATCGCTGAGTAGACGTTCTTAAGTTTGTGAAGTTTTATCTGTGCTGTGTGCGACTGTTTTAAGTTGAACTTTTTGTTAAATCCTACTGTACAATGCCTCCCAAGCGTTCTGCTTCTACTAAGGCTGGTAGTGAGCCTAAACGCCACCGAAGGATGATGACGATTGCTGAGAAGGTTACGCTTCTCGATGTGTTAAAAGACGGTAGAAGTTACGTGGCCGCAGCCCGCCATTTTGGAATCAACGAATCCACCGTTCGCTATATCAAGAAGGACGAGGCGAACATTAGAAAGACGGCTGCAATCACCTTTAGCAGATCAGCGAAGCGAGTCGTTACAACGCATAATAAAACGATCGTACGCATGGAAGGTGCTTTAGCTGTGTGGATTGCCGACTGCCGGAAGAAGAACATAGCCTTGGATACGAACACCATCCGAACAAAGGCTTTGAGCTTGTATGAGAATTTTGCTGCAAAGGAACCTCAAGACGACGACGGCAACCATGCTGAAGAAGATGATGATGCAGATGATCCTCAACCAGGGACATCCACTGATTCCCAACCTCAGAAACAACGTTTTTCCGCCAGCAAAGGATGGTTCGCGAAGTTTCAGAAACGCTTCGCCCTGAAAAGCGTTTCCCTGCATGGCGAGGCTGCTTCGGCTGACACTGCCGCTGCTGAAACTTATGTGAACCAGACGTTCAAGAATATTATCGCCGAAGGTGGATACAAGCCGGAACAAGTCTTTAATATGGATGAGACCGGCTTGTTTTGGAAGAGAATGCCGTCGCGAACTTTCCTGTTTAAAGAGGAAGCCAAAGCCTCTGGCTTTAAAGCATTCAAGGATCGCGTTACCCTCGTGATGTGTGGCAATGCTGCTGGATTTTTTGCTAAAGCCGGGGCTTATTTATAAGTCGAAAAATCCTCGCGCTTTGAAAAATAAAAACAAGAATCTCCTTCCCGTGTACTGGATGCATAATCCAAAAGAATGGATTACGAAGATGCTGACCTCCAACTGGTTCCACCAGTGTTTCATCCCACAAGTCAGTGAATATCTCGTAGAGAAGGGCTTGCCATTCAAGATCCTTCTTATGGATAACGCTGGTGGACACGCAACTGACCTGTCGCGTGAGGGCGTTCAGGTTGAGTTCCTGCCACCCAACACCACGTCATTAATTCAACCGATGGACCAGGGGGTTATCAGGGCGTTCAAGGCCCTCTACACGAAGAATACCTTGGCGGACCTCGTTGCGTGTGTGGATGCTGCCCAAGAGGATGAGGATGAAGATTTTAACTTGAAGGCGTACTGGCGGCAGTACACCATAGCCACGTGCCTGAAGAATATTCAGAAGGCCCTTCAAGAGATGAAACCTGCCACTGTGAATGCGAGCTGGAAGAAGTTGTGGCCCGAGATTGTTTACGACGACGAGGGATTTACACCTGCTGAAATCCAACACTCTGCAGTACGCAAATCTGTGCAGTTGGCTGCCATAATTGGAGGTGACGGGTTTGGCGACATGACGACTGAAGACGTGGACGAGTTGTTGGACTGCCATTCCCAGCCCCTAACTGACGCAGACCTCGAGGACCTGACGAAATCGGCAAGCGAAGAAGAGAGTGAAACCCAGGAAGAGACCCAAGAAAATGTCGAAGAAACGGGCTTAACACTAGAACGGCTTGCCAAGGTCTGCAACCATATAAAGGAGGTGAAAGAAATGTTGCAAGAGTGGGACGAGGATATGGTTCGGTCGATGCAATTCTGCAACAAGGTTGATGACATAATGACTCCCTACAAGATGCTCTTAGATCGAAAAAAGAAGCAGCGGCAACAACCTCCGATCACAATGTTCTTCCAGCCTCACAAAAAAGAGCCAGTTCCTCCTGCTACTACGCCTTCGGAAGAAATTGAAGAAGTTGAAGAGGTGTCCCAGGAAAAGACACCTCCGTATGAAGAGACGTAAAATACTACCTGGCTGCACAGTAGAAGACATCATCAGCTTCATCATCATCATTTCTACTGTGCAGCAAATTCATCGCCATCATCATTCAAGTTTTTCTTGAACTTCTTTCGTGGTGAGTACAGTAACAATCTTTATTTTTTACTTTAATATTCTAACATTCTAATATTTGTGCCTGTTTTATAGTTTAGTACTGTATGCATTAAGTTGAAGGGAAGGTTTTAAAAGTCTACATGTTGTAACCTATCATATTTTTTTTTGTTTAAAATTTACATTTACGTACGTAAAACAATCTCTCTCTCTCTCTCTCTCTCTCTCTCTCTCTCTCTCTCTCTCTCTCTCTCTCTCTCTCTCGTAAATTGTTTTCCTGCTTTTTCTACGTATAGTATGTACTGTATGATTTTATATAGATACGGTAAATTATATTTGTACTAATAACATATTTTGTAAATGCTTTTACTGTAAATATCATTATTTATCACTTTCATCATGCGCGTTAAATGCCTTCTTTGTTCTGAGCGTGGTTGTTTACTGAGCGTACAATACTTTATGACGCCGTCGTTTCAGGCGGCGTCATAAAGAAAAACATTTCATTTGGAAGTCCTAAGAAAAATTAAGTAAAACATTGGTAATAAAAAAATCAACATACTGTATAATCAATATAATCGATGCAAAAACTAACCTATACATATATGTGTACACTAAATGAGTTTGTTTCTTCATTATGATCAGAGATGAACGTAAACAAAACATTGGTTGCCATTTTTTATCGTGCTTTTTAGTTGTTTAGGAAACGCATGATATAAAATCGCCTTTAATATTTGTGCCTGTTTTAGTTTAGGGTGCTGTAGTACATGCATTAAGTGTTCTGTACATTAAAGGGTAGTTTGTTAACAGTACTACGTACAAGGGAAGGTTTTAAAAGTCCGAATATACATGTTAAATAAATAGGTAAATATGATGTCACTACTTCGCGGATTTTCACCTATCGCGGCCGGGTCTGGAACCTATCTACCGCGATAAACGAGGGTTCACTGTATATATATATATACAGTATATATGTTATTTTTTTTTCAGTGGGAGTGAAATAGTTTTACTTATATCTGTCTGCTTATATTTTTCATAGGAGCTTTTGAGTGGAATTAAAGATTTTGATATATAACTATTGTACGCGACCCGTCAAAAAAGACGACTAATTATTTAGATATATATATGTGTATATATATATATGTATATATATATATATATATATATATATATATACAGTATATATATATATATATATATATATATATATATATATATATATATATATATATATATATATATATATATATATATATATATACTGTATATATATACAAAGTAATTTTATTTTGTATACAAAAGTTTGGGCTACTAGTGTTTTACAATTTTGTTTTAATAAACTGTTTCATTAAGCATTTAGAGAAAGATCATTAGTGTAGATATGCCACAATAAACTACTTTATGCCACCTCAAAAGTGTAGTTTGTTGACGGAAATTGGAAATTCTTAGTTATGGAATAGCCCAGCCTTTTAGACTCGTTTATTTTTATTGTTATAGCAAGAACTGATGGAAAATTTTCAGTTATATTAGGCTACTTTAGTATATTACTCAGAAAATTCATGTTCATGCTATCTATTTCCATTTAAGATGAGCATAGCCAATTATTTTTTATTTGCTATACTTGGGGTAGGGTTAAAGATTGATAAATTTATTTTAACTTTAATACAGAATTAATTTTCTAAATCCATCATGTAAATCTGTTATATTTTATTTTTATTAGAGATCGAGTTGACTAATTTAAAGTTTGTCCTGGTTTCTTTGGAGGTATGGCATTGCTGCAGTTACCCTAGAAGGTCCTGCTGGTCAGGTGAGAGGAAGGAGGATGGTCTCTCTTCAGCAACTTGGACGGGTTCTAGAAGGAGTTTGTCGGTCTCTAAATAATCTTTTGGAGCGTTTCCACCAGTCATTCTTCTTCTATTTGTTACCATCTACAAATAGATATATTTCTATAGGTATGTTTTAGTTCATAAATTTAAAGGATTGACTTCAAAATATTAAGAAAAAATATTAATCTCTTACCATACAGGTAACTAGCATGGAAGTAGAGCTTATACTGTAACAAGAATACCTAAGTTTCCTTCAGAACAATACTATATATACTGTATAAATATACTGTACCTAAAGGAGCAGAAAGAAAGTTTAGTGTTGGTTAAAATGTGTTCATGACTAACAATTATTTGTAAGTGTTTCCTAAATAGACAACTCTTAAGACTAAAGGCATTTTTGCCAGAAAATATTACAAAAAAATTAGCAGTTGAGTTGAGGAACCATTTTCTTTTGAGTGCCAATTAGGTTAATCATCAAAATGTCTCCCCCCCAAAAATTGGTAGGAATTTGAAGTATTCCCGAAATAACGTTGTTTTAATGAGGCCGAGTTGCTTGCCTTTAAAGGTTTGCGGTGTAATTTAGTGAACAAATTATAGCCAATAATGTCTGAAATGAAGAAAAGTTAATAATTCACAATATAAATTAGAAATATTGACATTAAGTTGTACTTTACCTTTGAGGAGGAGGATGATCTACTTCCATGATAACTTCTGGTAAAATATGTCATTAGCGCCTCGCTATGCTTTTTCAGAAGAGTGCTGATGTCATGCGTGTCCATTTCCAACACATTGTCTTGTTCCAGGACACAATTTCATTATCAACTGCCCCGTAGATTGGTTTTAATCCCTCAAAATTTCATTTTGGAGCACATTTAGGCCATAGTTTCCCTCACGCATAATTGATGGCTCTGTTGGACACTTATTCCCAGGCTTTGTCATTCATTTTAAGGTTATTGAAAATGTGGAAATGTTCTTTCCAAAACTCTCAGGGTCAATTGGGTTCCTTTGTTAACCGTGAAGCAGCGCTGGAACATTTCTTTTGTTTACAGCTTTTTAAAATTTGAAATCACCTGCTGATCCATGGGTTGGAGTATTGGAGTGGGGTTGGATGCCAGGAACTTTATTCTTATTCATTTAAATTCCTCCATTGGGTAATTTTTAAGGGTGGATGATGGCCACAAACATTGTCCTTAATTAAGCAACTATTTTTGAGGGGGGGCCTGGTTTTGTCCAAGCGGTACTTTTTTACCTTATGACCAAAATCCTCATTGACCTATTCCACAAACAAAATGCGAGTCGCCGAAGCCTTGTCGTTTAACCTCCACATAAAGTTCTGTTGGTTTTTCTGCACCTAGTACTTTTTAAAGGCTTGTGGTTTGATTTTGCGAATCCTGCTGCCATTAGCTCAGAACAGCAGGATTAGACAGTCTTTCATGGGATTGCGATTGGGAATTGACTTTTCTTCTGTAGTAATGAAGGTTCTCCTGGGCATCATCTTCAAGCATAACCATTCTTGTCCTAATTGAACACTTGCTGCTGCATGAAAGACTTGGAATCCATGAACCTTTCAAACTTTACAACGAAGGCCTCTTTTGCTTTCACATTGGAGGTTGCACCCTCACCATGTTGCACAACATTATGGATGCCAATTCTTCTCTTGAAATGTTCAAACCAGCCATGGCTCTGTTTGAATGTTTTATTTTTTGTCTGCTAATGTACCTGGCTCCTTTTTAACAAGGTCAGCATACAATGCCTTTGCTTTTTTACAAATAATGTTCAACAGTAATCATATCTCCTGCCAACTGCTTTTCCTTGATCCAGATGAGAAGTAATTTTTCTAGGGGTATTAGTCTGTTGAGTGTGGTTAGAAAAGTGTATGGTAGTGTTGATTAATAGGATTAAGGATAAAACAAAGGATGTAGTCTTAGAAGTGCAAGGAGGTTTTAGGAGAGGAAAGGGATGTAGGGATCATATTTTTACAGTTTGGCAGATATGCAAGAAATATTTAGCAAAAGGTAAGGTGTGTGTTGTGCTTGTGGATCTGGAGAAAGCTTATGATAAGACTTGATAGGGAAGCGATCTGGAATGTGATGAGGTTATATGGAATTAGTGAAAAGTGGTTTCCAGCAGCGAAGAGTTTACACATAGGCAGTAAAGCATGTGTTAGTATAGGAAATTAGGCGAGTTTGTGGTTTCCAGTGAAAGTGCAACTGAGATAGGGATGTGGGATGTCACCATGGTTGTTCAATTTGTTTGTTGATGTACAGTAGTTGTAAGAGAGGTGAATGATTGTGTGCTTAGTTGAGGATTGAAACTGATAGATGAGAGTGATCCTGAATTGGAGATGAATTAATTGTTGTTTGTGGATGATACTGTATTAGTTGCTGACTCGGAGAAGGTGGGTCGATTAGTGACAGTTTAGAAGGGTCTGTGACAGACAGAAGTTGAGAGTTAATGTGGGTAAGAGTAAGGTTATGAGATATACAAAAAGGGAGGGTGATGCAAGATTGAATGTCTTGTTGAATGGATAGTTACTTTAGGAAGTAGATAAATTTAAGTCCTTGGGGTCTATTTTTGCTGCAAATGGTGGAGTGGAAGCAGTTGTACATCAAAGAGTAAATGAAGGATGTAAAGTGTTGGGGGCTGTGAAGGGAGTAGTAAAGAATAGAGGGTTAAGAATGAGTGTAAAGAAATTTTTTGCATGAGAAAGTGATTGTACTACCTGTGATGTATAGCTCAGAGTTGTGGTGAATTATTATTATTATTATTATTATTACTATCCAAGCTACAACCCTAGTTGGAAAAGCAAGATGCTATAAGCCCAGGGGCTCCAACAGGGAAAAATAGCCCAGTGAGGAAAGGAAATAAGGAAATAAGTAAATGAAGAGAACAAATTAACAATAAATCATTCTAAAATAAGAGACAACGTCAAAACAGACATGTCATATAATAAACTATCAACAACATCAAAAACAAATATGTCATAAATAAACTATAAAAAGACTCATGTCCGCCTGGTCAACAAAAAAGCATTTGCTCCAACTTTGAACTTTTGAAGTTCTACTGATTCAACCACCCGATTAGGAAGATCATTCCACAACTTGGTCACAGCTGGAATAAAACTTCTAGAGTACTGCGTAGTATTGAGCCTCGTGATGGAGAAGGCCTGGCTATTAGAATTAACTGCCTGCCTAGTATTACGAACAGGATAGAATTGTCCAGGGAGATCTGAATGTAAAGGATGGTCAGAGTTGTGAAAAATCTTATGCAACATGCATAATGAACTAATTGAACGACGGTGCCAGAGATTAATATCTAGATCAGGAATAAGAAATTTAATAGACCGTAAGTTTCTGTCCAACAAATTAAGATGAGAATCAGCAGCTGAAGACCAGACAGGAGAACAATACTCAAAACAAGGTAGAATGAAAGAATTAAAACACTTCTTCAGAATAGATTGATCACCGAAAATCTTGAAAGACTTTCTCAATAAGCCTATTTTTTGTGAAATTGAAGAAGACACAGACCTTATATGTTTCTCAAAAGTAAATTTACTGTCGAGAATCACACCTAAAATTTTGAAAGAGTCATACATATTTAAAGAAACATTATCAATACTGAGATCCGGATGTTGAGGAACCACCGTCCTTGACCTACTTACAATCATACTTTGAGTTTTGTTAGGATTCAACTTCATACCCCATAATTTGCACCATGCACTAATTCTAGCTAAATCTCTATTAAGAGATTCACCAACCCTAGATCTACATTCAGGGGATGGAATTGATGCAAAGAGAGTAGCATCATCTGCATATGCAACAAGCTTGTTTTCTAGGCCAAACCACATGTCATGTGTATATAGTATGAAAAGTAATGGGCCAAGAACACTACCCTGTGGAACACCGGATATCACATTCCTATAATCACTATGGTGCCCATCAACAACAACTCTTTGAGATCTATTACTTAAAAAATCAATAATAATGCTAAGAAACGACCCACCCACTCCCAACTGTTTCAGTTTGAAAACAAGGGCCTCATGATTAACACGGTCAAAGGCAGCACTAAAATCAAGGCCAATCATCCGAACTTCCCGACCACAATCAAGGGATTTCTGTACAGCATTGGAGATTGTAAGAAGGGCATCACATGCTCCAAGGCCTTTACGAAAACCAAATTGCAAACTAGGGAGTAGATGATTACCTTCAGCAAACCTATTAAGACGTTTTGCCAGAAGACGTTCAAAAACTTTAGATAATATGGGAGTTATGGAAATTGGGCGGTAATCACTGGGACTTGAGCTACCACAAACACATTTACATAGAGGAGTAACATTTCCAATTCTCCAACTAGTGCTAAAAGCTCCTCTTCTTGCTAACTTGCGCAAAATAACAGATAACTTTGGAGCTAAGAAATCTGCTGTCTTTACAAAAAACAAAGGAAAAATACCATTTGGGTCTACACCTCCATAAGCATCAAGGTCCATCAACAAAGCTTTAATATCACGAGATCGAAAAGCTAAACTAGTTAGTTTAGCCTCAGGAAAACAGGAATGAGGAAGTTCAAGTTTTTCATTACTCTGTTTACTGTCAAAAACATCAGCCAAAAGGGTTGCCTTTTCCTTTGGACAGTGAGTGACTGAGCCATCTGGTTTAAGTAAAGGAGCAACTGTTGCATCTACACCAAAGAGTGCAGATTTAAGGGTAGACCACCATTTATGTTCCTGAGTTGTACCAGAAAGTGTTTCTTTTATGGTTAAATTGTACTCCTTTTCAGTTGAGGCATAAACTCTCTGAGCAAAAGCTCGAAGCTGAGTATAGTTGTTCCAGGTCAAATCTGATCTGTTACCCTTCCAGAGATGGAAATTGAATGTGTTTGAGATGAAGTGTCTGAGGAGTGTAGCTGTGGAATCTTGATTAGATAGGGTTAGGAACAAAGTAGTGAGGGTGAGAATAGTTGTAAGAAATGAATTATCAGCTAGGGTGGATATAATTGTATAGAGATGGTTTGGCCATGTAGAGAGAATGGAAAATGGCTGTTTGCTGAAAAAGGTGATGAATGCAAGACTTGATGGGAAAAGTACAAGAGGAAGGCCAAGGTTTTGGTGGATATGTGGAGTGAAGAAAGCTCTGGGTGATAGGAGGATAGATGTGAGAGAGGCAAAAGAGCGTGCTGTAAATAGGAATGAATGGCAAGCGATTGTGACGTAGTTCTGATATGCCCTGCAGCTTCCTCCGGTCGCCTTTGTGACCGCTGAGGTATCATAATAGCAGATTCAGCATATGAAGCTTCATTGTGGTAGATAACAGGGGAAGGCAGGCTGTGGCACCATGGCAGTATCAACCAAACTTGGTTGAATCCCTCGTCAGACTGGAGAAACAAAGAGAAGAAAAATCCCCCTTTTTTTATGTTGGCTACCCCCTAAAATTGGGGAAAGTGCCATGGTAGACAGATCAAAAACAAGTGGCTATTGTTTCTTCAATGATAGCACCCTTTTCGTGACATCCATTGATTTATTTATTTATTTTTTTTTTTTTTTTTTTGAGAATCGTACACATTATCGATGTTTTATGAAAATGTACATACGTGTATCTTGTTCATGTTTCTCAATAATGTCTTTTTTCCCCTCTTAGGATAATCATTTCCTTCTTACCATGTCTTAATCCTCTTGTGGGGCATTCTCTAGATGCTGTACTTCACTGTTACTGTTAATTTGATCGTTACAATTAACGACTACAATTCAATAAAGACCATGCGGTCACAGTCCCTCAAAGAACAGTTCCAAAGATGCTCTCACGATACTACAATATGCGATGCTACTACAAGTGCTGCTCAAAGAATGGAAGAGTTAAAGTCTCAGCAAGGGTTGGGGATGCGAGCTTAGGCTAAACATACAAAAATTTTAATTCTTATAATCATATACCAATTTGCTGCACATATTCATACATACACACACACACAGAATTGCAATATAGAATATTTACTGCTGTAGTGTATTTACTGCTGTAGTGTAATTTACATTCAAAGAACTATTACATACTTAGTGAATACTGTACACTATTTGCAAGTGGAAAAAAAATCCTTAGAGTTTATATTACCTATTATCCACTGGATTCTGCAACCTTGTTGGTGTTCGGTATGTAATGAAAGCGGATAAGGAGGTTTTATTAAATGATAAATTCAATGCTATAGTGTACAGTATTATACTGTACATTAAGATTAAAATTACAGTTCTTAATGGTATACTGTATTTAAAAGTATTTCTAGCCAAAAAATTCCAATCGAGTTAAGGGTATCTTATTATTTGCTAGAATCTTTACCTTTGAGAGAGGCTTGAACCAAATACAGTACCTGCATATAAGGAGGACCTATGTATTTAGATGATTTACAGGAAATTCAGTAATACAGTATAGAGAACATTTACTTTTCAAGTACATGAACATAACATGGTACAAATACAGTATAGTACTGTATATACTTCAGTACCATGAAATAAAACAGGTTTAACAAAGGATTACAGCTTTGAATTTGAAATAAGCATTTGAAGTCAAAATAATTCAAAATCATAAAATTAACCAAGAACCGCAGAATAAGGCACAATGACACCTTTTGTGACACAACTGGTAGGTTACATGCAGTAATCTACCAATACAGTATGTGTTTATATTTTATGCCAAAGTTGGAGGAAGAGAACCTGAAATATGAATTAAATTTTTATTAGTCCCTAGAGGTCAGATATACACCAGATAAAAGTAGAATCTTTTTGCACTTCTAAGACTGCTGTTGCATTCCCACATCAAATGATAATGTCGCTTCAGTTTTGAATGACGAGTCATCACGCTGGGTGTTGCCACAATTTGAATCCCTCTCTGTCGAATCTTTATTTGTCAGCTTGACGGTAACTAAAATGATGTCTTCATTTTGTGGTAAACCTGTAAAATTACACAGATTATGGCAAGATTCCTTGCCATGACAACTAGGTGTGCTTTTGTATTGGTGTTAAATAGGTAGCCTTTTTATTTTACATTGTTAAGGTTTGGACCAGCCTTACCATCCTGTGTAATTAGTCAAAAACAGCATTGATAAAAGATTCAATTTATTTTGTTGCTAGAGCAAGAGTAGGTAAAACTTGATCTTTTGAACCCATATCTTGACTGACTTATCTGAGCCCAAATAAGGACACATATCTTATCCTCACAATCCCATTCATAAGTTTTTTTAATACTACGAAGAAATAACTATGATAAATAGGTAAAATTGAGAGAAAAAAGGGATGGAATGAAAAACTGCATAAATAAGATGTTTTTTTTTACGGTGAAAGATAATTTAAAAAAAAAAAGAACAAAGATAGTTCAGTGTAAAAGTGTAGAGCCCTGTTAAGGCATTGCTGGAGGATGGGTTGATGAATAAAGTTCCTTTCCTTTGTTATTTTCGGTTTTGTACGGTATAACACTGATTGGTTGAGAACCAACCATTGTAACCATAAGGTCATTATATATATAAATTCCTTTTGGTAAAGTTGTAAGTTTATTTTTTGCATAATTTTATGCACATTGATTAGCTGTAAGTTTGTGGTATGGGCAAGTGAAGTAATGGTAGATTTTGTTGAATTTGGTGTTCGTATTTTCAGAGCATTTTTTATATACAAGTATGTTTGTAGTGGTTTCCATATACTGTACTGGTAAATATCTAAAGGAAAATGTTGACTGAATACTTTTATTTCTCACTTATTTCAGGAGTTTATATGCCACCCTTTGCTATGATTGCTGGTGGAGTTTTGGTTAAAGCTTTAGCCCTGTGGTATTCCACAAGTTGTGCAGCAGAAGAGCAAGCCCAAAATGAGAAGTGTAAAAAGAAGGTGAGCTTTTTTTTTTAATATATTTGACTAGAGCTATGCTATTGTGAAGCATCTTTGCAGCAAATTGATAATTGGGATTTATACAGTGTTCCTTCACTAATACAAACTACCTTCCTTTAGTAGGAGTAAGGAAATTTTGATGATATAATTTGTTATTTGTATACTCACCTGATGTTCATATTGCTTTGTCTTCTAAGCTGATTCAATAGCAGTGTTACTCTGAAAAACTAAAAATGTCCTATTTTCTTCCCTTCAAGAGGCCAGGCCTCTTGCCCTTTAATATGATGTCTGATTACTAATTTTCTATTAAGTCTCAAAGTTGCAACTAATATCTTATCCACTTGACATCATTAGTCTGTGGGGAGGAGGGTGGGCATGTATATGAATGTCAGTTGACCAGGAATAGGAACAAATGACCACTCAGGACCACTCGTGAGATCTGTGATATCATAGCACATGAGCACGATCAGTCACCATGTGACCTATATGCATACAACATGTTATTTTCATTAGTAAAATAAATTTTTGAATATACTTACCCGATGATCATGTAGCTGTCAACTCTGTTGCCCGACAGAAATCTACGGTCGGGATACGCCAGCGATCGCTATACAGGTGGGGGTGTACACAACAGCGCCATCTGTGAGCAGGTACTCAAGTACTTCTTGTCAACAAGAACTCAATTTTCTCCTCGGTCCACTGGTTCTCTATGGGGAGGAAGGGCGGGTCCTTAAATTCATGATCATCGGGTAAGTATATTCAAAAATTTATTTTACTAATGAAAATAACATTTTTCAATATTAATCTTACCCGATGATCATGTAGCTGATTCACACCCAGGGTGGTGGGTGGAGACCAGCATACATGTTAACAAAGAAGCTAAGTATCCCGTATCTTATTTTAGCCGTTACTCAAAATAACAAACATAAAATAAATAAGTACCTGGTAAGGAAGTCGACTTGAACCATTACTCTGCCTTTTTAAGTACGTCTTCCTTACTGAGCCTAGCGATCCTCTTAGGATGCTGAGCGACTCCTAGGTGCTGAAGTATTAAGGGCTGCAACCCATACTAAAGGACCTCATCACAACCTCTAATCTAGGCGCTTCTCAAGAAAGAATTTGACCACCCGCCAAATCAACAAGGATGCGGAAGGCTTCTTAGCCTTCCGGACAACCCAGAAATATTTCAAGAGAAAGATTAAAAAGGTTCTGGAATTAGGGAATTGTAGTGGTGGAGCCCCCACCACTACTGCACTCGTTGCTACGAATGGTCCCAGAGTGTAGCAGTTCTCGTAAAGAGACTGGACATTCTTAAGATAAAAGACGCGAACACTGATTAGCTTTTCCAAAAGGTTGCGTCGAAAATATTTTGCAGAGATCTATTTTATTAAAAGGTCACGGAAGTTGTGATAGCTCTAACTTCGTGTGTCCTTACCTTCAGCCAAGCTTGGTCTTCCTCATTCAGAAGGGAATGAGCTTCTCGTATTAACAGTCTGAAAATAATAGGATAAAGAATTCTCTGACATAGGCAAAGATGAATTCTTAACTGAACACCATAAAGCTTCAGACGGGCCTCATAAAGGTTTTTAAAAAAGAACTTAAGAGCTCTACAGGACATAATACTCTTTCTAGTTCCTTTCCAACCATATCGATAAGTTTGGAATATCCAACCATATCGATAAGTTTGGAATAACGAACGATATTGGTCAAGGCCGAGAAGGCAGCTCGTGTTTGGCTAGAAAACCAAGATGTAGAACATGTAGCCGTTTCGGATGAAAATCCGATGTTCTTGCTGAAGGCATGAATCTCACTGACTCTTTTAGCTGGTAAAGCATATCAGGAAAAGAGTCTTAAAGGTGAGATCTTTCAGGGAGGCTGATTGAAGTGGTTCGAACCTGTCTAACATAAGGAATCTTAGAACCACGTCTAAATTCCAACCAGGTGTAACCAAACGACGCTCCTTCGTGGTCTCAAAAGACTTAAGGAGGTCCTGTAGATCTTTATTGTTAAAAAGATCTAAGCCTCTGTGACGGAAGACTGATGCCAACAAGTTTCTGTAACCCTTGAAAGTGGGAGCTGAAAGAGATCGCTCTTTTCTCAGATATAAGAGGAAGTCAGCTATTTGAGTTACAGAGGTACTGGTCGAGGATACGGATACTGACTTGCACCAGTTTAGGAAGATTCCCCACTTCGATTGGTAGACTCTAAGGGTGGATGTTCTCCTTGCTCTAACAATCGCTCTGGTTGCCTCCTTCGAAAAACCTCTAGTTCTCGAGAGTCTTTCGATACTCTGAAGGCAGTGAGACGAAGAGCGTGGAGGCCTTGGAGTACCTTCTTACGCGTGGCAGACGTAGCAGGTCCACCCTTAGGGGAAGAGTTCTGGGAACGTCTACTAGCCATCGAAGTACCTCGGTAAGTTATTCTCTCGCGGGCCAGAGGGAAGCAACTAGACTTTGTCCCAACGTGAGAGGCGAACTTCTGCAGTACCTTGTTGACAAACTAGAACGGAGGGAATGCATATAGATCTAGATGAGACTAATCTAGTAGAAAGGCATCTAAAAGAACCACTGCTGGGTCTGTTGAGAGCCTCTTGGACATCGAGGTTGCGAAGAGATCCATGGTTGGATGGCCCCAAGTGACCCAAAGTCTCTTGCATACATCTCTGTGGAGGGTCCAATATGTTGGAATTATTGTCCCTTCCTACTGAGACAAACTGCTAAGACATTCAAGTTGCCTTGGAAGAAATTTGTTACTAGTGAAAAGTCAAGACCTGTTGAACAGGAGAGGAGGTCACTAGCGAACTCGCACCATGTCAGAGAGTAGGTCCCTCCTTGCTAGGAGATGAACATCAAAGCAGAGAGTTGTCCGTGTTGACCTCCATTACTTTGTCTTGAAGGAGAGACCTGAAGCTTTTCCAGGTCAGACTTACTGCCAGAAGCTTCTTGCAGTTAAAATGCATTGTCCTTTGACGCGGGTTCCATAATCCCGAGCATTCCCTACCGCCTAAGGTCGCACCCCAGCCTACGTCCGATGCGTCTGAGAAGAGAACGTGGTTGGGAGTCTGAACAGTCAGGGGAAGACCCTATAAAAGGTTGATAAAGTCCTTTCCTCAGGTTAGACCAGACTTATCTTCCGGAAACCGGGATCGAGACCGCTTGTAGCGTCTTGTCCTTTTCCAGTGAAGAGCTAGATGAAACCGAAGAGGACGGAGGTGTAGTCTTCCAAGTGACACCAAATGCACCACGGATGACTGTGTCCTAACCAGACTCATCCACAGCCTGACAGGGCCGTATTCCTTCTTCAGCATCTTCTGGATGGATAGCAGGGCTGGGGATTGATCTTCTCGTTCAGCCATGTCCTCATCAGAGGGTTCCTCATCCGAAACTGATGAGGAAACGGCAACGGAGTGGGCAACGTCTGACTCGCTGAATCCGGTCGCACTGGTGGATGCGTGACGGAGCCGGACACAAGATCATGGTACTGCTGCACAGTCTGTGAACTGTCAACCATGGGGAAGCGAGGAAGTACAGCGACAACCCGAAACTGTCTAGACTGTCTGGGTAGTACAGACAACTCCTTATCGGGTTGCTGAGGTTGCCGCACTGCGTCACAACAAGTCACCTCTGCTGGTTGTTGAACGTCTTCCCAGTGACACACTGACTCCGTAAAAAATCTTCTATCAAGGACTAAGCTTGGACTGCATGTCTTGCAACAAAGCCCAAGGTCTATGGGAGCAAGTGTGGCAACAGACGGGGTTAGCGACTGAAGCGGAACCATTTACCCTCCCTGGAAGCATGTTATGCTTAAATAAAAGTCCATAGGAGGCTAAGCAGCTTAAGGCTCCTCTCCAAATGACAGAGTCCTCAAGGGAATATCAGAAGGAGGGAGAACAGCACTTTCTCATCTACAGGAACCATATCCGAGAAAAGCTAGGTTCTCTCAGTGAGGGTTTCACTGGAGCAAAAGCAGCAGACCAGAAGGCAACATTATGAAACTGCTTGACAGTCTGTGAACTGTCAAAAACTGAACTGTCAACCACAACAGGAGCGTGAGGACATACAGCACTGGTGGTGTATAAGTAGCAGACCAGAAGGCAACGTCATGTAACTGTATGACAGTTTGTGAGTTGGCAACAACCAAAGTTGTGTGGGGAAGCCTCAACTCCTGACTGACTAGTTTGCTGCTGGCGAGTGGCGGTAACCACAGTGTGTTGCGGAGGCTGACACATCGTGTCAAAACACGGCAGCTTGTGGTAGCTCACGCACGGCAACGGAGTGCTCTGTGTGTGGGAGTCAACATACATCTGGCAGGGTTGACTTGTGCATGGGTGGAGGAGCTCTCACAACAAGAGTGTGAGAGCAGGAAGCCATGCCGGGCGCACAACCGTGGGAGGTGTAGGCCCACGGGTGCATCGTCAACCTTCTCCGCAGTCGGAGTGTGGGAGCTGGCAACAACAAAAGCAGAGTGCTGGAGCGTGGGAGGGGCTGCGGTGGGTTGAGGAGCATGCGGTATGGTATGCGGAGCATGCTGTAAGGTATGCGGCTCATGCTGCATGGTATGCGGAGCATGCTGTAAGGTATGCAGAGCATGCTGCATGGTATGCGGAGCATGCTGTAAGGTATGCAGAGCATGCTGCATGGTATGCGGAGCATGCTGTAAGGTATGCAGAGCATGCTGCATGGGCTGCGGAGAATGCCGCATAGTGCTGGAACCCGGCAGCTCTACAGAACCTTACCACTGCTGATGCAGTAGCTCACGCATGTTAGCAGATGGTGCAGCAAGAACATGCGTCTGGCAGGGTGGACTGCGCATCGGTGGTGGAGCTCTCACAGGTGGAGGGTGGGAGCAGGCAGCCGCAGTATCTGCTGAGCGCACAACCTCGGCGGGTTGTAGGTTAACAGGTGCATTGTCAACCTTCCAGCATGATACTCCTGCATGAAGGAGCAAGCTGAGACTGTATAGTCTGCAGCATGGACCACTAGGGTCTATGAAAGACAACAACAAACGGAGCTACTGTCCGTTGTGACTGAGGGTCTAAAACCGCTGGTGCGGCAACAGACGGAGTTACTGCCTGTTGCGGTACCACCTTGCCTCTCTTGGGAGGTGTGCAGTTGTCGTACTGCAGCAAGTCCGAACTGACCCAGTGGCTACACCTAGGCCGTTGGACTTGTGCGGAAGGGACCGACTTGCACTTAAAAGCTGCAAGATTTGGTCCATGGTTTCTGCGAGAAACCTCTTCCGCAGACGAGGAATAAATGGGCTCTCTCGTCTTTGTGTGGGTGGGGTGATCACGTCGGCAACGTGTGTAGATACACCCGAAACCACGGAGGGAAACGTCTGTTCGTTGATCAAGGCCTGTGGAACCCATAAGTCCTTCGACATTACTTCTCCCCTGGGCTTGGGAGCTTGTAAGAGGTATCGGACTAGGTGAACAACTGGCACGAACAGACGAACCCTCGAACGCAACACTGTAACACTTTGCGCATATCACTTTATCACTTTTGATTTTCTGTTTGCACTTATTTCACTGAACTCGAAACTTTAAGTGGTTTGTACCTGAAACACGCAATCCTATCCTTCATTAAAAGGTAGTAATTGCGAAAACAGTATTACAATGTAACAGAAAAACATAATGAAAGATAAAGAATTCAGTGGCTGGAAAAGAGACTAAACACTAGATCAAATAAACTACGTTTAAAATCTCTCACCGCATAAAGCCTGGGAACAAGAATAAAACTCTAGAAACGTTTTACCTTCTTCCCCTATAGCGACTAGGGAGAAGAGCAAAAAACGAGAACAACGTTACCCGCTTGAACGAAACGTTTATCCTCCTCTCTCTCCCTCCGTCTCTATCTCTCTCTCTCTCTCTCTCTTGACTTAGAACCTGAGAGATGAGCCCAATTATATATATCGTTAAAACATATTATTTGTTAAAGGAAAAAAACTGAAAGGTTTCCCAAATAAAAAGTTCCTTTATTAGAATTAAAACCATTTAAGCTAAGAAAGAATGAACGAAACGCTAGAATCGGTTTACTCTTACTGCAACGTGAAACCGTGAAAAACTCTCTCTCTATCGTAACGATAGAGCGCAAGTTGAACGTTCTGAACGTCAACAACTGCGGAGACTAAACAAAACGTTAGTTCAACTTTGAAAACAGTACGAGACTATCAAAGAAATTCTTTCAAAAACATTAAAATTAAAATAGCATAAATTCTTAACAGGAAAAACGATATGACGGGCTCAATGTTAATTAACTTCGGTTCCAAGTAAGGACCGCCTACTATTAGGAAAGGTCGCATATAAACAAACATAAAAATTAATTTTTATAAGTTTATAATAAATGGAAGTTAATCGAAGAGGCCTATAAATGGCGGAGAGATATAAAATAAATCTATAACTTTGTTAAGCAAAATTACCAAAAACCTAAACACACTTCCGTCTAAGGGAAGGGTGGGAAAAAAAAAGTGAAAGAGAGTCTATACTCTCTTGACACCAACACTTCCGTCTAAGGGAAGGGTCGGCCATTTAAAAGTGAAAGAGAGTCCATACTCTCTTCGTCACCATAATTAAATCAAATTAATTCCAAAAGCTTGCTAAGCTAATGATAAAGCTTCCTGAATAGCGAAGGCTAAACTCTAGAGCAAATACATCACCAAATCGTGAACAATAACTCCAGAATCAACAGCGTATCCAAGTAGGTCTAGCCGGTGGCACGACAGAGGAAAAATTGAGTTCTTGTTGACAAGAAGTACTTGAGTACCTGCTCACAGATGGCGCTGTTGTGTACACCCCCACCTGTATAGCGATCGCTGGCGTATCCCGACCGTAGATTTCTGTCGGGCAACAGAGTTGACAGCTACATGATCATCGGGTAAGATTAATATTGAAAAATGCATATTACACTTGCTTTTACACTTATCAGAGGCTCAAGTATGTACTTTTTCAGTCACCATGGGTACAAGCGCCAAAAGCATTACTGTTTCTGAGGTGGAACCCACGATTAGGCTTCTCTAACAATTCTTGTCCCGTTTTTGGTCTGGATTGTCATATACTGTACTATATTTAGGCAGTAAAACGTATA
Source organism: Palaemon carinicauda (assembly GCF_036898095.1). Classification (NCBI taxonomy): domain Eukaryota; kingdom Metazoa; phylum Arthropoda; class Malacostraca; order Decapoda; family Palaemonidae; genus Palaemon; species Palaemon carinicauda. The sequence continues at coordinate 71,737,843 of NC_090747.1, forward strand.
GTAAAAATAGAGGTGTAATTTTTTTTATTAAGGGCCTAACTCTTCAATACACAGATATATAACCCAACTGTTGAAGTTTAGTACTGTTCAGTTATATTTAGAGTAGTCATAAACAATACTTCCTGGTGAAATTTTGATACTTTTATACAGAAGCTATCTAGACCCGTTTTTTCGACGATAACTGCTTGAGTAACACACCATACACCTTTCTACACCTTTCTTTGTTGGTGACTGATTTTGTTCTACAGCTAAGTCCTTTATCTAGAATTTTACCTATTGAAAATTTCACTTTCAAAGCTAGGACACTGTTAGGGCATTTGTACTTCTAGGATGTAAACAAAATATCTTTTCCTCTTGGATCAGTGTAGAATCTAAACTGAAACCCAAATTTTATGGATTAATTTTCTTGTTCTGTGAAGTTTGTATTGATATTCATGACTAAAACTTATGATTACAATGATCATTGTCAACACATACACGCACACACACACATATATATATATATATATAGAGAGAGAGAGAGAGAGAGAGAGAGAGAGAGAGAGACAGAGAGAGAGAGAGAGAGAGAGAGATCTATAGCTATATATTAAATTATTACAATTACCAAATGGCATTTTAAAAATTAAATAAGGTATTGATTTTTTTTTAAATATTTGTATCATAGCATCTATGCTTCTAGCATCATGATATTGAAAAGTTTCAGATATTTACCTGCATTTATAATAGCCCATTATTATATCTATAGAAAATTATAGTATTGACAGCTTATTGAATTGCAAATTCTATTTGTTCCGTAACTGAAATACAAACCATGCTATTTAATATGGGTAATTACTTTCGACGTACCTGAAATGACGAGCCATTAGAATTTTAACGAGGGTTTACTACCCCACCGCTAGTTAGCGGGGGGTAGGGAGGGTAGCTTGCTACCCCCCCCCCCCTCACACACACCTGTGATTGAGCTCACTTTGCTCTCAGCTAGGGTGGCAGTCGGACATGTCCGCTTTCACTCTCGCCTCTTTTGGACAGCCATTACTAATCTTTCTTTTGCTTTTCCTTTGACAGAGTGTATGTGAAGTTGGCCTCTGCTATGCGTAAGTGTCCTGGCTTACCTGACCACCCTTGTGGCATGTTTATGTCGGCGGTTGACACGGATCCCCACACCTTGTGTCCTTATTGTAGGGGCCAACGGTGTGATAGAGATAAGGTTTGTGGTTAGTGAAGGGAGTGGTCTACCTCCCAGTGGGAGAGGTTTTCTCGGCGCCGGAAGAAGAAGTCCAAACGGGATATTTCTCCTTCAAAGGTTTCTTTGAAAAGAGAAAATCCCAAGGACTCTTCTTCCATGGCCCAAACCTCCTCAGAAGCTCCCACTCGATCGGTTTCTCCCAAGAAGCCGTCGAGTGGTAGCGTAGACCGTAGTTCTGTTGACCGATCCCGGGGTGTGGGAGAGGGAGTTGCCTCCCATAGTAAGGCAGCTCCTCCTGGGAGGAGGATATTATCATGCCTGTAACTAATAACAATTTATTACAGCTTTGGGCTTCCTTGGGGCTTTGGTTTGCCCTCCAAGGAAGCCCTGTTTGACATGATCAAGTTGGGAGCAGCTGTCAAACAGTCGCCGACGGTAGCAGAGATCGATCCTCTGTCTATCGTCGATGTTGTTGGGGCAGAGGCTTCCGATGAGTTGTCTCAAACCTCTGCTCCTGATGTTGCTGCTGTAGCTGAAGGCTTAGTTCCCCCCTCCAAACATCCTTCAAGGGAGGAGCTAAGTCCTACGGTCTCTCCTGCCGGTGATTCTCCCCCTTGGGGGAGTTCACTCACAGAGACTCCTCTTCGGAGGACTGCTGATGGTCAGCCCGCTGACCCCACGGCCCACAGAGGGCGTATAAGGCGTAAAGCTCGCCTTCCCCTTTGCCTTAGAGGTCTTCCTTCACCTCACAAGGGTGTTAGGAGGCGCCTCTTCGGCTCGTCATCTCCGCAGTCCTCTGCAGAAGAACCTCGCCGTCGTTCACCGACCCTGCCAGCTACATCCTTGGACCTCTCCGCAGATCGTTCGCTATCTCATTCAGTGGAAGTCGTCCTTACAAAGGGCACGCCGACCTTCCAACCACCAGACCTGCTGACCTGCCGTCACCGTTCCTGGCTGCCAATGCGCTGTGGGCGCCTTTTCATCTCGTTGTAAAACGGGCAATGGTCCCTTTGGGGCATAAATGGCGTGAGCACAAATTGGTGTCCAAGTCTCTTAAGCGCCAGGTATCCCTTGCGCGCCAACGATCTCCTGCTGCAGATGTTCCTGTCTTAGCGCGCCAGTGTTCACCTGCGCGCATGCGCGCACAAGCAGTTGATCCTGTCACTGCGCGCCAGCACGCACCTGCAATGGTTTCTGCAATAGCGCGCCAGCGCTCACCTGCACGCAAGCGCTCGCAAACTGTTCCTGTTATAGCGCGCCAGCGCTCACCTGCGCGCCAGCGCACTTCTATGGAGGTTCCTGAGATAGCGCACAGGCGCTCACCGGAACTCCAGCGCTCTCCAGATCCTCAGCACACTACTGCGCGCACCTGCAGAGAATCCTGATATAGCGTGCTAGCGCACAGCACTGGAATCTCCTAAGATAGTGCACAGGCACTCACCAGGATTCCAGCGCTCTCCAGATCGCCAGCGCACTTCTGCGCGCCCTCATCCTGATGCGCGCCCACGTTCTCCTGCGCGCCAGGCACGCCCACGATCTTCGGATCTGGTCGCAGTGGGGAGAGTAACCTGTTCCCCTGCTCGCCAGCGCTCACCTGTCTGCAACGCGCGCCCATGAGGTTGCGCAAGCGCATCCTGCACGCCCATCACTTCAGCCAGACATGCGCACTGCGCGTCCGCGCGCTAGGGATATATCTCCTGCGCGCGCGCGCCCAACGTTATTGCCCTCACGGGCTCTTCGGCAGGATACTGCGCGCCCGCCCGCGCGAACAATCGCCTTAGCGTGCGTGAGCGCTCATCCAGTTTTCTGCGCACCCCCCTATCATTGCCAGTCCATGCTTCTGTGCGCCATCGCTCGCCCGCGTGCCCTCGCCATACACGCGCGAACATTCTCCGGCGCGCGTTTTTTCGACGATAACTGCTTGAGTAACACACCATACACCTTTCTTTGTTGGTGACTGATTTTGTTCTACAGCTAAGTCCTTTATCTAGAATTTTACCTATTGAAAATTTCACTTTCAAAGCTAGGACACTGTTAGGGCATTTGTACTTCTAGGATGTAAACAAAATATCTTTTCCTCTTGGATCAGTGTAGAATCTAAACTGAAACCCAAATTTTATGGATTAATTTTCTTGTTCTGTGAAGTTTGTATTGATATTCATGACTAAAACTTATGATTACAATGATCATTGTCAACACATACACACACACACACACATATATATATATATAGAGAGAGAGAGAGAGAGAGAGAGAGAGAGAGAGAGAGAGAGAGAGAGAGAGAGAGAGAGAGAGATCTATAGCTATATATTAAATTATTACAATTACCAAATGGCATTTTAAAAATTAAATAAGGTATTGATTTTTTTTTAAATATTTGTATCATAGCATCTATGCTTCTAGCATCATGATATTGAAAAGTTTCAGATATTTACCTGCATTTATAATAGCCCATTATTATATCTATAGAAAATTATAGTATTGACAGCTTATTGAATTGCAAATTCTATTTGTTCCGTAACTGAAATACAAACCATGCTATTTAATATGGGTAATTACTTTCGACGTACCTGAAATGACGAGCCATTAGAATTTTAACGAGGGTTTACTACCCCACCGCTAGTTAGCGGGGGGTAGGGAGGGTAGCTTGCTACCCCCCCCCCCCCTCACACACACCTGTGATTGAGCTCACTTTGCTCTCAGCTAGGGTGGCAGTCGGACATGTCCGCTTTCACTCTCGCCTCTTTTGGACAGCCATTACTAATCTTTCTTTTGCTTTTCCTTTGACAGAGTGTATGTGAAGTTGGCCTCTGCTATGCGTAAGTGTCCTGGCTTACCTGACCACCCTTGTGGCATGTTTATGTCGGCGGTTGACACGGATCCCCACACCTTGTGTCCTTATTGTAGGGGCCAACGGTGTGATAGAGATAAGGTTTGTGGTTAGTGAAGGGAGTGGTCTACCTCCCAGTGGGAGAGGTTTTCTCGGCGCCGGAAGAAGAAGTCCAAACGGGATATTTCTCCTTCAAAGGTTTCTTTGAAAAGAGAAAATCCCAAGGACTCTTCTTCCATGGCCCAAACCTCCTCAGAAGCTCCCACTCGATCGGTTTCTCCCAAGAAGCCGTCGAGTGGTAGCATAGACCGTAGTTCTGTTGACCGATCCCGGGGTGTGGGAGAGGGAGTTGCCTCCCATAGTAAGGCAGCTCCTCCTGGGAGGAGGATATTATCATGCCTGTAACTAATAACGATTTATTACAGCTTTGGGCTTCCTTGGGGCTTTGGTTTGCCCTCCAAGGAAGCCCTGTTTGACATGATCAAGTTGGGAGCAGCTGTCAAACAGTCGCCGACGGTAGCAGAGATCGATCCTCTGTCTATCGTCGATGTTGTTGGGGCAGAGGCTTCCGATGAGTTGTCTCAAACCTCTGCTCCTGATGTTGCTGCTGTAGCTGAAGGCTTAGTTCCCCCCTCCAAACATCCTTCAAGGGAGGAGCTAAGTCCTACGGTCTCTCCTGCCGGTGATTCTCCCCCTTGGGGGAGTTCACTCACAGAGACTCCTCTTCGGAGGACTGCTGATGGTCAGCCCGCTGACCCCACGGCCCACAGAGGGCGTATAAGGCGTAAAGCTCGCCTTCCCCTTTGCCTTAGAGGTCTTCCTTCACCTCACAAGGGTGTTAGGAGGCGCCTCTTCGGCTCGTCATCTCCGCAGTCCTCTGCAGAAGAACCTCGCCGTCGTTCACCGACCCTGCCAGCTACATCCTTGGACCTCTCCGCAGATCGTTCGCTATCTCATTCAGTGGAAGTCGTCCTTACAAAGGGCACGCCGACCTTCCAACCACCAGACCAGCTGACCTGCCGTCACCGTTCCTGGCTGCCAATGCGCTGTGAGCGCCTTTTCATCCCGTTGTAAAACGGGCAATGGTCCCTTTGGGGCATAAATGGCGTGAGCACAAATTGGTGTCCAAGTCTCTTAAGCGCCAGGTATCCCTTGCGCGCCAACGATCTCCTGCTGCAGATGTTCCTGTCTTAGCGCGCCAGTGTTCACCTGCGCGCATGCGTGCACAAGCAGTTGATCCTGTCACTGCGCGCCAGCACGCACCTGCAATGGTTTCTGCAATATCGCGCCAGCGCTCACCTGCACGCAAGCGCTCGCAAACTGTTCCTGTTATAGCGCGCCAGCGCTCACCTGCGCGCCAGCGCACTTCTATGGAGGTTCCTGAGATAGCGCACAGGCGCTCACCGGAACTCCAGCGCTCTCCAGATCCTCAGCACACTACTGCGCGCACCTGCAGAGAATCCTGATATAGCGTGCTAGCGCACAGCACTGGAATCTCCTAAGATAGTGCACAGGCACTCACCAGGATTCCAGCGCTCTCCAGATCGCCAGCGCACTTCTGCGCGCCCTCATCCTGATGCGCGCCCACGTTCTCCTGCGCGCCAGGCACGCCCACGATCTTCGGATCTGGTCGCAGTGGGGAGAGTAACCTGTTCCCCTGCTCGCCAGCGCTCACCTGTCTCCAACGCGCGCCCATGAGGTTGCGCAAGCGCGTCCTGCACGCCCATCACTTCAGCCAGACATGCGCACTGCGCGTCCGCGCGCTAGGGATATATCTCCTGCGCGCGCGCACCCAACGTTATTGCCCTCACGGGCTCTTCGGCAGGATACTGCGCGCCCGCCCGCGCGAACAATCGCCTTAGCGTGCGTGAGCGCTCATCCAGCTTTCTGCGCACCCCCCTATCATTGCCAGTCCATGCTTCTGTGCGCCATCGCTCGCCCGCGTGCCCTCGCCATACACGCGCGAACATTCTCCGGCGCGCGACCAAGGGCAGAGCCCATCGCGCGAGCAACAGCGCGATTTGCAGTATGATCACAGGCGCGACCTCACACGTGAGGCTGCAGGACATCGCCGCCCCCCCCCCCTGCAAGCGCAGAACAGCGCGCTCGTCGGAGGAAGGGAGGTTTCCGGATAGGTCCAAGGACTCTTCTCCTTCAGTTTCATTACAGGCGAATCCTCGTTTGGTAACTCCTCCTAGGGATCGAACGATCCCCTTCCCTCCAGAGGGAGTTTCTGACTGCGCGACTGTCAGTCAGCAGTCTTGGTTTGGGACCATCGTCAGAGCTCTCGTGCAGGCTTTTAAGCCTGTTTTCTCTGAGCTTGGTCACAAATCATTGGCGGCGGCTTCTCCCCTGAAGAGGAAGAGAGGAGTATCTACCGTGGTAACTTCTCCAAGGGCGAAGCTGACTCCTCGGAAGTCCTTGAGGAAGGCCCCCTCTCCCCCCCCCAGACTTTTTCTCCCTCCCCTGCGAACGAGGATTTCCCGTCCTTTGGGGGAAACCCCACCTCGCCCCAAGAACTCTTCTCGGGTAGGGGTTGAGATGAGCCTTCCACCATCACTGTTGGAGTCCCGTATCCCTCCCAGGAGGGAGTCGAAGGACTCTAAGACTCTGCCGAGTCTGCCGAAGTCTTCATCAAGGATTAGACCGGAGCCAGCCAAGCCCTCAGAGAACGTCCACGAGTTCCCCGAGGAAGAGCCTCTGGGGACAGGAGACTTTCCTGCCAGCCCTTCAGGAGGAGAGCTGAAGGAATCAGAACATGCGTTCTGGCAGGTTCTGACCCTTATGAGGAATCTCAATGGGTTTGCGGATCCAGAGATTCCCCCTCGTGAGGGCAAGGACACGGTCTTGGACCGAGCTTTCGGTACTCAAAAACCCTCGAGGGCTAGTGCGGCTTTGCCCTGGTCGCAGGGGGTTAAGAGTGCCAGAGACAAGGTCGAAGGTCAGCTCTCCGAGCTTGCCTCCTCCAGCCGATCCAGCACCGGTAACAAACTCCTCCCACCTCCTCGTGTCCATCAGAGGAGGTACTTTGAGATCTTGGAGGAGACTTGTTTAGCTCTTCTTCTACACCACTCTCTGGAAGAGCTTACCAGGGGAGTCCCTCTAGAGAGACTCTCCAACCGGCATGTCTCGTATTCAGCAACGGAGATCCTGAGTCAGGAGAAGGTGGCGAAGTGTGCCATGCAGGCAACTTCGTGGCTGGACATCTGGCTAGGGTCTCTGGGCATCCTGTTACGATCTGAGGACTTGTCCAAAGAGAGTACCAGGAAGGCCTTGGAGACCGTTTTGCTCTCAGGCACTCGTACTATCGAGTTTCTAGCCCACCAAGTCTCGAGCTTGTGGGCTAATACCATCTTGAAACGTCGAGATGCTGTGTCTGAGAGATTCCACCAAAAGGTCCCCAGTACCGACATTAACAGGCTCAGACATTCTCCCGTCTTGGGTAAGAACTTGTTTGAGCCTAAGGACGTGGAGCAGGCGGCTGAGAGGTGGAAGGAGGTCCAACCAGGACTCTCTTTTACATAGGGCCCTAACATCAAGGCCCTACAAACCTCCAGCGACCCAGCAATCACGTCCTACCAAGAGTACGAAAAAAGCAGTTGCAGCAAAGACAAAGGTGTCTAAGCCCTTTCCTGTCAAGGACAAAAAAGGCAAAAAGTCCTCCAGGGGAGGAAAGAATCCTAGAGGGAGCAGCCGAGGCTGCAAACGCTAGGATTGGCAGTCCCCTTGCATGTCCACCGGTGGGGGGATGCCTACAAAGTTGCGCAGACAGGTGGCAGCAACTCGGGGCCTATTTCTGTAATCAGTCAGGGATATCGCGTCCACGACATCTCTACCTCCCCTGACAGCGGATCCAGTGTCATTGAGCTCCCTTGCCATATGATTGGCAAGGGGGCAAGCCCTTCGGGCAGTAGTCGAAATCATGTTGAAGAAGGACGCTCTCCAAGAGGTAGTCGACGGGTCCCCAGGCTTCTTCAGTCGACTCTTTCTTGTAAAGAAGGCGTCTGGAGGCTGGAGACCAGTCATCGACCTCACAGCTCTGAACAGGTTTGTCAAGCAGACCCGTTCAGCATGGAGACGGCAGACTTGCAGTGAGACCGCAAGACTTCATGTGCACACTGGACCTGAAGGACGCATACTTCCAGATCCCAGTCCATCCGTCTTCGAGGAAGTACTTGAGCTTCTGCCGAGACAACAAGGTTTACCAGTTCAAGGTGCTGTGTTTCGGTCTCTCCACAGCACCGCAGGTGTTCACCAGTGTTCACCCTAATATCATCGTGGGCTCACAGGGTCGGCATCCGTCTCCTCCGTTACCTGGACGACTGGCTGATCCTAGCAGAATCGGAGGCAGCCCTTCTTCGACACCGAGACAAACTTCTGGGACTTTGCCAAGATCTAGGGATCATGGTAAATCTCGAGAAGTCTTCTCTGCTGCCCACTCAAAGACTGGTATATCTAGGCATGATATTGGACACCAATCTCCACAAAGCCTTCCCATCAGACGACAGGATAGTAAGGCTGAGGAGGGTCGCGAGTCCTTTCCTCAGATGAGAAGAGCTTCCAGCCCAATCGTGGTTACGTCTTCTCGGTCACCTCTCATCCCTGGCCCGTCTAGTTCCCAATGGTTGCCTCAGAATGAGATCTCTCCAGTGGCGACTCAAGTCCCGGTGGAATCAAGGTCATGATTCCCCGGAGGTCATGATCCCTATGGGTTCTGCGGAACAGACGGACCTTCAGTGGTGGGTGGCAGACGAGAACCTACGAAAGGGAGTGGATCTTCTCGTCCTCTCCCCGGATTTGATGCTCTTTTCGGACGCCTCAAAGAAAGGGTGGGGGGCCCACGTTCTTAACCACAGGACCTCAGGCTTGTGGTCAGAATCAGAAAAGTGCCTCCATATAAACCTGCTAGAAATGAAGCCCGTATTCCTGGCCCTTCAACAGTTCCAACAATACCTTGCGGGCCACACTGTGGTGGTGATGAGCGACAACACCACAGTAGTGGCTTATATCAACAAGCAGGGAGGTACCTTTTCAGAACAGCTATCCCATCTCGCAGTAGAGATACTGAGATGGACCGAAGTCCACTCGATTCCACTTTCGGCTCGCTTCATTCCAGGCATGAGGAATGTGCTCGCCGACAGTCTGAGCAGAGCGACGCAGATAGTGAGTACCGAGTGGTCTTTGGATCGTCAAGTAGCCAACAAATTCCTGACTTAGTGGGGTTCCCCGACTGTGGATCTGTTCGCTACAGCGCTGAACTTCAAGTTCCCGCTGTACTGCTCCCCAGTCCCGGATCCCAAGGCACTCTGGCAAAATGCCTTTCAACAACGGTGGGACAGCATCGACGTGTACGCCTTTCCCCCGTTCTGTCTGATGAGGAGGGTGCTCAACAAGACCAGAATATCGGTCAATCTCTCGATGACCCTGATAGCTCCGCTATGGCATCACGCGGAATGATTTCCAGACCTTCTGCATCTCCTAACGGAGCTTCCGAGAGAACTCCCTCCACGACACGAGCTACTCAAACAACCACACGTCAACATCTCTCACAAAGCCGTGGCTTCGCTTCGACTTCACGCCTGGAGACTATCCAGCATCTCCTCACTCAGAGAGGATTTTCGCAACAAGTTGCAAACAGGATGTCTGGACACCTGCGAAGGTCATCCGCAGGGTTCTACCAGGCGAAGTGGCGAGTCTTCTGTGGTTGGTGTCGTGGATAGGGTATCTCTCCACTCGATGCCACTATTCCAGCAATAGCGGAGTTCTTTGTGTATTTGCGGGAAGAAATGCGCCTTTCAGTCTCGGCAGTGAAAGGCTATTGCTCAGCCTTAAGTCTAGCTTTCAGGCTCAAAGGAGTGGACATTTCTTCCTCGCTGGAACTTTCCCTACTCATACGGAGTTATGAACTTACCTGCCCTCAGTCGGAAGTGAGACCTCCTCAGTTCGAGTTCTCAGGTCTCTTAAGAAACCTCCCTACGAACCATTACGCCAGGCTTCAGATCGCCACCTTACTTGGAAGACGGTGTTCCTGCTAGCTTTGGCCTCGGCCAAGCGAGTCAACGAACTTCCTGGTCTCTCGTATGACATCGCCCATTCAAGGGGATGGGGGGAGGTAACGTTCAGATTCGTCCCCGAGTTTGTTACTAAGACTCAGAATCCGGGAGTGCCGGACCCTCGGTTCTACTCTTTCCGGATTTCGAGTCTTCGTTCTGTAACAGATGACCCAGACCATCTCCTACTGTGCCCAGTAAGGAGTCTGAGGCTATATCTCAAGAGAACGGCTGCAGTTCGTTCCCAAGTGCAAGCTTTGTTTGTGGGCAGTGGGAGAACAAAGAGGGTCACCAAGAATACCATCTCGGCATGGATTCGTAGGGTAATCCATCTGTCCTTGAATACTGACCCTCCTCCGTCATGTCACCCTAGAGCACATGATGTCAGGGGCGTAGCTACGTCCCTGGCCTTCAAGAAGAACTATTCAGTGACGCAGGTTCTACAAGCAGGGGTGTGGAAGCGTCAGATGACCTTCACAGCCCACTACCTGCAAGACGTGACACACAGGAGATTCAATACGTTTCCTATCGGCCCTGTGGTGGCTACACAACAGCTGGTTTAAAACCTCAGGCTCCTTAATGGACAAGTAGCAGAAGGTTGAGGGCATTGTTACCCGGTCTTAGTCTGCCTGAATGAAAAGGTTTATCTGTCCCTTATTCTTTTCTTCATCCTCCCTGCTCTTGGGTAAAGCAGCATCCTGGGTTCTCTGCACAGCTGACCTCAAACCACTGCAGGTAAACCATGCTTCCTTGTGTTCCTAGTATTAAGTTAATACTGTCACGTACCCTTACCCTGACGAGGTGGTATTGGGAGAGTCTTAGCCTAAAGTTTCCATCTAAAGAATTTCAGGTCAACTTTCTAGGACGTATCACACTTTATACCTTCACACACACAGCTTATGTAGGCCGCAGCACTTGCACAGCAAGATGCTAGCGAGGTGCAGGAACTCCTTATTATTGAATACTGACGCACTCAGGTACTGAGTCCCCGGGCAAAGCCAAAAGCCAGTACTGGCCGGGACTTACCACCCTTCCTAAGGGGTAAGTCACCCATATTAAATAGCGTGGTTTGTATTTCAGTTACGGAACAAATGACAAATAAGTAGGTAATTTGTATTTTTTCTAACTCTACAAACCTTAGCTATTTAATCAAACTTGCCCGCCAGCCCTATCCCCCGTGAAGTCCTACCTCTAAGCAAAGTGAGCTCAATCACAGGTGTGTGTGTGGGGGGGGGGGTGTTAGCAAGCTACCCCCCCCCCCCCCCCGCTAACTAGCGGTGGGGTAGTAAACCCTCGTTAAAATATTAATGGCTTGTCATTTCAGTACGCCGAAAGTAATAACCCCTGTTAAATAGTTAAGGTTTGTATAGTTAGGAAAAATACAAATTACCTATGAATTTGTCATTTTTTAATGAGGCAGTGTAAGGCTTGAAAGCCAGATTTGACAAAAACTTTCTTGGTATTTGATTTACCAGAGTCTGAAATGTATAAAGATATGTCACTGTAATTGATTTGCTGCAAGTCACACTGTTCTATGAATTTTGACTTCTCAATCTTTTTCAATTTGTGTAAAGTATTTTAGATTAATCTTGTTTTCTTGATATATTTTATTTCTGTAAGACTCCCTTGATGTTCATATTGCTTCTCTATCTTGAAGCTGTTAAGTATTGATGCCTACCCCTATATAAAGAAATCCACTTTTCTCTTCTTACAAAATACCTTCCTCTCTGAGAACCATTGAGCCACCTGGAGGTCAATGACAACTGTCTAGTTGATGATGTCTCATTGTTCTCTTGCCTTTTAAATTTTTTTGCATGGTACCTACACTGTTTGATTGTCTATATTTTTCCCCACCATTCAAATTAGGTCTTCAGTTTTCCATGCTAGTCTCATAAGTACTTGTCCACAAAAAATGAGCACATGGTGCAAAAGTTTTACTTGCAGACCGATACAATGCTTGTAAACCAATTTGAATTTGTATGCTTTTATACTGATATGCTTATATTCAAAGTTATTTGTAAACTGAGGTACTACAGTAGCTACTTTTATGCTAGATGTTAGGTTTAATTTTTCACATTCCCATTTCTTTGAGAAGGAAAGGTGATAATACATCAAAGAAGGTTTTCTTTATTCTGTGGGAGATATAAAGTTGTCTGCTGACAAGAATGAAATATTAAAGTAAAAGTTCTTAATTAGTTTATGAATTTAGGCTTTCAGAGGTAATCTTTCCTAAAATGCTGCGTTGTTTCTACAGTAGTTAAATATTTAGTAACAAGATCACACAGCCAGTTAGATTCATGTAAGAGGAAGGATGTTGTAATGGTTAGCGGGCTGCAGCCAGATATAGTACATAAACTTACTATCAGGTTAACAACCCTTAATTTCGTCTGCCAAACTAACTGGGCCATGGAGCTATATAAAATGGGCATCACCCTGGTTTTGGTTCTATACAAGGGGATTCAACAAGCAATGTGTACTTCAGGTAAGATATCTTTTTTAGGTACAGTTCATTGAATTGCAAAATCATTGAAGATAAGAAAAAAAAATAGAAGCTACAGGGTATTTCGTAAAATAAATACTACAACGTTGAAACTAGTACTGTATACCTATACTCATAAATTCACCATTGCCAAAAATGAAAAAAATAACAAGGTTGAAAATATTACCCGAAAATGCATCTAAAAATACGAAAAAATTCATTTTGCGTAAAAACAGAAAATAATAGTGCACCATTGAATAATAATGAAGACCAAATTTGTTATACAGTATAGTACTGTAGCCCACTTTATAAATCACAAATGCTTTTTCAAAAAGAGCACCTGGAATCAAAATTTGCTCTGTCTGTGTTACTACTGTATACTGTATATCACTTTATCAAGTTCACTGAATTTTAAAGATTAGAAGCAAACCTCAAGCACAGTATGTTGCATTTAATTCTTACATGAGCACAAGTTTGTCTATTCTCTAAGGAATGGCTTAGAGGCTGTAATTAGGCAAAGGCACCAGTCACCCATTGAGATACTACCACTAGGGAGTTAATGAGTTCTTTGTCTACGCATACACCAACTCCAAAATCAAAATATTGTTCTCTAGTCTCTGTACCAGATTTAGAGTTCTCTTGCTTAAGGGTACACTCAGGCACACTATTGTATGCTCCCTTATTTCCTTTCCTCACTGGGCTGTTTTCCCTGTTAGAGCCCTTGGGTGTAAAGCATGCTGCTTTTCCAAATAGGGTTGTAGCTTAGCAATTAGTAATAATAATAATATTTCGCTGAAGTCTCCACTGCCCTAATATCTTAAGAATCCTCCACAGTAAAAAAAAATAATTAATTAATAAAAATCTTGAAATCTTTACATAACACCTCAATCATCACTGCACTTGGCAACCACAGTCAAATCACTTTACAGACCTCACAAAATCCATACTGGAAGACTTTTTACATCACAAAGGCCTTATCAAACCTGGTAATATCAAGTCACATAGCTCTAATCTTCCAAAGGTTACCCTTAATATTATAGGTTGACAGGCATCAATCAAAGTTTTATGTGATGTGTATCTTTTTAATACTGTACACTTAATGATAATGAGAGAATTAACCAATGTTCTTATAAGCTGCCCAGATAATGTTTTATTATTTACATTAACTTTATAGGGCAATACCTGATAAGGGGTAGAGAGCACTTCAGGTCTCACTGGTCGTAGTGATGGCAATACCTGATGAGGGGTAGAGAGCACTTCAGGTCTCACTGGTCGCAGTATCACTTCATGTCACTGTTATGGTAAGAGATAGCAACCTGAGAAACACACCTGAAAGTTGTCTTGTTCCAGTTTCAGGCCATTTACCGGGCTTGTGCTTTAGCTTTCATAGGGAAAAGAAATTAAGAATTGTAGCTTCAATGTCCAAAATACATCCCAAAAGTTAACTCTCATCTGACCACTTGCAGTTCAGTGGTACATTAATAAAGCTATCATGTTCCTATTGGGTGTACGGTTTTGCACAAACCTCAAACAAAACATTCAAGACTATTAGATGGCTGATGAGTGAAACGACTTATAACACCATACAATAATGAAATACAAAAATTTATAATAAATATTAAAATAAACTTATAAAAAGGATAAATTTAGTATATAAATACTAGACCATGACCAGCACAACATAAAAGTTCAAATTCTCAAAGTGATAGTGCAGCTACATTTCTTTAGTTTGGAAAGAATTTTACTTTGGAAAGGGTTTCTGGTAATGACTCATAGGTGTACTGTACCTAGTTGCTTTTTTTGCAAGCCGTTATGTAATTGAAACCAGTTTTAATTAGACGTCTACCAGTTATTAGGTGCTGTGGTACTGAGAGGTATTATGATGTAAAATGATATTTTAATTATAAAATAAATTTTTGAATATACTTACCCGGTGAATATATAATAGCTGCTGCTCCAGCGGCTCGACAGAAAAACACACAAAAAGTCGCGAGCGATCGCTATGAAGGTTGCGGGTGTGCCCACCAGCGCCAACTATCGGCCAGATACCGCATATGCATGTAAACAAGCCTCAATTCTTCTCGTCCCGCTGCGTCTCTATTGGGGAGGAAGGGAGGGCCTTTAATTTATATATTCACCAGGTAAGTATATTCAAAAATTTATTTTATAATTAAAATATCATTTTTAAATATTTAACTTAGCCGGTGAATATATAATACAGTAGCTGATTCACACCCATGGTGGTGGGTAGAGACCAGAGTTAATTAAGTTTACAGCGTATATGCTTAGAGTTTTTGACAGTTATAACATAACAAAACCCAAATATATAGGTACCTGGTAAGGAAGTTGACTTAGACGATTACTCTGCCTTGTTAGTCTGTCTTCCTCACGAAGCCCAGCGATCCTCTTAGGATGCTGAAAGACTCCCAGGAGCTGAAGTATCAAGGGCTGCAACCCATACAACAGGACCTCATCAAACCCCTAATCTGGGCGCTCTCAAGAAATGACTTTGACCACCCGCCAAATCAACCAGGATGCGAAAGGCTTCTTAGCCTTCCGTACAACCCAAAAACAAGATTAAAAACATTTCAAGAGACAGATTAAAAAGGATATTGGAATTAGGGTAATGTAGTGGTAGAACCCTCACCCACTACTGCACTCGCTGCAACGAATGGACCCAGTGTGTAGCAGTCCTCGTAAAGAGTCTGGACATCTTTTAAGTAAAATGACGCGAATACCGACTTGCTTCTCCAAAAGGTCGCGTCCATAATACTTTGCAGAGATCTATTTTGCTTGAAGGCCACGGAGGTTGCTATAGCTCTTACTTCGTGCGTCTTAACCTTAAGCAAACATCGGTCTTTCTCATTCAAGTGAGAATGAGCCTCTCGTATTAAAAATCTGATAAAATATGACAAAGCATTCTTTGACATAGACAATGATGGTTTCTTAACCGAGCACCATAATGCCTCAGATCTACCTCGTAAGGACTTAGTATGGGCTAAGTAGAACTTAAGAGCTCTAACAGGACATAGCACTCTTTCCAGTTCGTTGCCTACGATCTCTGATAAGCAAGGAATATCAAAAGATTTAGGCCAAGGACGAGAAGGCAGTTCATTTTTGGCCAGGAAACCAAGTTGAAGTGAACAAGTGGCTTTTTCTGTAGAAAAGCCTATGTTCTTACTGAAGGCATGAAGTTCACTGACCCTTTTAGCCGAAGCCAAGCACACTAGGAAAAGTGTCTTGAGGGTGAGATCCTTCAGGGAGGCTGAATGTAATGGCTCAAACCTGTCTGACATGAGGAACCTTAGGACCACGTCTAAGTTCCATCCAGGAGTTGCCAAACGATGTTCCTTAGAGGTCTCGAAAGACTTAAGGAGATCTTGGAGATCTTTATTGTTGGAAAGATCTAAGCCTCTATGACGAAAGACCGAAGCCAACATGCTCCTGTAGCCCTTAATCGTGGGAGCTGAGAGGGAGCGAACATTTCTCAGATGTAAAAGAAAATCTGCGATTTGGGCTACAGAGGTACTGGACGAGGACACAGATGCTGACTTGCACCAGTCTCGAAAGACTTCCCACTTCGACTGGTATACTCTAATGGTAGAAGCTCTCCTCGCTCTTGCAATCGCACTGGCTGCCTCCTTCGAAAAGCCTTGAGCTCTTGAGAGTCTCTCGATAGTCTGAAGGCAGTCAGACGAAGAGCGGGGAGGCTTTGATGAACATTCTTTACGTGGGGCTGACGTAATAGATCTACCCTTAGAGAAAGACTTCTTGGAAAGTCTACCAGCCATCGAAGTACCTCGGTGAACCACTCTCTCGTGGGCCAGAGGGGAGCAACCAACGTCAACCTTGTCCCTTCGTGAGAGGAGAACTTCTGCAGTACCTTGTTGACAATCTTGAATGGTGGGAATGCATATAAGTCCAGATGAGACCAATCTAGTAGAAATGTGTCTATGTGTATTGCTTCTGGATCTGGGACTGGAGAGCAATAGATTGGAAGCCTCTTGGTCTTCGAGGTGGCAAAGAGGTCTATGGTGGGTTGACCCCAAGTCGCCCAAAGACTCTTGCACACATCCTTGTGGAGGGTCCATTCCGTGGGAATCACCTGACCCCTCCGACTGAGACAGTCTGCCAAGACGTTCAAGTCGCCCTGGATAAATCTCGTTAACAGGGAGATGCCTCGATTTCTTGACCAAATGAGCAGGTCCCTTGCGATCTCGTACAGCGTGAGGGAGTGTGTGCCTCCTTGCTTGGAGATGTACGCCAAAGCTGTGGTATTGTCGGAGTTGACCTCTACCACTTTGTTTCGAAGGAGACTTTCGAATTTCATCAAGGCCAAGTGGACTGCCAATAGCTCCTTGCCGTTGATGTGCATGCTCCTCTGACTTGAGGTCCACAGACCTGAGCATTCCCGACCGTCCAGGGTCGCACCCCAACCCAAATCCGACGCGTCTGAGAACAACACGTGGTTTGGGTTCTGAACTGCTAGGGATAGTCCCTCTCTCAGACTGATATTGCTGTTCCACCATTTCAGGCATGCCTTTACTGGTTCGGAGACCGGGATTGATACCGTCTCTAACGTCTTGTCCTTGTTCCAGTGAAAGGCTAGATGGAACTGGAGAGGCCGAAGGTGTAGTCTTCCTAGCGAGACAAACTGCTCCAGGGATGATAGAGTTCCTACGAGACTCATCCAATTCCTGACTGAGCACCGTTCTCTCTTCAGCATTAGTTGGACTTTGAGCAGGGCTTGATCTATTCGGGTGGCAGACGGAAAAGCCCGAAAAACTGGACTGCGAATCTCCATCCCTAAATATAGAATAGTTTGGGATGGGATCAGCTGGGACTTTTCTAGGTTGACCAAAATTCCCAATTCCTTGGTCAGATCCAATGTCCAATGAAGATCCTGCAGACAGCGATGACTGGACGATGCCCTGAGAAGCCAGTCGTCCAAGTACAGGGAGGCTCGGATTCCCGATAAATGGAGGAATTTTGCCACATTCCCCATGAGCCTCGTAAACACGAGAGGAGCAGGACTGAGGCCAAAGCACAGGGCCCGAAACTGGTATACCACATTCCTGAAAACAAACCTCAGAAACGGTTGAGAATCTGGGTGTATAGGAATGTGGAAGTACGCATCTCGTAGGTCGAGAGAGACCATCCAGTCTCCCTTTCTGACCGCTGCTAAGACGGTCTTCGTGGTCTCCATAGTGAACTTTGTTTTCGTAACAAAAACGTTGAGTGCACTGACGTCTAGCACCGGTCTCCAACCTCCTGTCTTCTTTGGGACTAGGAAGAGACGGTTGTAAAACCCCGGTGATTGAAGGTCCGAGACTTTCACCACCGCTCCCTTCTCTAGCAACAGAGACACTTCTTGGTTTAGGGCTTGTCTCTTTGACTCCTCTCGGTACCAGGGAGAGAGGTCTATGGGAGTTGTCACTAGAGGAGGTTTGCGTACAAACGGAATTTTGTACCCCTCTCTGAGCAACCGAACAGACTCTTGGTCTGCGCCCCTCTTCTCCCAGGCCTGCCAGAAGCTCTTCAATCTGGCTCCTACCGCTGTCCGAGGCTGTGGGCAGTCAGACTCTGCCACGTGAGGACTTGGCTCCTCTCTTCTTACCTCTCTTTCCCTCGGCACGAGCGCTTCCCCTGCTGGGAGCTCTGCCACGAAAGGGCGGGATAAATCTGGATGCCGGAGTCTCGATCCTGGGTCTCACAGCAAAGGATGTAGAAGGAGTCCCTTTGCGAGCAGAGGACGCCATCAAGTCATGGGTGTCCTTCTGCACAAGCGAAGAAGCTATATCCTTAACCAGTTGTTGCGGAAACAAGGACGCTGATAAGGGAGCAAAGAGCAGTTCTGATCTCTGACAGGGAGTAACTCCTGGCGAAAGAAAAGAGCAAAGGGAATCTCGCTTCTTTAAGACTCCCGACGTAAAAGTGGAGGCGAGCTCATTGGAACCATCGCGGATGGCTTTATCCATACATGACATGATAAGTAAGGAAACATCTCTGTCAGCAGACGAGATTTTCCTACTTAAAGCTCCTAATGACCAGTCAAGAAAGTTGAATACTTCAAAGGCCCTGTATACGCCTTTAAGCAGATGGTCAAGGTCCGAGGAGGACCAACTAATCTTCGAGCGTCTCATGGCTAGGCGGCGGGGAGAGTCTACGAGGCTTGAGAAGTCACCCTGGGCAGAGGCAGGGACTCCCAAGCCGAGAACTTCTCCCGTGGCATACCAGACGCTTGATCTAGACGAGAGCTTTGAAGGAGGGAAGGCAAAGGCCGTCTTCCCCAAACTCCTCCTGGTATCCAACCAGTTGCCTAAAAGTCGTAAAGCCCTCTTGGAAGAGCGAGAAAGCACTAGCTTAGTAAAGGCTGGCATGTTAGCAGGTAAGCCTAGAGCAAACTCAGACGGTGGCGAACGAGGAGCAACGGTAACAAAGTGATCGGGAAAAAGATCCTTGAAAATCAACATGACTTTCTTAAAGTCCATCGAAGGAGGAACCGTCTTAGGTTCGTCTACATCTGAAGGATGATCATCATGATGAGGATCAGCAACGTCCTCATCTGAAGGATCTTCGTCCGACAACTGCTGAGTAACAAGCAAAGGGGTTGGCAATGCTTGACACGCAGAGTCCACACGCACTGGTGCATCAGTAGCAGTCCAGGACGCTACGTCATGCAACTGCTTAACAGCCTGACTGTCAACAACAACAGGAGCGGGAGGACGCTCGATGTCAACTCGAGACTGCCTTGACTGCCTAGACTGAGCAGTCAAAACAACTCTTGACTGCGGTGTTTGACGCTCAGCGTCAAAACAAGTCAACTCCGCTGGTTGGCGAACGTCCTGAACGTCAACAAGAGCATTAGGAAGCGGCTGAACGTCCATATGCGGCTGAAAGTCAACACGGGACTGCATCGAGTGAGGCTCTACAAAGCGTGACTGACGTGACTTAGTAACGCCAACGTCAACAGGACGAGCAAAGGCTCGTTTTGGCGGCTGAAGGCCAGGATCTCGATTAGCTAAGCGGCGAGGATCATCGTGAACCTTTTCAGCAGAATAGTCTTCCATAAGGGAGGCGAGCTTGATCTGCATGTCTTGCAGTACAACCCATTTAGGATCAACGGGAATGGGTGCAGTAAAAGACGAGGGTAACGTCTGAGACTGCAAAACCTTGCCTACACCAAGACTCTCGGAGCCTGCGTAACGTTTCTGCTTAGGCGGCGAGCAGTCTTCCGATGACTGCAAAGGGTCAGAGCTGTCCCAATGGCTACAACCAGGACGCTGGACCTGTCCTGAAGGGACCGACTTTCGCTTTAAGGGCCTTGAAACCTTGCTCCACGGTTTCTTATGCGAAAAGCCTTCGGATGACGAGGAGAAAATGGTCTCTCTCGTCTTATGGTAGGGGCGGTCTTGATGAGACACGCCTGTTACCATAGAGGGAACGTCTGTTCGCTGATCAAGGCCTCTCGAACCCATAAGTCGTACGACATTACTTCTCCCCTGGGCTTGGGAGCTTGCAAGAGGTCCCGGACTAGGCGAACGACAGGCACGAACAGACGAACCCTCGGTCGCAACACTGAAAACACTTTGCGCACTAATCACTTTCCCACGATTTTCCGCTGTGGCACTCTGACACTTTAGCTCTTTAACGTCAGCCATGAGTTGATTACGATCTGTAGCTAACGACTCAACTCTTTCGCCCAAAGCATGAATGGCACGTAACATATCCTGCATTGATGGTTCCTGAGTGCTAGTAGAGGGTTCAGGCACAACTACTACAGGGGAAGGATTAGGTTCAGGGGCATGGGGAGAGGAAAAATCTACCGATCTAGAGGAACTTCTCCTCACCCTATCTCTCTCTAGCTTACGAGAATACTTGTCATATTCAAGCCAATCGAATTCCGAAAGGCCCACGCACTCCTCACACCGATCTCCTAATTGACAGGTTTTACCCCGACAATTAGAACACACAGTATGTGGGTCGTGAGAGGCCTTTGGAAGACGCCTTTTGCAATCCCTAGCATTACACTTACGAAATCTAGGAATTTGAGAAGGGTCAGCCATTTTGAAAAAGTCAAAGAAAGTCCAAAAAACAATCCAAAGTCATCAACAAATAAATCTGTCCAAAAAAGAGTTCAAGAGTTTAAGTTGAGGATAAAACACCTGCACTGCGAAAGCTCAAACCAAAATGAAGTACTTCACCAAGTCTGTTGAAAAACTCCAGGTTATACAGCGAGTAATGGTACGTCTTGTCGTTCAGACCGACAGAGAAGAATTGAGGCTTGTTTACATGCATATGCGGTATCTGGCCGATAGTTGGCGCTGGTGGGCACACCCGCAACCTTCATAGCGATCGTTCGCGAGTTTTTGTGTGTTTTTCTGTCGAGCCGCTGGAGCAGCAGCTATTATATATTCACCGGCTAAGTTAAATATTTAAGATAAGAATTTACTTAGTTTATTTGCTTAAAATTTATTTATCTTTATTTTCATATATAAGAATTTAGTTTTTAAAGGTGGACAGTAGAAACAGGCTTTGAATTCAATCTAGAAATTCAAGCGATTACATGTTTATTTGGGGCTAGGATTGGTTACCTATTGAATGAGTCTCGTGTGGTTGATAAATTTATTTAATAAGATTTTTATTGCCTTTTATACTTCTTTAACTAGTCCACCTCCATCATAGTGAAAGTCAACAATATGAACATCAGAGGTGTTTCATAGAAATAAAAAAATTTTAATATTAGAATTTATTTTTTGTATACTCGCCTGATGCTCATATATTTGTGTCCCTACTCCCCATTGATCCCTGAGGTCAAGACACTAATGATCTGGTTATGACTTTAAGATCTGAAAGGTAAGGAAACTATGAAACATCATTGACTAGATGATTGTCATTGACAGCCAGGTGATTCAATGGTTCCAAGAGGGGTCAGCATTTTACGAGGACAGAAGACAGGAAATTTTTATATTTGGTAGGTGTTGACACTTGACAGCTTCGAGAGAGAAAAGAAATATGAACATCAGATGAATATAGAAATAGTATATTTTCTCAATAAAATTCTGTTAATACCTCCATGTATTAAATAATTTTTCTTTTATTCTTAGACTGATTATGGTCTTCTGGGATGTTTACCATTGGTAGTAACAGTCCATGTATTGAGTGTTATTTTGGGCTGTGCTCCCGGCTTCATGTCCAGTCTTGGCCTACGTATTGCATTGCAACCAGAAGACAGCATCTTTTTAGGAACTAGTGCTTTCTGCATTTCCCTTTTTGCTTTTCCTTATTACTTCGGGAGGTAAGAGCACATGTCTGGTTAGTTTTATCTATTTTAAAAGAGAACCCTAATTGAATTTTATTTCTTCTTCATTCAAATAATTACTTCAAAGGACCATGAATGAATAGTATTCCAACACTGATAATCTTAATAATTTTATGGTATTAAAGACACACCATTCTTCCATGGCCTTCATGAGTAACTGTTTAACAAGTCTTCAAAAATTTCATGGTCCCTTTAAATATACAGTATAGGTAAATCAGTCATTTTTTTCCTTTTTCAGGCAAATGGGGTTGACCAACCAGAGCTGGGAGATTGTGAAGATCTTTGCCTTGCTTGAACTCGGAGTAATTCTCTTTGCTAGTGCTGTCTACAATTTTTCACTGGCTCTGATCATCACTGTAGCTTACACCCCTATTGCTCTTCTCAGTTCACCTTCTCCAACATTGTAAGTATATGGTGGAATTATTGTATTATTTCAATGAATTTTATGTTGTAATTATTATGTTAATATCATTGAAGCTGCTGGCGTCCCTACCTCTAAATAAAAAAAAAAATCTCTTTCACTCCCTCCCCTATCTTATGCTCCCTTGGGATGCATAGTCTTACCAATAGATGAAATTAAAGAAAGAATACTAGCTATTGGTAGTGCTTGTACCCAGAACTTTTTATAGATATCATCGTTAACACAGGCTGGATAGCTTCAGTTCTGCTTTATTTGATAAATGAAAATACTAGTTTGTTCTAACACATAGACCCACAAACTATCATCCTTTACTTATAGGAGATGGATAACAGCGACGGCTGGAATATGGTAGTTAAAACTTTTGATGAAGTGGGGAGGCAACCGTCCCCCCTGTAGCTCACTGTAACCTCTTTTGGATTTCAGCCTTCAGAGAGTGAACTCGCACCTCTGTCTGGAATTTTTTTTGGCAGTATATGTTTTTTTCTTTGCTTGTGTACATGTGTATTGTCATGCAGACTTGTCCAGGTGTGCTGCCTAAGGCTTCCGGCACATTTATGAGGAGTGTTGAGGTTGTTCCTCACAGGTTATGCCGAGCATGAAGAGGACATGTATGTTTGGAAGCCTCACCATGCAGCGAGTGTAGAGAGTGGCCATCTTCCCAGTGGGTGCTGTTCGGGAGGAGGAAGAAGGCCAAAAGGGATTCTTCACCTTGGGAGTTTTCCTTGAAGTCTAAGAAATCCCTGCTGGCTTCTTCCCCTAAGAAGTGATGGTCCTTTATCACTGAAGTTTCCCATAGCGAAACAATGGTAGCTCTTCTTCTGGGAGATTTACTGTGGCCTACCCTGGGTATTGGTGGCTCCCTTTCAGAGAATAGACTTCAATGGTTCCTGGAAGAGAAATATCGCCCTTAAGTGGATGCATCAGGAGTTCCTCCTCTTCATCAGGCCTCCCCTCCTGTAGCTTCCCCTACTAACTTCTCGGCTAGAACTTTGCTTCAAAGCCTTCTACTGCCAGACCTTCTCTCACTAGAACTTCTGCTCCCGGGGATGATTCTTCGGACTCTGGGCACCTTCCTGTTGATGCTTCTCCTCACCCATCACTTAAGGTGTACTCTCCTGTAGAAGATTGACGATCCTCTAAGAGAGTGGGGTCTTCCTCCTTTCGCAAGCTTACCTTGTCCTCTTCACCTCAGAGATCATCAGTCAAATGCCCTGCTGCCTTATCTCACACCTCATGCTATTGCTTCAGATTGTCCCCAGAGAGATCCTCACCGCGCCTAGAGGATCACTAGACTCACCTTAGCAGTCGCCGCAGACGCTTCCCTTCTAAATCTAACTGAACTTTGCCGCACCCCAGATGCTCTTCGCCTTCGCGATCCAGGGATTTTTCTTGCGTATTCCTGACACTCAACTTGACTGCGTCACCGATGACTTTCAGGACATCTCTCGCCTTCGCGATCGAGGTATTTTAAATCTTCACGCTCTGACTATGCCTCTCCGGTTCGATCCAGACATTCTTCTTCCAGGGCTTTACACTCCTTGGTCACGCTAAGAATTCTATTCGCCTTCTCTCTCTGATCAGGCCTCTCCTTTGCACAGTGGGCACTCTTCACATTCCGACTAAATCTCCTGCTTACAAGACGATCAAGAATTTCCATCAGTTTCGAGTCTTATTTCCTCCACTCTCTCTATGTCAATGCATGCTTCTGGGATCCCCTTGCTTCTGAAGTTTTTCTCAAAGAATTAGAAGTCGTTCTTCCGCACTTCATCGTGACTTAAAGCCTTTCTCGTGCAGAAATCGGACAGAAGTCCAGGACACTTCGGATGCCCACTCTTCTAGGAGGACTCATTATGTATCAGAGTCTAACTCTTCTGCAAGAGGGGAGGCATCAGCTAAAGATAAGATCCGTATGAACCCAGCTTTTCCGGAGGACGCACAGGCACATACTTCCAGGAAGTTGCCCAAGAGTAGAGCATCCTGATCCTGAAAAAGTAGTCCACGTGTAGGACACAGACATCAATGCTCACCCAGCAAGAAAGGCTGCAAGACCCTCTTTTCTAACTGCAAAGGATCATCATCTCCTTTGTTATCCCCAGATGTGTCCAGGGAATTCATCAGATGATGTCATAGGAGCCGGGATTAAATTACTCCTCTTCGGAGAGATGCCAGGCCAAGGTATCACAGCGGCTCCCTTTCGCCAAGAGTGATTATTCTCACAAAAAAAATACAGGTTGATCTCACTCACCTCGGAGGATCTCCCTGGTCCTTGTGTCAGACCTTCCGTCCTGTTGTCTCCCTTTTTGGCAGGGACTTAGAAGAAGGAGCGGAAGGACTCGAAGTTGGTCAAGAAAGGTGCCTCTTTGATCCTCAAGAGACAGCAGCCTTCCATCTTGCTCCAGGTGGATTCAATTTTTCAGCCCACTTCTCGAGCTACAGATGTCCAAGAGCCAATCCTTCACGAGGAAGCAGAAATCCAGGAAGATTCCCCTTCAGAGGAATTATCGGAAGTGTCAGCTGGACTCTTAACCAAGGAAGGGGACGCCAAAACTACATTTGTAAAGGTGATCAAGACAATCTGTTCAATGAATGGGATTGAGGAAGCCTTTTCTTTGTCATCCATGAGTAGGCTGTCTGTTATTAATATCCTCTTCCACTATCCTCCCAGTACTAAACCCGAGTTAGTAGAGCTTCTATGGACCCTGATGGCCAAGGATGTCCTGCAAACGGTAGATCAGGTTGTGGGAGAAAAAGACTGTGAGATCAAGAAAGTCTTCACATTTGGTCCCCATTCAGCTACCAAAACAGAGGAAATACTACAGAGTCCTCGAGGCTAATTCATCACCTCATCCGTTGGATTCTGCTGTAGCCAAGTTAACCCCTGGTTAACTTGAAGATAGTGTTTCTCCTAGCCTTAGCTTCTGCCAAGTGTGAGAGATAGCTTTACAAGCTTTTATTGGATATCACCCATTTAAGGGGGATGAAGAGAGGTCTCTCTGGGCTTTGTCCCTGATTTTGTAGCCAAGACCCCAAATTTGTCGACATCAGACCAAAATTTTTTATCTTTTCAGTTTTCAAACTTCGTAGGATAACCGAGGATCCGGATCAACTCCTACTGTGTCTGGTTAAGGCGTTGAGATGCTACCTAAAACATACTAGGACATTCAGGGCCCACCTGCAAAATTGTTTCATCAGCACAGGAAGAACAAACTTTTTTAAAAACACCATTTCATTTTAGCTCAGTAATCGCCTGGTCCTTGGAATCTTCCTCAGTTGAAAGACCTTGAGTAAAGGCTCATGCCGTTAAGAGGCGTTGCTGCCTTCTTAGCTTTGAAGAACTTCTCTGTGGTGCAGGTTCTCAGGGCAGGGGTCTGGAGATGACAGATGACCTTCACCACCCATTACCTGCAGGATGTGACTCACAGGTCCATGTATTGGTGTGCTACTGTCTTAAGCACACATTTGAGTATGAGTTGTTTTCAGATGTATTTAGATGGTTTATTGAACACATCTTGGTGGTTTTTAAGTTTTATTGTATATAAACAACTGAGTTAAACATCTCCATCACTGGAGGAAGCTGTGTTGGTCCACATGACCAATTCTGGTGAAGTTTAGATAAGAACTGAACAAATTACTGATATCCCAAAAATCGTACACTTGCTTTAATTTGGATAAGTGACGGAATCGGAAGACACCTGCATCCGGTGACGTCACAAACTTTCACACGAAGAGTTAATGTGTTGACACTAAGAAAGAATGACAACTTAGCATCTTACATCCTGTACACAATTTGAGTTGACCATAGCAAATCTCACGGCCAGCTCTTCCAACCAACATGACATATTACGTCATTTGTTTTAAACATGTAATATTACTATTCTAATCATTACACATGGATACCTTCACCCTGGGACCTGTGGTTGCTGCACAGCAGGTGGTTTAGTTACCTTGGCTTTCTAAGGGGACGAGTATCTGTAGATTAAGGTATAAGGTTTCCATTAAGTCTGGAATGAAAGGGGAGAGTGACTGGCTTCCTTTTCCTTTTCAATTTTTCCACCTGTCTTGACATACAGCCTCAGTAACCTCACCGTTTGGACTTCTGAAGATAGGTAAACTCATTTTGCTTTCATCATCTAAAGGTGTTTCACTTTTGAGTCTTTTCCCACATTCCTTTATGAGGGGGGAATGTTTTGTGATTGGGCAAACCTTCTACTTTGTAATTGCCCATGGCTTCGTCCTCAACTTTAGAGTTGGGTTGCAACACCAAGTGTTCCTTCTGTACCTCAACACTACCTTTGCTTACTTGGGCTGTAATTCTGGATGCTGCTCTGGATCATGAGGTGTAAGACTCAGACTTATGCATTGACCCAATACCAAATCTGTTTTGCTAACGGGCTAGTTTTCCTGCCAGATCCTATAAGTAAAGGACAATGATTTGTATTTGTGTTTGAACAAATGACAAATTATAAAAATAATTTGTATTCTTCCTAACTCTACAAATTTGAGTCATTTACTCCAACTTTCCTGCCATCACCAGCCCTCAACGCAAGTCCCGCCTACTATCAAAGTGAGGTTACAGCGAGTTAAAAGGGAGGTGGTTGCTTCCCCACTGCCGACAGGGTAATTACCTGCTGATTGTTTACACCTCGTTAAAAGTTTTAAATTCTGTATTCCAGCCTTCGCAATTATCCATTTTCTATAAGTAAAGGACTCAAGTTTGTATCATCATCATCAGCATCTCCTACGCCAATTGACGCAAAGGGCCTCAGTTGGATTTTGCCAGTTGTATCTATCTTGAGCTTTTATATCAATACTTCTCCATTCATCATCTCACCTCACGCTTCATAGCCCTCAGCCATGTAGGCCTGGGTCTTCCAACTCCTCTTCTAGTGCCTTATGGAACTCGGTTAAATGTTTGGTGAACTAATCTCTCTTGAGGAGTGTGAAGAACATGCCCAACCATCTCCATCTACCACTCACCATGATCTCATCCACAAATGGCACTTGAGTACTTTAATCTCTCTTATAGTTTAATTTCTAATCCTGACCTGCCTTTTAACTCCCAATATTTATCTGAAGGCTATGTTCTCAAACCTACTAAATCTGTTGGAGATTGTTTCATTGTCATACCACGACTCATGTCCATACAGTAACACATCTCACTAAACTGATAAATAGTCTGATTTTTATATGTAATTTGGGGTGATTTTATTTCCAAATTTTACTTGACCTAGCCATTGTCTGGTTTGCTTTTTTCAATTTTTCACCTAACTCCGACTCTAACGACCCAGTATTGGAGATCATAGTTCCTAAATAATTGTTTCAACAATCAGTACAGATTAGAAAAGGGACAAGTTAACTGTTTCCATGATCAGTATGCATTAGAGATTATAACAATGTGAGGTACTTTCTCCCATGGGGGAGTGTAGTGGTAGAAAGTTTCGTTCATCAATTGCCACATTGGAGATGGATGTTTTTGGGACTTACGTTCAACATTCTAAAATTTAGAATTGAAGCAGCAGCCATGAGGTGATATTGGAAATAAAATGGTCTCCCAGTAATTAAAATAAATATTGCCCCACAAACATCTCTATAGTGTCTCTGTAATTCAGTACTTTCATAAGTTATGGCGAGGACATACACTACAAGGCCCTTAATGGTGTGGTCCTTGGTTATTGAACAGCAGTTAGGTGTCCCTCAAGAGCCTGGGCACCCCATTCCCAGGCAAGTTCTGTCACTTCAAAGCTCTTCAGTTCGAGGTTTGCAAGGAAGGACTCTGGGCTTTTCTTACTCCCTGGCAGAACCACTCACAATTTCCAGGAAGGAACCAAAGCACGCAGCTCTTTCCAGTTACCCTAGCTGTTTCTTCCAGTCAGTGGGGAGGCAGAAGAAGGGTAGAAGAGGATTACACTTTGCAGCATTCACTCTACTTTATCTCTTTCATCCAACAGTAGGGGGAGGATTGCTTGCCATGCCTTTGGCAAACCAGCCTTGGGTAGTGCGAGTCCTTTGGGATGAGTGCTCACTACCCTCATCAGCTCTTTGCTCCCCACTTTCTCTCTTTTACCGATAGAGTGCTCATTCATTCTTCTAACATTCCGGAGAATACAGGCCTTGCGGACAGAGGTAAATGTTGGAGGATAGTGGTTGAAGAATTTCATCAAAGTAATACTTCTTGCTTTGTGTGGCTCTGAAGGACGCATACTTTTCGTACCCGTGCATCACTTCATTATTAGTACCTCTCTTTTCCCGCTACAGTTTGATGTACCAAGTCAGATCTCTGGGATTCTGACTGGGTACTGCTCCTCAGTTGTTCATTCAGATATTTCACCTGGGTAGTAACTTGGGGCCACTTCAAGGGATAGGTATGCTCTTGGGTGTATGCCTCGAGTGGATGGTCTGAGTCTCCGTGTGGCAGTTATGACAGGAGTAAGTTTGACTTTCTATTTCATTATCTGGGGATTGTGATATCGAGGAAAGTCAAATTTTTTACCCAAGCTCAAGCTACAGCACTTGGGCATGCTGGTAATGGAGAGATTCGATCAGTTAGACAATCACATCAGCATAAGGAGGTAGCATCTCCATTCTGTCATACAGAACTACCACAGTGGGGGCAGAATCTTATTGCCCACTGTTCCTCATTGGAAAAATTTGTGTCCCAAACAAGGCTAGGTCCCACCCTTGTCTTCAAGAGGAATCTTGTAGTCGGCTGGAGGGTGAAGGTCGGGGTGTGTATGCAACAGATCATCTTCATAGTCTTTATCCTACAAGAGTACCCACAAGCCCCTTGATGCCTTTGTGCTTGGTTTTGTTGTGACTGCTCAAGTAGGGGTGTAGTCAGCATAGATCCAGTATGGGACGGTAAACATCTTGTCTCTGGTAACTTATATATAAGTCTGGATTGGAGGCAGAATAAGTGGATCTTCTTCATTCTTGCTGCTCCTATCGTAGAGACAAAGCAGTTGAAGCATTACTCTCTGGATCTGACTTGATGCAAGTAAACTACACTTCAGAGCTCCATTCTTCAGAACCTAGAAAAGTTCTACACCCTCCATAGACGAGGGGCGTGATGGAATATATATGAATCCTTTGGTCATCATAAGCCAGGTACTGTATATTATTCCATACTGCGATCCCCCTCTGGAGAATAGGATCCCTCCTTTCACCTTGTACCAATCTTGTTGGCCCTATCAGCCTATTCATGCTGTTCATAGACAGATAGGAGGTTGCTAGAGTCATCTCCTTCGCTTTCGTTCAGGACAAGGTAAATTGACATTAACACGGGAGAAAAAGAAACTAATAATTCGGTTCTAGGGAAACTTCTGAACCACCGAGCAGTGTTTCCCTACCAAAAGGATGATGGTTTGTATCTGCATAAGAACAAATCTCAAAATTTTAAAGTAATTTCTATTCTTCCTAGTAATACAAACCTGATTCCTTAAAGTTCTACTTCCCTCTTTAACCATCCCTCTCAGTCCTGACCTGAAAAGTCATAAGTGAAGAGATTCAACGGCTGTCCAGCTTTCGTGCTGAAACATATTCCCTACCTAAAGGACTCGGGTTTGCATGGCTATGAAAAATTACAAATTTGGAATTTGTATTTTCCCTTACCATTCAGTAAACCTGTAGCTCTTTATTAGGGATAGGAGAGCACAGGAATTTACTGTACTTTCGGCAAAGTTGAAACTAGCCATAAGACTTATAGCGAGGTGTAACTACCCCACTGCTATTTAGTGGGGGTAGGGGTTAGTACTGACTACCTTGCTCTCTTTCACACACACACACACGTTCTTTCGTCACTTTTTCTTGCAGGCAGGACTTACCGGGTTATAGGTGATGGCGGGCCAATGTGTATAAAGAGCTACATGTTTGTATGGTTAGGAAAAATACAAACTACTTCCAAATTTGTCATTTATTTCGACACCGGAATACAAGCCTTACGCTCTTTATTAGGAAAGACTCTCCCGTTAGGTGGGTGGAAGTCTGAACCAACTGGCTGGTTTTTGATCTGGGGTTTTCCCATACGTGCTTTGCAAGTAACGGAGAAACCCTGATACCTTGTTAAATTCCATGCAAAGCACGGTTAGCAGCCTGAGCAATCTGTGTGATTGTGTGATACTAGCAGTGTGATTAGTCTAGGTAAGAATTCTCAGAAACGTAGGAATTTTTCAATCAACCATAGATGTTACCCAATCCCACCTTGCCCGGGGGTATGGGGACGCAAAAGTATACATATCTTATACCAGGTTACATAAGGGAAAATAGTTTTACCTGCAGATAGCCGAGGCAAGCTTGCAGAGTACCGTAGGTGCTGTTCCCCAAAAGGGGGGATGATGAAAGAAAGAAAGAGCCAGTCATTCTTATCATTCATCCCAGACTTAATCCAGGGTAAACTCTGGCCTCCACCATCTGCTACTTGTTCATCAAGGATCCTGAGATGTCTAAACAACTATTGTGTAGCCAACACAGGGCTAATGGACAATGTCTCCATGTTCCTGTGGGTCACTTCTCAAGAAGTGGGCGGTGACCATTCCTCACCCCCGCTTATAGGACCTGTGTCACAGAGTACAGTAGTTCTTTTTAAATGCTAGGAACGTACTTATGCCCCTAACGTCATGAGCTTTAGGTCTCCTTGTCTGAGAGATAGCATCAGGATTCAGTGCCCGGTGTTTGACCATGCGAATCGAAGCAGAGAACGTGTTCTTAGTGATCCTTCTTTTGACTTTATCCCTCGAGCTGACGAAGAGTGCTGCCACTCTGAGACGAGCTCCTATAATTCTCTTGGGGTAGCACCTCAAGCTTCTCCATGGCAAAGTAGCTGTTGATCTGTATACACTACAAAGACCTCCAATCCAGAAGGGTTTAAATCTAGGATCCGTTACCTCTCACCATCGCCTTGAAGGGGAGAATTCATTAACAAAGCCCATGGAGTTTGCCGACTCTCTTGGCCGAAGCCAATGTGAACAGGAAGACCGTCTTCAAGATCAGGTAAAGATCTGATCCTTGATGTCCTGGATTGTAAGGGGCACCCTTCAGGGACCGAAGGACGCAAACCATGGTCCATGGAGGAGGTCTGACTTCTGACCGAGGACAGGTAGGCTCGAAATTCCGTATGAGGAGAAACAGTACCAACCAAGAGGAATTGTTAGCTCCTATCAGCCTAAAGGCAAGGCTCAAGGCAAAGCAGTAGCCTTTCATCACCGAGACTGAGAGTAGTTTTCCCTCCTCAAAGTATCCAAGAAACTGTGCAATTGCTGGAAATTGGCATAGAGGGGAGAGATACCCCCATCCACAACACCAACCACAGAAGGCGGTCCACTTAGCCTGCAAACGTCAGCTGAAGAATTCTGGAGGTATCTGGAACATCCTATCTACAACTTGTTGTAAAAAGCCTCTCTGTGTAAGCAGATGCAGGATAGTCTCCAGGTGTGAAGACGTAGGGAGTTCTCTCGCGACTTCTGTCAGCAGCTGAAGAAGGTCTGGGAACCATTCTGCATGATGCCATAGCAGAGCTATGGGGGTCATGGCTAGGTTTTCGGATTATCTTGCCTTGTTGAGCACCCTTCTCATCAGGCAGAACAGGAGGAAAGGCGTAAACATCGATGTTGTCCCACGGTTACTGGAATGCATCCTGCCATAGGGCCTGGGGATCTGGGACTGGTGAACAGTAGAGCAGGAGTCCATTGCTCAGGAACATCGCGAACAGGTCCACTATCGGGGAACCCCACAAAGTCAGGACTATGTTGGCTACTGGATGACTCAAGGATCACTTGGAGGCCACTATCTGAGTTGCTTCTGCTCAGATGTCCGCGAGCACAAACCTTTTGTCCGGAATGGAGAACTGATAGGGATAATGAGTTGTCTTCTGCCCATCTTAGCATTCTCATTGCTAGATGGCAAACGTGTTGCGAAAAAGGTACTGCCTTCTTTGTTCTACGTAAACCACTACTGAGGTGTTGTCGCTCATCAACACCACCGAGTGACCCGCCAGGAACTGAAGGACTAGAAATCTGCCCTCATCTCTAGGAGATTATGTGATGGTACCTTTTGAACTCTGACCAGAGCCAAGAGGCTGTGCGGGACAACATGTGCCCTGCCCTCCCTTCTTTTGATGCATCGGGAAGGAGCATCCATTCCAGGGAAGGGACGAGGAGGTTGACCCCTTGGCGGAAATTCTCGTCTGTCACCCATCATTTCAGGTCTGTCTTTTTCTTGGGTACCATAGGGACCAGAGTATCCGGAGATTCCCGTGGTTAGCTGCCTTGATTTTGGCTACCACTGAAGACACTGGATTTGTAGGAATCCGTTAGGGACTAGACAAACGCAGTCAAACGGTGACCTATGAGATGTAACCACTGCTGGCTGGGAGCGCTTCTCGTTGAAGGAAGAGACTTGCAACCCTCTTCCACCTCTGGATTCCGTCGTCTAAGGGATGACTTTGTGCAGGCTGGTGTCGGTTGTCTCTGATAAGGAAGCAGGGATTACTTCATGAGATTTAAACAATCCTCAGATCATGGCAAATTCGAGGAGTTTGTCTCCATGTTGAAAAAGGGAAGCCACAGAGTTTGCCAGGGTAATCCAATCGTCCCGGAATCTTAGGAGATGGATGCGATTCCTGTCGGCCCAGGTTGGAGTTAGGGTAAAAACTCTTGTAAAAACCTGAGATGATGTTGAAAAGCTGAAGCACTGCACCTTGAACTAGCATTGCCTGTAAGATCCGTAGATTCTTCCTTGATGAAGGATGTACTGGTATCTGGAAGTATGCGTTCTAGGGGTCCATCGTGCAAAAGAACTCCTGTGATCTTACCGCTTGTTTGACCGTGTCTGCTGTCTTCCTGCTGAATGGAGTTTGTTGAACAAACTTGTTTCAGGAGATGTCGAATATTGGAGACTTCTACAGGAAAGGGACTGTAGAAGCTCGGAGATTCTTTGATGAAAAACGTTGTCATGCAACGATGATTTAACGCCTGAGTCTGGATTTCCTATGAATGTTCAGATTCGCGTAGATTATAGAGACCCGGCATCGCACCACAACAGGTGGCTGGCATGTGATGATGTGCATGCTCTTTGTAGCCAAACTGCGGATTCTCTTCCCCTATAGTTGACCTCGGTCACTCGGAGGGTTTGCGAACGACTCGTGTTTGCTTAAGCCCATGCAGGAGAGAACTCTCTGTTTAACTTGGGTCACCTGTTCACAAGCTGGGGATCCGTGTAAGTCGATACCCAATACTCCTGCGGGAGTTGGTGAGGGGTCCTGTGCAATCCATCAATAGGATTCGCTACTGGGACTGATGGAGTCATATTGGTTCGGGAAAAAAAAAAAAAAAAAAAAACTGTACTTCGAACTCGTAGGAGGGGATCACAGCCACTACGGAATAAATTTAACTCGTAGACAAGAAAGGTGTTACCCCAATAGAAGACATTCGGCCGATGCTACGGACTTTGTATTACTACCACTGGCTGGGCGAACTCAGGTTGAGAGAGAGTGTTCATTATCAGAGCACTGACGAACAAGACCAAGGTCAACCTTTGGGTTGGCCATCCTTAGCCTTCCGAGAGGAAAATCTGAGGATGGAAGGATGAAGTTGCTTACACAAGTCCTGAGGGAGCCTGGATCAATGGTGACAGGGTATAAGAGTACAGGAATCCTCGAATCTATGTTTGCTGTTGTCCGTAAACATAAGCAGGAGATATTCAAACTCCCTAAAAAATTTAGGGATAAAAAAGAATAACCCCGAGGGGTTATGTCTTACCAAACTGTTGTCCTATGCAAGCGCTGAAGGAGCGAGGAGGAGATCACAAGGAATCGGAACCCGATACCGTGAAGTGATCCTACGAGCTCTCAAACTCGTGGAGAAAAGTTGGTGAAAATAATCCTAAAAAAAGATTAATATTGCTTGGGACCCGTTCTGAATCACAGGGGAAGGCGGCAGGAGCGAGTGATCAGAAGAATTCAATAGCAGCAACCGCTGTGTAGAACTATGGTCTACCTGACTGGTGAGGTCTGGCAGCGTATGGGTGTGAGGGCATGCGTGATTAACGTAGATCTTGTCTTCTTATGAAGATGTTGACTTGTAAGGTAGCCATATATCAAAACAAGTGACCAATGATAGAGGCAGGGAACATAGAAGCAACCTAGTCGCTATCGCACACGGCAGGAGAGCCCACTAGTAGTAGTAGTAGTAGTAGTACTAGTAGTGGTAGTTGTCTGATGAATATTCGTGAACGTTGACAAGAACCGGTGAGCTGATGAAGAAATTTGCGCATACGCATGCGCGGGCCCTTTAAACATAGGCTTGACATCTTGAGGCATGTCGAGAGCTGAAGCTCATATGGAGAAGTTCTAAATGCATCGGGAATCCGATCCAATGACCTTGTGTGAAAACAAGTTCTGGGTGGCGGGTGAGGTATTAAACACCAAGGCTGGCATGTATGCTGTACCACTCCCACTGCTGGCTAGTGCTGGGTTAGGTTCGAAGAAGAGAGAGTGCTCTTAACTCCTTCATCTAATGTTGTGGTAATTCTACCGAGGTAGTGTAAACCAAAGAAACTGGAGGTTGAAGTTGTGTGTGCTGCAGCCGTCGCGAGTGCACTGAAGTAGCGCACACGTGTGCTATCGCAGACGTGAGAGCTACTATTGATGAGGTAGTGCTAGCTCTTGCTCTGAATAAAGTTTAAGGTAGTGCTAGCTCTTGCTGTGAATAAAGTTTAGTGTGTGTCGTCTAGATGAGCAGATTTGCTCAGAGACTCGAAAAAAGATCGTTGAAGCAATTGCGCTAGAGCTCTATTGTGTATGACTAGTAGAGAAGGAGAATCTTGCTGGGAAGAGCAGTATGCTTGCTTGCTATGAGGATTGTAGCCAGTAATGCTTTGCGATCCTCTTCAGAGATGATCTCCGTCAAATGAAGTCGGTAATTATCACCCCAAGAGTCAAGACATCAAGACTCACCGCTGGCTGCCAGCGATTCTTTACGCAAGCGTGAAGTGTTGTTCCTCAAAGGCGGAGGGCAACTTTACCTCAGAAGGAAAAGTCACAAACAGTCTGCGCTGTGACACTAAACAGTGATAGCTATTCTAGGAGTTGTTACGAGCTAGCATGCAGCGACATGTTGGAAACTCGGTCGCGAGCTAGAGACTGGTCACGAGCAGGAACCTGGTCACATGCTGCCTTGTCATCAGTTCTGAAGTGCGATCACGAGCAGAGGAATTGTCAATCGCTAGAAATCCCCAGGAACCTGTAAGTGAGCTGATGGGCGATCGCGAGCTGTCAGGTGATCATGATTTGACAGGCGACCATGAGCTGATGGGCGATCGTGGGCTGACGTGCGATTACGGGCTGACGGGCAATCGTGCATCTGCAGTAGGACTGGGCGAAGTGAGGAGACAGAGCGAGATGAGTCTTCTCAGTGAGTTGAGTCCACTGGGCAAGACGAGTCAGCTGGGAGAGACAAGAAAGGAAAGAGAAGTAACATCTTCATGCTTCAATGGGCCAAAATCCAAGGGATTAGGGAAAGGTATGGACAAGTCCATAACCCTCTCCTAATCCCGTGTGGCTAAAACTACTCCGGGGAGGACTGAACCCGCGTACGGGAAAGGTGTCCACCATAAGTAGCAGGAGAGCTTCAGACTTTGCCCTTCCTCTGCCGGCTGAGCAAGTTTAGAATGAGGGAGATAGCCGTCATCAGCATGATGATCAGGAACTGTTGTAGGCGCAGGCGATGAAGGCGGTAACAGGGCAAGAGCAGCAACTTCCTCAGGAACAGGAATATGCTTCGGACTTTGCCCTCCCTCCGCCGGTTGCCATCACAAAACGAAGGAGTGCGTTGTCGTCAGCTGTGAAGAAATACCACTCGGGAGAAAACCTACTCCCTCGAACAGGAAAGGAGTCCCCTGAGAGGCGCAGGATCATTCTTCCGACTTCGCCCTCCCTCCGCTGGCTGCTATTGCAAAACAAGGGAGTGTGCTGTCGTTAGTGCTGAAGAAAACCACCCAGGAGAACAACCTAACCTGCTAACGGGAAAGGTGCCCCCGAAGAGTTGCAAGAACATGCTTCAGACTAACTCGCATAGTGTGAGCGACATATACTTTAATGCGATGAAGGAGCATCCACATGAAGAATGTCTCCCCTGCGGAGCAGGACCGGGCTGCTGCACTTGGGGAAGCGGGGGAGTCCTCCAGCCTAAGGGTTGTCTGATGTTAAAGGGAAGAGATCGTAAGAAAAGACTTAGCCCTCGAAGAACACCTGACACTACGCCGTCTCCAAACAGCAACGTTCACACCTGCGGGGAAAAAAAAAAAAATCTAAAAGAAGAAATTAGTCAAAGGCCAGTCAAAAAAAAGGTTAGGCAGTGGAGAGACACGAACTTCCACTCTCCACTGAGCCGAAAGTAAAAGTGACGATAGAACACAGTGTGTGTGTGTGTGTGTGTGTGTGTGTGTGAGCAGGGTAGTTGGTACTAACCCCCTTACTAGCAGTTGGGTAGTTAGACCTGGCTAAAAGTCTTATGACTAGTTTCAGCTTTGTCGAAAGTATATCTGTATGTAGTCCTATCCCTAATAAAGAACGTAAGGTTTGTATTTTGGTATCAGAGCAAATACAAATTACTGTACTTTAAAAATTTATGATATCTTCACAGGTGAGCGCACTGATTTTAATTTTTTCTTTAAGATGTAAGAGTGTGTGTCTATCTACCGTATAATAGCAAGTTTGAGTTTATAAAGTATTTGAGTGTAGAAAAGAATAATGAAGTGTGTACAGAAAGTTTATATATATAAAGATAGAATAAATATACACAAATTATGAAAATAGTAAAAAAAAATATATACTGTATAGTACTGCACAGTAGTTTCTGCTTCGTGGATTTTAACCTGTAGCTGGGGGATTTTGAAACGTAATATTCTTGATAGTTGAGGGATTACAGTGCTGTACTGTAGTTTATAGTCGATAAATTGAGTTTTTTTTTTTTTTTCAGGAAAAAACGGATATCAAAAGGACTATTACTAATCTTGATCCATCCAGTGGTTATGCTCTTTTTGTTTGTGGCAATGGATTCATACTCAAACTACAGTGACATCCCTGTGCACAAGTTCCTCTGGAAGTCTTACGTAGCCACCAAACGTGCCCTTATGTATAGTATTGTTGATGGCATGATATATTCTAACTGGGTATTCCATGTAGCAACACACTGTCTTCTGCCAGTGTGGCTACTATTTTGGCAAATAGTTCTTTACCCAGTTCACTGAGTTTAAAGTTAATTTAGACTGTTTTGTAGGGATTAATAATTATTGTTTGAGGCTTCATTCAGTTTCAAAACAATTTTATAGACTGATTACCCACTAAATTACAAAATACTGTATGAATTTCACAATGTCTAGTAGTTGAGTACTGTATTTCTTAGTTTTACAGTGTTTCTGTAGTTTTACTATGTGCAATTTCACATTTATTTTTGAGGGTACTGTACCGAGTTCTTGTAAAATATTTGGTCACAGTTTAAATATACAGTATCATCTAGTCTGATGTTGATATCCGTCACATTTTATCAGCAGGTAATATATTTACAAAAGGTCACAAATTTTGTTTTCAGTCAAATATTTTAACTCTACAAGGATTGCAAACTGACTTAAGTTGTATTGGTAGATAATCCTAAATTGTTCAATATTAAATTTTTTTTATTAGAATTATTAACACTCATCATTAAGCTGATAATGGTATAAAAAGTTACTATATAGTTTAACCAGACCACAATGAAAAAATTACCAGACCTTCTTAGGCTACTCCTTGGGATCAATTCTTAGGAGATAGAAAGTTGAACAAGCAGGAGAAAAGTGTGGTACCAGGTCTTGAAATGTTGATAACACGTGGATAAATACATGTCTCAGTTTACATAAACACTGACAAAATCTCTGATTTCTCATTTTGGGAAGCATAAAAAAATATTCTATACATGTCACAAGTTTCTTGAAGTGAATGAGTATTGTTTCATATTGGCCACTGCTCTGTTAAATGTCAGGAAGATTTTAGAATAGGAGACATGATGTCTAGAAACTCTGGGAAATATTGAATTCCGTTTTTCAAACAATTTTTTTTATTTATACTAACAATTTTTAAATAGCTTTTTATGAATTAATCTATCTCAGATTGTAATCTTTTTGGATATCATTTACACAATTTGAAAAATAATCCCACAGTTTCACTACTATTTTGGCATGGGTAATATGTATACGCTTGAAGCATTGAAAATTTTTCTTGTTGCTTCAATGACAGGATACACATGTCTTTCTATGTACTGTATTGTGTTTTTTTATTGATTACAACCTTTACTGTATGATGTTTATGGTGGTATAAATACTCTCCTGTTTTTGTCTTGTATTTTAATTTTATCACTTGGGAGAAGTAATATTTTCATTCTTCCATTGCCTATTTTCCAAATCATGTTGTTTACATTTCAACCCTTAAAATGTTGTTAATATGAGGTGGATGACTTTTGTCATGGTTTACAAGCAGATTGATGGAGACAATGTTTTAAATTTAAAGTTGCTCATGCCTTGTGCATTGGCACTTGCACTTTGTCTCTCATAATTAAGCAGCCTAATTTCTAAATATTTGTATAATTAATATTGGCAGATCAAATTAGTATTATAAACTCACTATAGTATATTTTATATTACAATTTATTTTGCATTTGAAGTCTGGAAAAGGTTTTAGACCTTGGATTCCCAAGTTTCTGAGAATGTGTGAAATATGATTTTAGATTTTAATTATTATGTTTGGCTAAGCTACTTGGTAAAACTCGCCTATTATATTTGAACATGGTAGGTCATTATTGTTATGTATTATTTTAACAAGGCCACCAAGGCACTTTTATGGATTGATAGGGTTTACTCTTAATTAAGAGGTAAATATGGGAGCAATACAGTTGAAGAAGTTGGACACTTAGGCAAGAGACCAAAGAGAATTAATGAAGTAATAGGTAGAAAACATTGCAGCTAGAGTCCAAGAAAGATGTTGCAAAGAACCTTTAATACCATCAACAGAATAGCCTGTAATTAATACACTCCTATAGAGTTGAGCAGGGTAGTGTCATATTTTCTTTTTGCATGACAATGAGTTGGAATCTGGTTTATCATATTACCTTAATTTACAATTTTAACCTGATTTCATTATTCAGGTTCTTATGGGCAATTTACCTTTTTTGATATTTTTGTACAGAGTGATCTTGACTAATTTTTTTTATAGCAATGACATGTAGTATTTCAACAGAGAGGTACTGATTGATGGTTTTTATGCTATAGTAACAGCAGTTTGTTTTGTTTGTGATCAGTGATTTCAGGGGTTTTTACATTTTGTGGTTGTGCTGCCAACTACCCACTTTGCATAGTGAATTGGCATTGTTGTATTCAAGAGGAACCTAAGAAATTCACATCTTATATAATGTCTATTCTTTTTTTCCAATACTGTACTACTATGAAATAGTAATGTGTCTGAAAACATGGGTTTTACCTTTGTGATTCATAGAAGGATTTATAAGATCTTTAAACAAATGTTAAAATAAAATTTCTGATTCATTGCAACTTGTCAGAAGCAGCAATTTATCCCCTTGTGAAATTGCCACTTGAACCAGTTAGACTTTTTTTTTGAAGCAGTGAATAAGAATTATTATGGATCTTATTTTCTCACCATCAAAATTCATATACAATTGTGGATTATCTTACATTTAAATTACATTTACATTTAAAATGCTTGATTAGCAGTAAGTTGTTATTTTCATAAAGAGGTGTTTATCAGACTAATATGTAAAAAAATCACTTTCATTACTCCAGTCTCACTGATGATTTTGCATGGTTACTTTTCTTCTCATGCCATTTAGAAGACAGTATGTAAATGGAAACATTATATTTTTCTTGACATTCCACAATAAATTATTTCAATTTTTACTTAGTTTTTATGGACATAATAAATGGAGTGTTGTGATAATTACAGCACATCTTAATGATATCACAATATTAAGTGATATGCAATTTTCATGATAAAATTAATGATAATATTTACCTCGATAATTTAGCTAGCCCTGAATCCCAAAAACCTGCCCAAATATTAACCACATTGGCAACCCTCTTACCTCCTATTCTGTCCCTCCGTTGGAAACCCTTTTGGCTAAACTGAGAGTTCACTCACCTTCATAGGTAGTAGGTTGGCCAGGGGACCAGCCACCCATTGAGATACTACCGCTAGAGAGTTATGTGGTCCTTTGATTGGCCAGACAGTATTACATTAGATCCTTCTCTCTGGCTGAGGTTCACTTTACCTTTGCCTACACATACACCAAATAGTCTGGTATATTCTTAACAGATTCTCCACTGTCCTCATACACCTGACAAGACTGAGGTCACCAAACAATTCTTTTTCATCCAAGGGGGTTAACTACTGCATTGTAATTGTTCAGTGGCTACTTTTCTCTTGGTAAGGATAGAAGAGACTCTTTAGCTATGGTAAGCAGCTCTTCTAGGAGGAGGACACTCCAAAATCAAAACAATGTTTTCTAGTCTTAGGTAGTGCCATAGCCTCTGTACCATGGTTTTCTATAGTCTTGGGTTAGAGTTCTCTTGCTTGAGGGTACACTTAGGCACACTATTCTATTTAATTTCTCTTTCTCTTGTTTTGTTGAAGTTTTTATAGTTTATATAGGAAATATTTATTTTAATGTAGTTATTGTCTTAAAATATTTCATTTTTCCTTGTTTCCTTTCCTCACTGGGCTATTTTCCCTACTGGGGCCTCTGGCCTTATAGAATCCTGCTTATCCAATTAGGGTTGTAGTTTAGCAAGTAATAAAAAGAATAATAATAATACCAGATTATTATTATTATTTATTATTATTTAATATTCATTATTATTATTTATTATTATTATTATTAATTATTATTATTCATTATTATCATTATTAGGAAGATCATTCCACAATGGAATTGGCCTGCCAAGTCGCTGCCTCTAGCACCCTGGCGACAGCCCCAACACAAGTGGTATCTTGGCGCCTAGTCTTCACGAATGCTAAGGCCCCTCCAGTCCTGAAAATTAAGTCTCTCAAAAAGAAGGATAATCCATTTTTGGATAACGGTCTTGAGGAACGATGAGACAAAAATAAACATCAAGGTTGACCTGAAACAATGGCTAAGGGATGCAAGTAAATAGAGTGGGCCCTCACTGGACAAAGCACTAATTCATCCTCTAAGTTACCTATAAAGTCTGACGGACTTCAGGGAAGGACCTGGGAAGGAGATGCAACACTGACTTTTTGGGTTTACCCAGGGTTTCCTTTTTTATGTAGGTTAGTACAAAAATAAGGATAACCTAACACCTCGCTAAACCTTGCTAAGCATGTTTTGTAGCCTACACAAGCTGTGTGTTGAGATGGTAGCAATGTGACTCAAGGTACAGTATAAGTTATTTTGAGTCCATAGGCATTAACCGAGTTGACCAAGACATTCCCAATACCACCTTGCCAGGGCATGGGGACATAACAGTATTGACACAATACTAGGTTACACAAGGGAGCAATGGTTTATCTGCAGTGGTCGAGGCCAGGTTGTGCAGAGGACCAGGGATGCTGATTTCCCCAAGAGAGAGGAGGATGAAGAAAAGAAAAAGAGCCAGTCATTCCTTTTCAAAACCAGGTAACCAGTGCCCTCAAGCTTCTACTACTTGCCCATTAAGGAGCTTGAGGAACTAAACAAGCTGTTGTGCAGCCACCACAGGAATTATAGAGAACGTATCAAGTCTCCTGTGGGTCACGACTTGCAGGTAATGGGCGGTGAAAGTCGTTTGACTCTTCCACACATCCGCTTGCAGAACTTGTGCCGCAGAGTAGTTTCTATTCCCTGAAAACTTCACAGAAATTTTGGCGCTATCTTGTCAGCCAACTACCCAGTAGGGTAGCTAGCACCGATGCCTGGGGATTATGTCTGTTGATATACCC
The DNA here is from genome assembly GCF_036898095.1 of Palaemon carinicauda. Classification (NCBI taxonomy): domain Eukaryota; kingdom Metazoa; phylum Arthropoda; class Malacostraca; order Decapoda; family Palaemonidae; genus Palaemon; species Palaemon carinicauda. The sequence continues at coordinate 71,780,100 of NC_090747.1, forward strand.
CAGCGGTTTGTGTGGTTCATTGAGAGGAACAAGGATTATCTGACTCAAGTAAAAGGTCAACTCTCATATGAGCGCCCAAGTGCGCCGAGGGGTTGCTTAACAAGTAAACATTTGAATTTGATTGCTTTCAAATCTTGTGATCGGTTGCAAGCAACTGTCTTTGTAAAGGGATGATGAAACCTTGTCCTCCAGCTGCCTTTGCTAGAATGGAGTTGGTCATGTATATCTGCTTACAGATCAGTAACACTTGAGTAAGAAATGATCTCTAGCGGATAACGGCATTACAGCGAAACTCCACAGTTGACCGCTGTAAGGCAAAAGATCGGTTGCAAGATTGAGATGTATCTTCAATCACATTTGTCAGACAGGTAGTTGTGCCAGTAAACAAAGAAAATTTACCTCTATAGATGATATATGTTTTCCACGATCTTGCGGCAAGAATCCCCTGCCACGAATACCCCGGGCATAATGAAGATCCAAGTGCAGCCCGAATGGTTCGTTGCACCCGAACTCGATCAGAGAACATCAATAGTTTGCAACGAGACCACCTCCTCCCTGATGACAGGTATCCCTTACAAAAAAGGCAAATACATCTCTGATCTCTCCGTTCCTGATTGGCAAAACTGGAATAAGCTCCAATTGATGACCTCCAAAGGGAACAGACTAAGTCATGCAAAGTTTCAGGGAATAAGTAACTTTCATACTTAAACTTACAATCTGGAATGTTAGGGAGGACCTGACACGAATGAAGGAGGAGCCCATCTATGGGCAGACTACCTATGTCTGGTTATGGGAGGGTAGGGGGTCCATGAATAACCAGACTTTCCCTAATGGATACAACTATTAACTGAGAAAGAGAGCTAATGATGTATTGGAGCAAGGTTCCAATTCGATTGGTTCCCGGCAATTGAATGAAGAACCATCAGTATGTTCTGTATGATGGTAATTAGCCCTTGCTACTCCTCATGGGCATGTATACACCAGCAAGTGTAGTGCATGCAATTGGCGAAGCAAACAGCCTTTGTTAGCATTACTGGCTCACTTGCCTGCATATGGGTGTGTCAAATTGCAACTTTCCCAGTAAGTGCTCATAATACAAGAGCTTAAGCATCATGGACATATTTCCATGTGTGAGCTCCCCCAAGGTAGCTCGTGGAGTCGCTTACGAGAATAATGTGTATGGAACAAAGCGAAACATCATTTTTCAAAATGAATTAATCGTTGACTAGACACAGCATTGTGAGCATGTTCGTGAACGTGCATACGTGTGCCCGCAAGGAGCGTATGCAGCTGGCGAAGCGATCAGAGATTCATCGGTAGTAGGAGCTTGCTCACCCACCTTGTGGGCGGGATAAGCACACCTGTTTGCTATTGTTCGTAATTGTAAACATGAGCCGATTCCCTCCCGTCAGGAGTAGAGGCTAGAGATAATAACCTTGAAGGGTTTTGTCTCACAAGAACATTGTGCCCTGACAGCATGAAGGGGTGAGGTGGAGACCGCAAGGATTAGGAGGCAGACCCTTTGTGATTTTTTCGATAAGCTCTTGATCCCGTAGAAGAAGTCCAAGATAAGAACCCTCAAGGCTTATGTTTTATGAGACTCTTTGTGCCCAGGGGGGCCAATGGTAGGTCTGGCGGCTGCAAGCGGTTGGCAGGCATTCCCATCTGCAGCAATAACTGTGCCGGATTATGTCTAATGAGACTGCTGGTGCCATTGGGGGCACAATGGTTGCATGCAGCGGATGGCAGGCACCCCTATTTGCATCAATAACCCTTTGTATTGCAGCAGATTTCCACCTCCCTGGTGAGGTCTGGCGGTTGTATAGGCTAGCAAACATGAACAACCGAAATAGCTTGTGTCAGAACCTAACTATGAGTGTTTTGGTAGGCAACTGTATTTGCGCAGACCTCGTCAGCAAGAGGAGCTCGCCCGTGTAACTTGCTACTGCTTACTGTCTGGATGGGCTCTCTCATGAATATAAATAGGGTAGGGGTGTTTGCCAGCATTCAGCGCTCGAGCAGATCTTCGTCAGTGACAGTTGCTGGCCCGCGCACCTTGCTAATGCTCAGTTTGTGGGTTTGCCCTATTGTATGAATAGGTTAGATGTACTTGCCAAGACCTTATTCTATTCGCTGGTGCGCAGTGTATGGGTTCACTCTTACATGAAAGGGTTTGTTTGCCCAAGCATGAAAAGAACATGAACACTCGCCAGCATTCCCACTGGAGGTTGGTTAGTTGTCTAGCATGCTCCTAATAGGAAGCATGAGTTCGTACGGTGGTGAGCAAGGGTTAAAACATTTTCCTGTGCACTGACCAGTGGCGGCTCATGTATAGGCACTGTGGAACTGCAGCAACCCCCTATTTTATTTTGATAACATTCAATACAGTATAGTATAATGTTTTTTCTTAATTCTTTCCTTGTAATTGTACAATATATAATACTGAAGCTTGATGTCAGCAGCCATCCTCCAGTTTATGAGAAAATAAAAAAATCTTAGCATGGAACTGTGTACTTTACAGTTCCAGCTGTGTGGTCTTTGGTTTTTGTGTGCATACACACATAGGAAGCTGAACACTAGGCTAAGAGGAGGAGAGCACTGTCGCTCCCACAGTGCCGACCTTGGTGTGTTGGTGACTACTGTGTCGATGACTTTGAGGCATAACACAACATCAAAATGCTCCTTTCAAAATTCACCAAGGGTGAGGTTTGTGCTCTGTGATTTTGAAACATCTCGTGAATAGATATTTCATGTAGAGTTTCTTAGTTTGAAAAAACCGGCTAGTCTATGGGCTGGAGGAGAGGAGTGGTGTTAGGTGGAATATGGAGAACCTTGATAAATGAAAAATCTGCTAGGATAAAATCCTCGAGGCCAGGAGGGTGAGCAGGGATATTGTCCAACACCAGCAGGGTAGCTTCTTTTCTTCTGCCGTAATGAATGTTCGACAAGGCCTTTTTTTTCAAAAGAGCCGAAGTTTTGTTACAGTTGAGGACTTGCTGGGGACTGCAGCCTTCCTGGATAGTTAACTCGTCGAATGTTCTAACATAGGCCTCGGGTGCTTTCGTGTCCGAGCTTGCAGCCTCCCCATGACGCACCACCGAATATCCGCCAGAGTGTCTCTTAAATTTTTCTAACCATGCCCGAAAAGCCTTGAACTCTGGGGGTGCCTGCTTCGATGTCCCTTCTCCTGTGTCGTCTTCGGCCTGAGCACGCATAAGATTGCTGAAAATGGCGCTGGCCTTCTGGCAGATTATTGTTTCGGTGAATGTGTCTCCAGCGATTTCCTTGTCCTTAATCTAGACAAGCAGCAGTCTCTCCACCTCATCGTGGACATGGCTTTTCTTGCTGGAGAAAACAGCCACGCCCTTAGAAGGTGTTGCTGCTTTGATGGCTTCCTTCTGTTTCAGGATCATTCCTATCGTATATAGATTTCGGCCCTATTCCTTTGCAATCACACTTAACTGCATGCCAGCCTCGTATTTCTTGATTATTTCTATCTTCATCTCCATAGAAAGCATCATCCTCTTCTTTCCCTGCAAATCAGTAACTTTCATGGGACCATAGGCAAATAAAGTAACGTTATATCGCAATATGATACAGTATAATATTTACGAAAGCGAAATCACAAACACAAAGTCAATGCGTATGATACCACTGCCGAAACAAAAAGAAAGAAGAACGTCAATGCATAGACACATCATGGGATACAGTACAGTAGATACTGACCAATAGGAGAGCATGATCTTATGGCGGTAACTAGCACCTGAGTAGGGAGATAACCAATGGGAGCGCGGAAGGATGGTGGCGAGTTTAAGGGGTGGCAGCGCGCAAATTTTAAAATCAGTCTCGTAGACGGTCAGGCTCTTGTAACGTACCTTGTTTCGTTGCACGAAACATTTTTTGCGATGCGAGTTGTAAAATTCTTCGCATCTCGTTTCGCATCGTAAAAATTTTGTAAACAGATTCTTTCATGTCAAGAGGTATTACTGTATTAAGTGTCGGAACAATGTGTAGTTAATTAACTTTTTTAAACTTTTTGGTTTCCACCAGTCATCATTATAAAAAAAATTACTCATCGTAATAAAATAAAGTTACCGTAATCAAAACCGAGTAATAGTAATTAAACACTGACAAAACACTAGAGCTTTTGTTTGCCAGGATTTCCGGATGCACATGAAATGTTAACAGGGTTTTTTTTTCCATCCTATTTTCTAAGGAGTCTTTCGTAGCAGTGTTCATCGTACTACAAATGCGGGTGTTATTATTGAAAATCACGGAAAAAGCTCTACTAACAAAGGAATGCAGTTTTGAATTGAATAATTCCCATTTTCTTTGAAAATTCCCTTTATTTCCGCTGCAAATAAATACTTGATAAGATATACCTTACTATATCCTATGGTAATGGGAATCACCTAGTGGGAACCGGAGGTTTTGGGTGGCAAAAATCTACTGAATAATCAGTAAGTAATGGTAAAACTAATCTTTTTTTTCTCTATACTCTACATTATTCTATGGGAGCCATAATAAATATGACAAATTCGTAGATAATTTGTATTTTTCCTAACTATACAAACCTTAGCTATTTAATAGGGGTATTACTTTCGGCGTAGCTGAAATGACGAGCCATTTAAACGAGGGTTTACTACCCACACCACTAGTTAACGGGGGTAGGGGAGGGTATCTTGCTAGCCACCCCTCACACACACCTGTGCTTGAGCTCACTTTGCTTGGAGGTAGGACTTCAAGGGGGATAGGACTGGCGGGCAAGTTTGATTAAATAGCTAAGGTTTGTATAGTTAGGAAAAATTATATTTTCATTAATAAAATAAATTTTTGAACATACTTACCTGGTACTGTAGTTATATATATAGCTTACGTCCCCGACGTCAACGGCAGAAAATTAGAAACTCGCGCCAACCGCCAGTTGGATAGCCAGGTGTACCACCCCTGCACCCTAGCGAAATACCTGGGAACCATTCCAGTGACCCTCATATATTCCATGCCTCTAGTCTCTTAGAGGGGAGGAGGGTGGGACTAAAATTATATATAACTACCGGGTAACTATGTTCAAATTTTGTTTTTTATTAATGAAAAATGATATTTTGATTATAAAATAAATTTTTGAATATACTTACCCGGTGAATATATAATAGCTGACGTCTCCGACGGCTCGACAGATTCCAAAAACTCGCGAGCGATCGCCATGAAGGTTGCGGGTGTGCCCACCAGCGCCGACTATCGGCCAGATACCGCATATACATGTAAACAGCCTCAGTTCTTCTCATTCCGCTGGGTCTCTATCGGGGAGGAAGGGAGGGCCTATAATTTATATATTCACCGGGTAAGTATATTAAAAAATTTATTTTATAATCAAAATATCATTTTTAAATATTAAACTTAGCCGGTGAATATATAATAGCTGATTCACACCCATGGTGGTGGGTAGAGACCAGTATTAATACAATATAGGTGTATATGCTTAGAGTTTTTGACAGTTATATCATAACAAAACCCAAATAAATATAGGTACCTGGTAAGGAAGCTGACTCTGACGATTACTCTGCCTTGTTAGTCCGCTTTCCTCACGAAGCCCAGCCATCCTCTTAGGATGCTGAAAGACTCCCAGGGGCTGAAGTATCCAGGGCGACAACCCATACAACAGGACCTCATCAAAACCCTTAATCTGGGCGCTCTCAAGAAATGACATTTGACCACCCGCCAAATCAAAAAGGATGCGAAAGGCTTCTTAGCCTTCCGTACAACCCAATTAAAAACATTTCAAGAGAAGATTAAAAGGATATTGGAATTAAGGGAATGTAGTGGTAGAACCCTTACCCACTACTGCACTCGCTGCAACGAATGGACCCAGTGTGTAGCAGTCCTCATAAAGAGTCTGGACGTCTTTTAAGTAAAATGAAGCGAACACCGACTTGCTCCTCCAAAAGGTCGCGTCCATAATACTTCGTAGAGATCTGTTTTGCTTAAAGGCCACGGAAGTTGCTATAGCTCTTACTTCGTACGTCTTGACCTTAAGCAAGCAACGATCTTTTTCACTCAAATGAGAATGAGCCTCTCGGATTAAAAATCTAATAAAATACGATAAAGCATTTTTAGACATAGGCAATGATGGCTTCTTAACTGAGCACCACAAGGCCTCAGATCCACCTCGTAAGGATTTTGTACGAGCTAAATAAAACTTAAGAGCTCTGACTGGACACAGTGCTCTTTCAAGCTCGTTGCCTACGATCTATGACAGGCAAGGAATATCAAACGACTTAGGCCAAGGACGAGAAGGCAGTTCATTTTTGGCCAAGAAACCAAGCTGAAGTGAACATGTGGCTTTATCTGTAGAAAAGCCGATGTTCCTACTGAAGGCATGGATCTCACTGACCCTTTTAGCCGAAGCCAAGCACACTAAGAAAAGCGTCTTGAGGGTGAGATCCTTCAGGGAGGCTGAATGTAATGGCTCAAACCTGTCGGACATTAGGAACCTTAGGACCACGTCTAAGTTCCATCCAGGAGTTGCCATACGACGCTCCTTAGAGGTCTCGAAGGACTTAAGGAGATCTTGGAGATCTTTATTATTGGACAGATCTAAGCCTCTATGTCTGAACACAGACGCCAACATGCTCCTGTAGCCCTTAATAGTGGGCGCTGAGAGGGAGCGAACATTTCTCAGATGTAGGAGAAAGTCTGCAATTTGGGCTACAGAGGTACTGGAAGAGGAAATGGATGATGACTAGCACCAGTCTCTAAAGACTTCCCACTTCGACTGGTAGACCTTGATGGTAGATGCTCTCCTAGCTCTCGCAATCGCTCTGGCTGCCTCCTTCGAAAATCCTCGAGCTCTTGAGAGTCTTTCGATAGTCTGAAGGCAGTCAGACGAAGCGCGGGGAGGCTTTGATGAAGACTCCTTACGTGGGGCTGCCGTAAGAGATCCACCCTTAAAGGTAGACTCCTTGGAACGTCTACCAGCCATTGAAGTACCTCTGTGAACCACTCTCTCGCGGGCCATAGTGGAGCAACCAATGTCAACCTGGTCCCTTCGTGAGAGGTGAACTTCTGCAGCACCTTGTCTAGGATCTTGAAAGGTGGAAAGGCATAAACGTCCAGGTGAGACCAGTCCAGCAGGAAAGCGTCTATGTGGGCTGCCTCTGGATCTGGAACTGGAAAGCAGTAAGTCGAGAGCCTCTTTGTCAGAGAGTCGCAAAAAGATCTATGGTGGGTTGACCCCATGTCATCCATAGCTTCTCGCACACAGTCTTATGCAACGTCCACTCCATGGAGATGACTTGTCCTCTTCTGCTGAGGCCGTCCGCCAAGACATTAATTTTCCTTGCACAAATCTCGCCAAAGGAGAGATGTTACATGCCTTAAATGGAGTTCCTTTTGATCCGTGGATCAAAGACCCCAGCCTTCCAGACTGTCCAGTGGAGCTCCCTAAACCAAATCCGATGCATCTGAAAACAACACATGGTTTGGGTTCTTGATCGCAAGAGAAAGACCTTCTCGAAGTCTGATGTTGCTGTCCCACCAAGTCAGACATGTCTAGATTGAGTTGGAGATTGGGAAAGAGATACTCACTAAGCCCTTCTCCTTGTTCCAATGGTTTAGGTGAAATTGGAAAGGGCATAGGTTGAGTCTCCCCAGAGAGATAAACTACTCCAGCGATGAAAGAGTTCCCACGAGGCTAGTTCAAACTCTTACAGAGCAACTGTTTTTCTCTTGCAAGTGAAGGACTTTTAACAGAGCTTGTTCCATTCTTGCGGGAGACGAAAAGGCCCGAAAAATCAGACACTGTATCTCCATTCCCAAATAAAGAATAGTCTGGGATGGGGTACTGTAAGTTACGACTTCTCTACGTTCACTATGAGACCTAGCTCCTTGGTTAGGTCTAATGTCCATTAGAGGCTCTCCAGACAGCGATATAATGACGACGCCCTGATTAGCCAGTCGTCAAAATAAAGGGAGGCTCTGAATCCTCAAAAAATGTAGAAAGCTTGCTACATTTTGCAAGGGCCTTGTAAAAACAAGAGGAGCAGGAATGAGGTCGGAGTACAGTGCTTGACATTGGTACATTACTTTCCCGTCCACATACCTCAGATGTAGTTGAAAGTTTGGATGAATCGGGATGTGGAAGTATGCATCCTGAAGGTCGAGAGAGACCATCCAGTCGCCTTCCCTTAATGCTGCCAAGACAGATTTGGTAGTCTTCATCGTGAAGTTTGTCTTGACAATGAACACATTGAGCGCACTTACATCTTAAGTACTCCTGCAGTGAACGTGGCTGCCAGATCATTGGAGCCATCCCTGATAGCCTTGTTCCTGCAGAGAACGTGGCTGTCAGATCATTGGAGCCATCCCTGATAGCCTTGTTCATGCATGACATAATTGTACAGCAAAACTTCAAACGCTCGAAAAACTCCTAACAGGAGATGGTCTAGCTCTGAAGCCGACCATAAAATCTTGGAGCGTCTCATGGCCAGGCGACGGGGAGAGTCTATGAGGCTTGAGAAGTCTCCCTGGGCAGAGGCAGGAACTCCCAAGCCGAGAACTTCTCCCGTGTCATACCAGACGCTCGCTCTATAAGCCAGTTTAAAAGGAGGGAAAGCAAAGGCTGTCTCCCCCAAACTCCTCCTGGTGATCAACCAGTCGCCTAGCAAACGTAAAGCTCTCTTAGAAGAGCGAGAGAGCACTAGCCTAGAAAACAACGGCTTCGAAGTAGCTAGGCCTAGTGTAAACTCTGACGAAGGCGAACGAGGAGCAGCAGTTACAAAATGGTCCGGACAAAGATCCTTAAAAATCAGCATGATTTTTTTAAAGTCCATAGAGGGCTGAGCCGCTTTAGGCTCCTCTCCGTCTGACAAAGTCCCCAAAGGAATATCAGTAGGAGGGGGATCAGCAACTTCCTCATCTGAAGGAACCTCGTCCGACAATTAACGAGTCTCATGAAAAGGAGAGACCTGCGGCGGTGGCAATGCTTGACAAGCAAAGTCCACACGCAAAGGAGCAGCAGTAGCAGTCAAGGAAGCGACGTCATGTCGCTGCTGAAAGGACTGACCAGCAACAACAACAGGAGTTGATGGACGCTCGACGTCAAGTCGAGACTGCCTTGACTGCCTAGACTGAGCAGTCAAAACAACCCTTGACTGCGGTGCTTGACGCTCAACGTCAAAACAAGGCAACTGAGCTGGTTGGCGAACGTCCAGAACGTCAACACGAGACTGCGGCAGCGGCTGAACGTCAACACGAGGCTGCGGCAGCGGCTGAAAGTCAACACGGGACTGCAGCGAGTGAGGATCCAAGTCACGTGACTGACGTGACAAACTACCGACATCACGTTTCATAACGTCAAAAGGACGAGTAAATGCTCGTTTGGGCGGCTGACGGCCAGAGTCTCGTTTAGCGTAACGGCGACTCGAAAGCGAAGGTTCATCGTGAACCTGCTCAACGTCATACTTCTCCATAAGGGAGGCAAGCTTAGTCTGCATGTCCTGCAGGACAATCCATTTAGGATCAACGGGAGTCGGAACGGGCCGAGACGACGGTAACGTCTGTGTTGGCAAAACATTGCCTTTACCGCGACCCTCGGACCCCGTGTTACGCTTGCGTTTAATAGGCGAAACGTCTTACGACGACTGCAAAGGGTCAGAGCTGTCCCCATGGCTACAGCCAGGACGCTGGACCTGTCCTGAAGGGACTGACTTCCGCTTTAAGGGTCTAGAAACTTTGCTCCAAGGTTTCTTTTGCGAGAAGCCTTCGGATGACGAGGAGAAAACAGCCTCGCTCGTCTTATGGTAGGGGCGATCTTGACAAGACACGCCCGATACCACAGAGGGAACGTCTGTTCGTTGGTTAAAGCCTCTCGTCCCCTTAAGTCCTACGACATTACTTCTCCCTGGTGCAGGGGAGCCTGAAAGAGGTCTCGGACTAGGTGAACGACAAGCACGAACAGACGAACCCTCGGTCGCAACACTAAAAACACTTTGAGCACTTATCACTTTATCACTACGATTTTCTGTTTTTTGCACTTACTTCACTGATATCGTATTTTTCAATAATTTCACATTAGGCATGAATAAAACTGATTTCTACCTGAAGCACGCAATTCTCCCTTACATCAAAAGGTTATAATTGCGAAATGAGTCGTATAATGTAAGCACATTAGTACATGCAAAAATCAGTAAACATATATATCGAATAAAACGGAAATATATAAAGTTAAAAAGGATCAGTGACTGGGGAGGAGACTAAACACTAGTTCATTAAAGACTACGTTTTCAATCTCTCACCGTACAGTGCCTTGGGACGAGAATAAAAACTAAAAACGTTTTATCCTTTCTCCCCGTACAGAGACTTGGGACGAGAGTAAAAAACTGAATCGAGAACAACGTTACTCGCTCCCAAACTCCTTACTTGGGACGAGAATAAAGATCGGATCGTTCTCTCTTCCTCTCTCTCTCTCTCTCTCTTGTCACACAGAAGAGAATTGCCCACTCACCCTTCGTCAATAAACAGGTTATTTGACCAAAGGAAAAAACTGAAAGGACTAAGAAATTGAAAATTAACAAGATCCTTTAAATTAGTATTTAAAACACTTCAGTTTGAAAGAAGAATGAACAAAACGTCAAAATCGATTTACTCCTTCTGCAAAGTGAAACCGTGATTCTCTCTTTCTCTATCGTAACGATAGAGCGCAAACTGCGTAGCATAAATAAACCAAACGTTAGTTCATCTTTGAAAAAACAGCACGAAGACTATTCAAAGAAAATCTTTCATAAAATATTTTCTAAAAAATATTCATTTCATAACTCTTACAGAGCAAATGATTTAAACTTAACGAAAATAAAAGTTGAATGGGCTCAACGTTGTTTAACTTCGGTTTCCAAGTTAGGACCGCCTACATCTCGGACTAGGGGAGGAATAGGTAAAGGCCGCATATAAACAAAACATAAAATTTATCTTGATGTTTAGTATAAATGGAAAGCTAATCGAAGAGGCCTAATAAAGGCGGGTGAGATATAAAATATATAGAGGAAAATCTATAATTATTAACAATAATTTATAACGTGATAAAATAATTGCTAAAAGCCTAAAACACACTTCCGTACACTAAGGGAAGGGTCGGCCATCTTTACTCTATGGAAAAAACCATTGATAAAAAAGCAAGGGCAAAACACTTTTACTCTCCTTTCAAAAGCATTTCTTTTGAGGATAGTATTGAATAATCCAACACGGCGAAAGCAATAAAACCAAAACCAAGTACTTCACCAATTCGGTAGAAAACTCGAGGTCATAATAGCGAGTGGAATCGACTTGTCGATGAAACCGACAGAGAAGAACTGAGGCTGTTTACATGTATATGCGGTATCTGGCCGATAGTCGGCGCTGGTGGGCACACCCGCAACCTTCATGGCGATCGCTCGCGAGTTTTTGGAATCTGTCGAGCCGTCGGAGACGTCAGCTATTATATATTCACCGGCTAAGTTTAATATTTAAAATATCATTTTTAAACACAAGACTTACCTGGTAGTTATATATATATATAGCTGATTAACACCTTTGGTGGAGGTTTAGAGACAGCTAGCATATCTGAAATTCTACTTAAGAGTTAATTCGGAGATAATTTGGCTTTTTCCTAACCATACAAACCTTAGCTATTTACATAGGGTATTACTTTCGGGGCATAGCTGAAATGACAAGCCATTAGATTTTAATGAAGGTTAAACTACCCCCCACGCTCGTTAGCACGGGGGTAAGGGAGGGATAGCTAGCTAGCCCCCCCCCCCCCCCCCCACACACACACACACTGGTGAGCTGCCTCACTTCACTTAGAGGTAGGACTTGTCTTGAGGGACAGGGCTGGCGGGAAAATATGTGTAAATAGCTAAGGTTTGTATGGTTAGGAAAAATACAAATTATCTCCGAATTTGTCATTTGTTCCGTAACCGAAATACAAACCACGTTATTTACATAGGGTGACTTACCCTTATGTAGGGTGGAAAGTCCCCAGCCTTACTGGCTTTGGCTTACCCGGGGACTCAGAATCCGAGTGAGCAGCACTCGAGAAAAAGAGTCCCTGCACCTCCCAAGTTTCTTGCTACGCAAGAAACGTGCGGCCTACATAAGCTTGTGTGTGGAGGGTAGAAGTGTGACTTGTCCTAGGAAGTCGACCTGAAGTCCTTTAGCTGGAATTCTAAGCTAGGACGTTCCCAATACCACCTCGTCAGGGTATGGGGGACGCGACAGTATTAACTTAATACTAGGAACACAAGGAAGCATGGTTTACCTGCAGAGGTTTGAGGTCAGCTATGCAGAGAACCCAGGATGCTGCTTTCCCCAGGAGAGGGGAGGATGAAGAAAGAAGTAAGGGCCAGACATACTTCTTTCATTCATGCAGTCTAAAACCGGGTAACAATGCCCTCAACCTTCTGCTACCAGTCCATTAAGGAGCCTGAGGTTAGACCACCTGTTGTGTAGCCACCACAGGGCCGATAGAAAACGTATCGAGGCTCCTGTGGGTCACGTCCTGCAGGTAGTGGGCTGTGAAGGTCGTTTGACGCTTCCAGACTCTGGCTTGTAGCACCTGCATCACACAGTAGTTCCTCTTGAAGGCCAGGGACGTTGCGATGCCTCTGACATCGTGTGCTCTAAGGCGACATGACGGAGGAGGGTCTGGATTCAGGGCGTGATGGATGACCCTTTGAATCCAGGCTGAAAAGGCATTCTGGATGACCCTCCTCTCCGTCCTCCCTGTGCTCCCAAACAGGGCTTGCACGTGAGGACGAACTGCAGCTGTTCTTTAAGATAACCCCTCCGACTCCTTACTGGGCATAGTAGGAGAAGGTCTGAGTCATCTATTACAGAACGGAGACTCGATATCCTGAAGGAGTCGAACCGAAAGTCCAGGACTCCAAGATTTTGAGTCTAGTAACCAACTCAGGGACGAACCTGAACGTTACCTCCACCTATCCTCTTGAATGGGCGACGACGTACGAGAGACCATGTAGTTCGCTGACACGCTTGGCCGAGGCCAGAGCGAGCAGGAGCACCGTCTTCCAAGACAGGTGACAATCAGAAGCCTGGCGTAATGGTTCGCAAGGAGATCTCTTAAGAGCCCTAAGAGCCCGAACCATGTTCCATGGAGGAGGTCTCACTTCCGACTGGAGGCAGGTAAGTTCGTAGTTTCGTATGAGCGAAGAAAGATCCAGCGAGGAGGAAAAGTCTATTCCTTTCAGCCTGAAGGCCAGGCTTAAGGCTGAGCGATAGGCTTCCACCGCCGAGAGCGAAAGGCGCATTTCCTCCCGCCGATATACAATAACTCCGCTATTGCTGGAATAGTGGCATCAAGGGGAGAGGTACCTCTCCCACGACACCAACCACAGAAAAGACTTCACTTCGCCTGGTAGACCCATGCGGATGACTTTCGTAGGTGTCAAGACATCCGCTCCGCAACTTGTTGCGGAACACCTCTCTCTGTGAGGAGATGCTGGATGGTCTCCAGGCGTGAAGCCGAAGCGATGCTACGGCTTGTGGTCGATGTTGCAGTGAGGTTGTTTGAGTAGCTCGTGTCGTGGGGGAAGCTCTTTCAGGAACTCCATCAGGAGATGCAGAAGTTCCGGGAACTACTCTGCATGATGCCGCAGCGGAGCTATCAGAGTCATCGACAGGTTGACCGATAGTCTGGTCTTGTTGAGCCCCCTTCTCAACAGACAGAACGGTCGGAAGATGTAGACGTCAATGTTGTCCCACCGTTGTAGGAAGGCATCTTGCCAGAGTGCCTTGGGGTCTGGGACTGGGGAGTAGTACAGCGGCAGCTTGAAATTCAAGGCTGTCGCAAACAGGTCCCCAAGGTCAGGACTCGTTGGCTACCAGGGGGGGCCGAAGACCACTCGGTACTCTCTAGGCTATCTGTGAGGCCCTGCTCAGACTGTCGGAGAGCACATTCCTTTGCCTGGAATGAAGCGAACCGATAGGGTATTGAGTGGACTTCGGTTCATCTCAGTATCTCTACTGCAAGATGAGAAAGCTGTTATGAAAAGGTACCTCCCTGATTGTTGAAAAAAGCCACTACCGTGGAATTGTCGTTCACGGAGTGACTCGCCAGGGTCTGTTGAAGGGCCAGAATACGGGCTTCATTCCTAGCAGATTGAAGTGGAGGTACCCTTCTGGTTCTGACCATAGGCCTGATTCAGAACGTGGCCCCCCTCTCCCCCCCTTCTTTTGACGAGTCCGAGAACAGCATCAAAAGTGGGGGAAGGACGAGAAGATCCATTCCCTTGCAAAAGTTTCCGTAGGTCAACTACCACTGCAGGTCCATTCGTTCCGCAGGTCCCAAAGGAACCAGAATGTCCGGGGAATCGTTGTCTTGATTCCACCGGGACTTGAGCCGCCGTTGCAGGGATCTCATTCTGAGGCGGCCGTTTGGAACTAGACGGGTCAGGGAGGAAAGGTGACTTAGGAGACGTAACCAAGATTGGGTTGGAAGCTCTCATTAAAATTCTAATGGCTCGTCATTTCAGCTACGCCGAAAGTAAACCCTATGTAAATAGCGTGGTTTGTATTTCGGTTACGGAACAAACATGGTTTACCTGCAGTGGTTTGAGGTCAGCTATGCAGAGAACTGTGACGGGCCGAGAGAGGGTTGTGAACTCAAAGGCAGGATTCAATCAACTGAGTACTACATTAAAGAACACTCTCCTTTATATACAAAACCTCAAGGCAACAGGAAAATACATGTTCGAGGAAATGACAATGTTACAGAGGAAAACCGGAGACATGATTATTCAGGTTCTTTTTAGTGCGAGGGAATAGCGCAGATACAAGCATAATATATACAAAATAATTTATATACGATAGTGTGACACACGGTTGGTACATGGATCCCCCCCGAGAAATGACATACTGTACATGTTAAATAGGGCGCCCTGATCTAGAGAGGCGAACTGTAGGCGGGTTATCTGGCAGAAGATAAGCAGGTTTTAGACGATCAATGGAGACCCAGTCTTCTTTGCCACGAATGTTTAGTAGGAATGCTTTCGGACTGCGTCGGATCACAAGGAAAGGGACCGTTTAAGGGGGCGTTAGCGGTGGCTTGCTAGTGTCGTTGCGCAGGAAGACGTGCGTTGCAGAGTGCAAGTCCGTTGGTATGTGATGCTTCGCTGGGGGCTTGTAAGTCTGGCGGCACGGAGTAAATTTTCCCACGACGTGACGTATGCGCTGGAGATCGTTGGAGGAGGTTGTAGAAGGAAAAAATTCGGCAGGGACGACCAACGGGTCGCCATACACCATTTCAGCTGCCGAGACGTCGAGGGCATCTTTGGGAGTGGTCCTTAGTCCCAAGAGGACCCAGGGAAGCTGAGTAAACCAGTTTGAATCCTTGCAGCGGGACATCAAAGCTGCTTTGAGGGTGCGATGAAAACGTTCAACCATTCCATTGGCAGCGGGGTTGTAGGCCGTTGTCTGATGTAGGCTGATGCCCAGGAAATTTGCTAATGATGTCCACAATTGAGACGTGAAAGTGGTTCCCCTGTCAGAAGTAATATGCTCAGGGATACCGAATCTTGAAATCCATCCAGAGAGTAAGGCAGATGTACATGAGGCGGACGTTGCAGTTTCCATGGGAATGGCTTTAGGCCAACAAGTGGAGCGGTCGATGATGGTAAACAGGTAACGATGTCCTTGTGATGTGGGTAGGGGGCCTACAACGTCGACGTGAATGTGTGCGAAACGACGCTGAGGTTGAGGAAAGGTGCCCACTCCTGAATCCGTGTGTCGATGTACTTTGGAAGTTTGGCAAGAAGTACAGGCGCGGACCCAATCCTTAGCATCCTTAGAAATGCCGTGCCAAATGAACTTTGCCTTCAGCAGCTGTGCAGTAGAACGGCACGAGGGATGTGAAAGGCCGTGAATGAAATCAAACACCTGTCGGCGCATGGGAGCAGGAATCCAAGGTCGCGGTCTACCAGTACAGTGCTCACATTACAGAGGAGGGTGGTGTTGAAGTCTTCGAGGGGAAAGTCTTCCCAACGTTGGGACGTGCAGGATGTCCTACATGCTTGATACTCTGGATCCTGTTGTTGGGCTTCAGCCAGGGCGTTGTAATCTAATCTCAGTTGAACGGCAGCCAACGGGTTTCTTGACAGGGCATCGGCAACGGGATTCATTTTCCCAGGGATGTATTGAAGGGTGCAATTGTATTCAGCCATGGCGGAGAGATGTCGGCGTTGACGGGCGGACCAGGCGTCAGACTGTCGAGTGAAGGCGTGCACCAGAGGCATGTGGTCTGTGCGAATGACGAAGGGCGTACCTTCTAAGAAATGGCGAAAGTGACAGACAGCCAAGTGCACCGCCAGCAATTCTCGATCGAAGGTAGAATAACCCGATTCTGCCTTGGACAGTTTTCTGCTGAAGAAGGCCAATGGGCGGGGCGAGCCATTGACCACCTGCTCGAGTACTGCACCAATAACGACGTCGCTGGCATCGGTGGAGAGAAGGAGAGGGGCTTGTGGGATAGGAAAAGTGGGAGCCGCAGCAGTTGATAGGGCCTTCTTTACATTGCAGAAGGCTGCTTCTTGAAGGGGACCTCGATTCAGGTCCTTTGGCTTGCCCTTGAGGGAGGCGTAGAGGGGAGCAAGAGTGGCGGCAATGGCTGGCAGAAAACGGTGATAATAGTTGATCATGCCCAAGAATTCCTGCAGAGCTTTGACGGTCGAGGGCGCGGGGAAGTTCTGAATGGGTGCTACCTTCTCAGGGAGGGGATGGACTCCTTCAGGAGTGATGCGGTGCCCTAAGAACGACACTTCGTTGGCGCCAAAGGTACGCTTGTCGTACCGGACTACAAGGCCGTTTTGTTGCAAGCGGTCGAGCACGATGCGCAGATGACGGAGGTGTTCCTCTTTTGAGGAGGAGAACACAAGTATGTCGTCCACATAACTTGCACAGAAAGGGTGGTCCCCTAAGATTCCATCCATGAGACGTTGAAACGTGGCCCCAGCATTACGAAGGCCAAAACAGGAGTAATTGAAGGTGTATGTACCAAATGGAGTGGTGATGGCGGTCTTGGGGATGTCTTCTGGGTTCATAGGCACCTGATAATACCGCTTCAGGAGGTCGAGCGTAGAGAAAACCTTCGCTTTGTGCAGGTAAGAGGTCACATCGGCAATGTTTGGGAGGGGGTAGTGATCCGGTTCTGTTTGCATGTTCAGGCGCCTGTAATCCCCGCACGGACGGAGGGAGCCGTCTTTCTTCAGAACGATGTGTAAGGGTGACGACCATGGGCTGGAGGCCTTTTGGCAAAGGCCCATTTCCTCCATTTCGGCGAACGTCTGTTTGGCGGCTGCCAATCGTTCCGGTGCCAGACGTCTGAATTTTGCGAAGACTGGGGCTCCCGTCCTCTTGATATGGTGATAAATACCGTGCTTGCCCGGAACCGTGGGCGTTTGGCGAAGTTCTGGACGGAAAACTTCCGGGTACGACGTGAGGAGGTGGGCGTAGGCATCCGTGGGTGCGCTGATGTGGAGAGCGAGGTTAGAGGGGGCGGGTTGAAGAGGTGTCGACAAGTACGAGTCTGCGTTGACCAATCATCGGTGGGCGACATCGACCAGAAGGTGGAAATGAGAGAGGAAATCCGCACAGAGGATTGGCAATGTGACGTCAGCAACGAGGAACTTCCAATTGAATTTACCGTTTCCGAACGATAATGTGAGCTTCTCGTAACCGTAGGTGGGTATCGCAGATCCGTTGGCAGCTACCAAGCGGACGTCGGCAGATGTAGACAGACTACGTCGTACCTTGAAGAGTTTCCTTGGCAAAAGAGAACGACAAGCACCCGTGTCTACCAAAAATCGCACGCCCGTTCCTGCATCCTGTAAAAAGAAAAGATTAGAAACATGGGAGGCCACCGCCACGAGCGATGGCCTACTTACACGTTTTTTGGCCACTGACAATCCTCGGCACATTTCTTCGCGGTTGCCCCGAATCTGAAGTGGTAGTAGCAAAACTGCGGCGGATGGGAGGCAGTAAGTGGCTGTAGAAGTCGTTCGTTGAGACGCGAGCGATTAGTGGGTGGTGGGCGGCTTTGTCGCTGCTTCGGCACGTCACGGGGTAGGATTGTATGTCCTACAGCATTCATGTCAGCTTCGGTTGACGTTGAATAGGCATCCTCTTCGTCAGGGGTGGAGGCGTTGATGGAGGTCTTGAAGTGGCTGTCCATAAGGGCGTTGGCTTTGGTCATCAAGTCCTTTATGGGTAAACTATCGACATCGGGTATGGCAGCGCGTATAGGTCCGGGTAAACGGCGTATCCAAAGGGCACGAAGTAGGTTCACCTCACGAGGAGAGCCGTCTGCCGCAGGTTGAAGGCGAGCGATACTGGTCATTTCCCTGAGGGCAAGCAAAGCCCTTTGGTCTCCCCAAGGGTTGTTGCGAGAGCTGAAAAAGCTTTGCTATACGGGCGGCTGGCGACGGCGAGTACAGTACTGCTGCAGAAGGTATGTTTTGAGGGCGTCATACGCTATTGGGGTGTCTCCTTGTTCACAAAGCCAGTCGGATATTTCTGGGAAGGTGTCCTCGGGTATCGCCGCGAGAACATAATCTGCTTTGGTGGTTGAGCGAGTCACGCCCCTGACGCGAAACTGGACTTCTGAGTGCTGAAACCAAGCAAACGCCTCTCCGCTGGCAAACGATGAAAGTTTGAATAGAGCGGCCGCAGCACCAACTGCCGTAGAGTCCGCCATAGTACCAACGATGGAGGGGCGAGGGGGTGGGGGTGGAAGGCGGTGGGAGCGAGTCGACTTCCAGGGGTCACCAATGTGACAGGCCGAGAGAGGGTTGTGAACTCAAAGGCAGGAGTACTATATTAAAGAAGACTCTCCTTTATATACAAAACATCAAGGCAACAGGAAAACACATGTTTGAGGAAATGACAATGTTACAGAGGAAAACCGGAGACATGATTATTCAGGTTCTTTTTAGTGCGAGGGAAGAGCGCAGATACAAGCATAATATATACAAAATAATTTATGTACTATCGTGTGACACACGGTTGATACAGAACCCAGGATGCTGCTTTCCCCAAGAGAGGGGATGATGAAGAAAAGAATAAGGGCCAGTCAAACCTTTTCATTCATGTAGACTAAAACCGGGTAACAATGCCCTCAACTTTCTGCTACTTGTCCAATAAGGAGCTTGAGGTTTTAACCCAACTGTTGTGAAGCCACCACAGGACCGATAGAGAACTTATCGAGCCTCCTGTGGGTCACGTCTTGCAGGTAGTGGGCTGTGAAGGTTGTCTGACGCTGCCACACCCCAGCTTGAAGGACCTGCGTCACGGAAAAATTCTTTTTGAAGGCCAGGGACATAGCTATGCCCCTGACATCATGTGCCCTAGGGCGACGTGACGGAGGAGGATCTGGATTCAGGGCCAGATGAATCACCCTACAGAGATGGTGTTCTTGGTGACCCTCCTCTTAGTCCTCCCTGTGCTGACGAACAATGCTGGCACATGAGGACGGACTGCAGCTGTTCTTTTAAGATATAGCCTCAAATTCCTTACTGGGCATAGTAGGAGATGGTCTGGGTCATCTGTTACAGTACGGAGACTAGAAATCTGGAAGGAATCGAACCGAGGATCCGCTACTCCCGGATTCTGAGTCTTAGCAATAAACTCAGGGACGAAGCTGAACGTTACCTCCCCCCATCCCCTTGAATGGGCGATGTCATACGAGAGACCATGAAGTTCGCTAACACGCTTGGCCGAAGCCAAAGCTAGTAGGAACACCGTCTTCCAGGTTACGTGGCGATCTGATGCTTGGCGAAATGGTTCATAGGGAGGTCTCTTAGGAGACCTGAGAACTCGAACCACGTTCCATGGAGGAGGTCTCACTTCCGACTGAGGGCAGGTAAGTTCATAACTACGTATGAGTAGGGAAAGTTCCAGCGAAGAAGAAATGTCCATTCCTTTCAGCCTGAAAGCTAGACTTAAGGCTGAGTGATAGCCTTTCACTACCGAGACTGAAAGGCGCATTTCTTACCGCAAATACACGAGGAACTCCGCTATTGTTGGAATAGTAGCATTGAGTGGAGAGATACCCCTTCCACGACACCAACCACAGAAGACTTTCCACTTTGCCTGGTAGACAGCTGCGGATGACTTTTGCAGATGTCCAGACATCCTGACCGCAACTTGCTGCAAAAATCCTCTCTCAGCGAGGAGATGCTGGATAGTCTCCAGGCGTGAAGTCGTAGCGAAGCTACGGCTTTGTGGAAGATGTTGGCGTGTGGTTGTCTGAGCACATTGTGCCGTGGAGGGAGTTCTCTCGGTAGCTCCGCTAGGAGTTGCAGAAGGTCCGGAAACCATTCCGCGTGATGCCATAAAAGAGCTATGAGGGTCATTGAAAGATTGACCGATGTTCTGGTCTTGTTGAACACCCTCCTCATCAGACAGAACGGGGGAAAGGCGTACACGTCGATGTTGTCCCAACGTTGTTGGAAAGCATCTTGCCAGAGAGCCTTGGGGTCTGGGACTGGGGAGCAGTACAGTGGAAGCTTGAAGTTCAGGGCTGTTGCGAACAGATCCACAGTCGGAGAACCCCACAAAGTCAGGACTTTGTTGGCTACTAGATGATCCAAAGACCACTCGGTACTCACTATCTGAGATGCTCTGCTCAGATTGTCAGCGAGCACATTCCTTTTGCCTGGAATGAAACGTGCCGATAGTGGAATCGAGTGGATTTCGGCCCATCTCAGTATATCTACTTTAAGATAGGATAGCTGCTTCGAAAAGGTACCTCCTTGTTTGTTGATGTAAGCCACTACTGTGGTGTTGTCGCTCATCACCACCACAGAGTGACACGCCAGGTATTGTTGGAACTGTTGAAGGGCCAAGAAGACGGCATTCATCTCTAGAAGATTTATATGGAGGTACTTTTCTGATTCTGACCACAGGCCTGAGGTCGTGTGGCGCAGTACGTGGGCCCCCCACCCTTTCTTTGAAGCGTCCGAAAACAGCATTAAATCCGGGGGGAGGACGAGAAGATCCACTCCTCTTCGTAGGTTCTCGTCTGTCACCCACCAGTGGAGGTCCGTCCGTTCCGCAGGCCCCATAGGGATCAGGACGTCCGGGGAATCGTAACCTTGATTCCACCGGGACTTGAGTCGCCACTGGAGGGATCTCATCCTGAGGCGACCGTTGGGAACTAGACGAGCCAATGATGAAAGGCGACCGAGGAGACGTAACCAAGATTGGGCTGTTGGTTCTTCTCGTCTGAGAAAAGGGCTTGCGACCTTCCTCAGCCTTGCTATCCTGTCGTCTGATGGGAAGGCTTTGTGGAGATTGGTGTCTATAACCATGCCTAGATACACTAGTCTTTTGGTGGGAAGCAGAGAGGACTTCTCGAGATTTACCATGATCCCCATATCCTGGCAAACTCTCAGAAGTTTGTCCCTGTATTGAAGAAGGGATGACACCGAGTCTGCTAAGATCAGCCAGTTGTCCAGATAACGGAGGAGACGGATGCCGATCCTGTGTGCCCACGAAGATATTATGGTGAACACTCTGGTGAAAACCTGTTGTGCTGTGGAGAGACCGAAACACAGCACCTTAAACTGGTACTCTTTGTTGTCTAGGCTGAATCTTAAGTACTTCCTTGAAGACGGATGGATTGGGATCTGGAAGTACGTACACGTCCTTCAGATCCAGTGTACACACGAAGTCTTGTGGTCTCACTGCTAGTCTGACTGTGTCTGCAGTCTCCATGCTGAACGGAGTTTGTTTGACAAACTTGTTCAGAGCCGAGAGGTCGATGACTGGTCTCCAGCCTCCAGAAGCCTTCTTTACAAGAAAGAGTCAACTGAAGAAGCCTGGGAACCCGTCGAGGACCTCTTGGAGAGCGCCCTTCTTCAACAGGGTCTGGACTTCTGTCCGAAGGGCTTGCCCCCTTGCTGATCCCATGGCAAGGGAGCTCAATGACACTGGATTCGTCATCAGGGGAGGTAGAGATGTTGTGAACGGGACGCGATATCCCTGACTGATCACAGAAATCGTCCAGGAATCGGCCCCGAGTTGCTGCCACCTGTCTGCACAACTTTGTAGGCATCCCCCCACCTGTGGACATGCAGGGGGACTGCCAATCCTAGCGTTTGTGGCCTCGGCTGCTCCCTCTAGGATTTTTACCTCCTCTGGAGGACTTTTTGCCTTTCCTATCTTTGACAGGAAAGGGCTTAGACACCACTGTCTTCGCTGCTGCCGTTGATTTTGTGGTCTTGGTCGGACGGGACTGCTGGGGTGCTGGAGGCTTATAGGGCTTAGATGTCAAAGCCCTATGAAGGAGGGAGTCTTGCTGAGACTTCCTCCACCTCTCAGCGGCCTGTTCCGCATCCTTAGGCTCAAACAGGTTTGTTCCTTCTAAGGCAGAATGTCTGAGCCTATTTATCTTGGTGCTAGGGACCTTCTGATGGAACCTCTCAGCCACAGCATCCAGACGTTTCAGGATGGTGTTAGCCCACAAGTTCGAGACTTGGTGGGCCAGACACTCGATTGTGCGAGTGCCTGAGAGAAGGAACGTCTCCATAGCTTTCCTGGTACGTTCTTTGGATAAATCCTCAGAGTGTATCAGGATACCTAAGGAAGGTCCCTAACCAGATATCGTAGCTTGCATAACACACTTCGCAACCTTCTCCTGGTTAAGGATCTCGGTTGCCGAGAACGAGACCTGTCGGTTGGAGAGTCTCTCAAGAAGGACTCCCCTGGTAAGCTCTTCCAACAAATGGTGGAGAGGAAGAGCTAAAAAAGGCTCCTCCAAGATCTCGAAGTACCGCAATTGCTGTACGCGAGGAGGTGGGAGAAACTTGTTGCCGGCACTGGAACGGTTGGAGGAGGACAACTCGGAGAGCTGAACAGTGATCTTTTCCCTGGTACTCTTAACCCCCTGAGACCAGGGCAGAGCCGCACTGGCCTTAGAAAGTTTTTGAGTGCCAAATACACGGTCCAAGACCGTGTCTTTGCCCTCTCGAGGAGGGATCTCTGGGTTGGCAAACCCATTGAGAGCCCTCATCAGAGTCAGAACTTGCCAAAATGCATGCTCTGATTCTTGTAGTTCTCCTCCGGATGTTGGACTTGCAGCGAAGTCTCCTGTCCCCAAAAGGCTCTTCTTGGGTAGATTCGCGGACGTTCTCCGAGTGGCTAGTTGGCTCCGTCCTAGGTCTTGTCGAGGATTTTGGTACCGTCTTCAAGTCCTTCGACTCCTTCCTGGGAAGGATGTAGGACTCTAACATAGACGGTGGCAAGTTCTTTTCAGCCCCTACCCGGGAAGACTTTTCAACACGAGGTGGGGTTTCCCTCATTGGTGTGATGGGGGAACGTCTCACCTCACGTGACTCCCCTGAGGACGGGAAGTCCTCATCCGACAGGGAAGGAGAAAAAGTCTGGGGGGGTGAAGGAACCTGCCTCGAAGGCTTGCGTGGAGTCAACTTAGCTCTCAAGGAAGTCACTGCGTCCGGAACTCCTCTTTTTCTCTTCAGAGGGGTAGAAACAGCCAAGGATCTGTGACCTAACTCAGAGAGAACAGGCTTGAAAGCATGCGTAACTGCTCTGATTAGTGCACCGAACCATGGTTGTTGACTGACAGCCGCGCTGTCAGACACTCCCTCTGGAGGGACAGGGATCAACGGATCCCTGGGAGGAGTTCCCATAGGTGGGTTTGCCTGAAAAGAAAAAGGGATTCTGGACCTTTCTGGATGTTTCCCTTCCACCGCAATGCGCGCTGTTATGCGCTTGCAGGGAGGGGAATGCGGCGATGGTGACCTTGCCGTGCGGTGTCCAGCAGCCTCACGCGCGGGAGGGCATTGACGCTCGCGCGATAGAGGATACCAGGGGTCACGCGCGGGCAAATGTGAGGGCGCGCGCGGGTGTGCAGGAGAATAATGGCGCATAGGAGCGCGCGCAGGAGAATAATGGCGCGTAGGAGCGCGGGCGGGAGACTGTGGGCGCGCGCATGTGGGCACCCAGGATCAGGGCGTTGGGCGTGAGTTCGCGAGCCCTAGCAGATGTTGTAGGGCGCGCGCAGGAGAGATACCCCTGGCGCGCGGGCGCGCAGTTGAAGCCTGAGCGCGTGGGCGCGCGTCAGTATGGTAGCGCGCAACTGCAGGAGAGAGGATGGGCGCGGGCGAGCGGGGCGCGTATCCTCGTGAGCGCGAGTAGGTGACTGCGCGATGGCGAGCGCTGGCGCGCTGGAGACAGCACTTGGCGCGTTGGCGAGCGCTGGCACGTGGGAGAAGTCACCTTTGACTTCCCAACAGTGCCCAGATCCGAAGATCGTGGGTGCGCAGGAGAGATGATCGCTGTGCGTGGGCGCTGGCGCGCAAGAGAGCGCTGGCGCGCAGGAGATCGCTGTCGTTTAGGAGAGCACTGGCGCGCTGGCGAGTTCGCGAGCAGGAGAGCACTGGCGCGTTCGAGAGCCCTGACGAGTTGGAGAGCGCTGACGCGTAGGAGAGCGCTGGCGCGCAGGAGGTTGCTGGCACGCAGGAGGTTGATAGCACGCAGGTGAGCGCTGCCGCGCAGGACAACGTTGGCGTGCATGCCTATCATCAGCATGGCGCTTAAGGGACGTATGCGCGCGATGGCGCATATGCCCTTGATGTCCCGTATTAGGGTTCGATGCCTGACGAACATGTAAGTCAGGTTTTGAAGGCGCGTAGCGCGCATCAGCTCTCAGGAACGGCGACGGCAGGTCGGCAAGTCTGTCGGGTGGAAGGTCGACGTGTCCTTTGAAAGGACGACCTTCCATCGAAGATGATCGCGAACGATCTGCTGAGAGGTCCAGGACCAGAGCAGGAACAGTCGGTGATCGCTGATGAGGCTCCTCTGTGGCGGACTGCAACGAATATGATGAACCAAAGAGGCGCCTCCTCACCACAGGTGAAGGAAGGCCTCTCTGGTGAAGGGGAAGGCGAGCCTTGCGACGAATATGCCCTCTGGGGGCCGTTGGATCATCAAGCTGACCTTCTGCAGTCCTCCAAAGAAGAGTCTCTGTAAGTGAACTCCCCCGAGGGATAGAAACACTAGCAGGAGAGACTGTTGGACTTAGTTTCTCCCTCGTTGGTCGAGCAGGAACAGGAGAAACTAAGCCTTCAGCTACTGTGGGATTTGAAGAGGCAGAGGTATTAGGAGATACCGCATTGGATATCTCTGACACCACAATGTCGACAATCGACAGAGGATCAACCTCTGCCAGAGTCGGCGATTGCTTGACAGCGGCACCCAATCGGAGGTAGTCAAGTAATGCTTCCTTGTAGGGCGAACCATCGAGCCCCAAGGAAGACCAAAGCTGCAAGAGATGGGTTAGTGACACATCCTCCCCCGGGGGAGTGGTGAAGCTGCCTCGCTAGGGGAGGCAATGCCATCTCTCGAACCCCGAACTTGGAAAACAGTACCATGGTCTATGCTACCACTCGACTGTTTCTCGAAAGAGACCGACCGAGTGGGAGCTTTGGAGGAGGTTTGGGCAACGGAAGAAGAGTCCTTGGATTTTTCTCCTTTCAAAGAAACCTTCGAAGGAGAGATATCCCGCCTGGACTTCTTCTTATGTCGCCGAGAAAACCTCTCCCACTGCAAGGTAGACCACTCCCTACTCTCACCACACTTGTTATCACTGTCACACCGTTGGCCTCTACAGTAAGGGCAAAGGGTGTGAGGGTCTGTCTCGACCGCCGACATGAATGTTCCACAGGGTCGGTCGGGTAATCCAGGGCAGGTGCGCATAATCGCAGAGGCCAACTTCACACACAAACCTGTCACAAAGAGAAAGCAAAAAAAAAGCACTAATGGCTGCAATGAGCGGCGAGGATGAGAGTGACCACGTCCGACTACCATCCGAACCGAGAGCAAAGTGAGCTCAAGTACGGGTGTGTGTGAGGGGGGGGGGGGTAGCAAGCTACCCTCCCCTATCCCCGCTAACTAGCAGTGTGGGTAGTAAACCCTCGTCAAATTTTAATGGCTCGTCATTTCAGCTACGCCGAAAGTAATACCCCTATTAAATAGCGTGGTTTGTATGTCAGTTACGGAACAAAGACAAAATATTACACAAAATATTGGCATCCTGTTACCTTGAAATAGTTATTTCACTCTTTTGTTTACATTTTACAAACCTCACTCATTCGCTCCTGTTCATAAAGTGTAATTCTAGGTTATCTTTCAGGGAAGACAATCACATAGGCCTAATTTTTATAATTTGGCTGTAAAGATCATTAGGTAAGGAATTATTTGTGATCTACTTTAAGAGTTTGCGACCTGGGCTAGGTCTGTGACCTGAGCAGGTTTGTGATTTGGAAAGGGTCTGGGGTGCTCGCCCCCAATTAGGTCTGTGACCTGGGAACAACTAGGTTAGGTTAGGTGGGTTTGTTAAGTTCCGTGGCTTTATACGAATCTCGAAAGAGTTAAATAATCACATTATTTCATGTTTTCACCCATCCAAAGTCCCAGGTTCCCACCTGTGTCCGTCAGGAAGGGGGATAACTGGAAAAAGGTTTATTTGCGGTGGAAATAAAGGTAAAATAGTTGAAAGCTCATTATTTACAGTTAAAAAAGTTTATTTTTCTATTGCAAATGTTAGTTCCATGTTGTTCTATAATTTTACCCAAATGCCTTCTTACTTAATCGAGTTAATAATTTATTGGTTTTTGCTCTGCCGTAGCTAGCTTCACTCGATTAAATATTATCTCATTGTTCTGGTAGGCGGAATAGGCCTACTAGCCCCGTGGGCTAGTAGGCTATTTCGGTGTTAATTATCAATTATATAAACTTAAAAAAGGAGTAAATATACACTTAAAGCAGAGAGTTGTAGCTTCGCACTGCACCCTCTGTTCAATCCAGGACTTAGCTTCCCTTTCCCATTATCAGACTGAATAATATTAAACACGATTTTCAGCCCTAAGCTTTCATTACTAATATGATAAATAAAACAAGAGCTGCAATTACATTACATATTCCAACACCTCCCAGTCTTTTTTTTTGAAATACCGGGTGGAAAGAGGCTTCTATGGTATATGCCAAGATAACAAAATGTTAATTTTTTTATCAAAATCAATAACTTTGGTAATAGAAGTTTCCGCCAGTAGAATATGGAATTCAAAATAGTTTAATTGCAAAGATCTATTCAATTATGCAAATTGCAATGTCCAAACTAATATTGCACTGTTGTATAATTAAACCAAATATTCTTATGAAACCTTCCAATACTACACAAAGGCAAACATTGCAATGTTTACTCATCTGTAATGCCATAGATCTTCCTACCCAACCCTCTTAAATAATTTACATACAACCCAGTACAAGAATTTACATAAAAAAAATATGGAGCCTTTGTAGGGTGACGGCCAGATCCCGTAGAAAACGGGAATATTCTGAACTGTGGCCGTCGTTCTAAAAACGATTTTGGCGGGAGAAGTTAACTTAAAAAACCCACCTAACCTATGCTAAAAGCCGTATCCTTACCCAGGCGGGCTTCGCCCCCCCGGACCCCCCCTTACACAACAGTTTCCTTACCTACGAGTACGACGGGAGAAGCTAACTTAATAAACCCACCTAACCTATGCTAAAAGCCATGTCCTTACCCAGGGGGGTAAGATCCGTAGACCATTTCCAAACTTTTTTATTCTATACAAGATAATAGTCGGAGCGATAATAAGCAAATTAGGACGCTTGGCCGTAGCGCTACAAACTACCAAAAATATATATATCTAAATGAGGGTACCGAATGGCCCCACTGGTCCAGGTGTAGGATATTCTTCAAGTCATAGACAAGCATGGCATGATTTTGGTGATACGGTACTGAAAGTGGTGCAAAAGATGATGGGATGCATAGGAGAGTATTAAAGCTGATGGCTTACATTAGGGTAATTATATCTGGATAAGAAAAACATCGAATGGAAATATGTATATTTCCTTTCTCAAATAATATTCCAAATTTACCCCCAAATCACTTTATACCACAATCCATCCATGGAATCACAAATATTTAGTTTTAAACCATGTTACATAAAAAATATATACAACTTATTAATACTTACGGCTAATCTTGCTACTTTTCCTAGTAATAATGTATCCGAAGTCCGAACTCCACCACCAGGAACTTCATGAAGGTTGTAGGCACAGTTTCTTACGGACGAATAGATTATTGCCACAGTATTGAGATAGAATTTAGAGTTTTACATTTGAAAATAAGTTTGTACCTGTAATAAATAATAAATTTTAATTTTTGAAATTTTCTGTATACTCTTGTTAGCAAGAGAATTATGGTTTATCAAAAATAGTGTTAAAGAATTTACAATTAAATAAACCAAACGGTTCTTCTGACTGCGGCAACAATATTTGGTGGACCGTGGACCGTGAATTATAGTTTGATTGGTGGTTGTGTTATAGGTGTCCAAGAACAGTGTTGAATCGAGCTTTATATTACTTCATGTATTGTAAGTATGAGATTTCATCATTTAACCTCTGTGCCAAAGTAAATGACAAAACATGGAAGTACTCCCCTTCTATTTTCATGACGAACGAACCAGTGGCGAGTACCCCAAAACTTTTTTTTTTTCTTGTAGCCTCCATGTCTTTTTAATATCTCAACTGATATAGAAAGGGTGTCGTACTAGAAATGTATTTTCCAGTACCCAGGTAGCCTACCTTTACGTCGGTGAATTTACCCAAGTAATTAACTTACGTCATTCATATTACCCATTTCAGAAGAGAATTTTTAAACTAATGTTGTATTGTGAGCACCATACAGTGACTCAAATTTTATTTATATTTGCATGCTTTGGTGCAGGGATAGGTTGAATTTTCTGCAATACCAAAACTTTTAATGTTTCTTTTTTAATTTAAAGCAATAGGCTAATGCTAATGATAGGAATTTACGAAGAATGGTCTGTGCCGGTTTAGTATGTGGCCTAACCTTACCTTTCCTTACCTTACCTTACCTAACAAGCCAGGTAGGCCACATACTAAACCAGAATAAAAAAGTTAGGCCACATACTAAACTGGCACCGAATGGTCATCATTGTACCCCGAACTCATAGTTTTATCTAATATAAACTATTGAGTTCCTTGTCCCCACCAAAAAAAAAAAAAAAAAAAAAACCTACATATTTTGTAGTTTTGTCAATTACTACAGGCTACTGCTTCCAGCCCAGAATTTTCAGTCCAAAGTGCAAATGATTAAACATGTGGAAGAGATTAACCTATTGCATATGCTGTATCAATGTAGGCTTAATTTAATTGTTTTTATTTTGCCTTGATGGCTGGGGTTGGAATAACATTACACTGGCCCAAAATATTTGGTTTCCCCAGAATTACCTTATTGCATAGTTATTTTAGAAGTTAAATTATCAATAGAATCAGAATTATTCCAGTATAAATTCTGCAAAAAATCATAAGAATATTATGAGCAATATTATTATTAATGTTATTTTTATCATTATTATTATTATTATTATTATTATTATTATTATTATTATTATTATTATTAACATTATGGTAAATATATAATGTGTACTTTTATTTATAACCAAATACATGAACCAAATATTTTTCCTAATCGCTATCTTTTGTTTTATGTATTTCTGACCTTAATTGTTGGGGAAAACACCTGTTCATGAGATTGTGGATCCCCTTATATAAAAGCAATTAGGGAGACCCCAGTGGAAATCCTGGGTGGTTGGGTGTGGAAATGCTAAACACGAGTGATTTGCAGCATTAATAATGGTCAGAAATGCACAAGAAACACAAGATAACCAGTAGGAAAGATATGTGGTTTGTGTAAGTGGCATCAGAGTACCTAAATTTAAAAATTTATGACTGAAAAGACACATTGCAAAAGGAAAACAAGCACAAGTACACAAGCTAACCTAAAGATCCCAGCCTAACCTAACCTTGGAGCCATATTCTTACCTACAGGGAGGCCTACGCCCCCTGCAAATCCCTTAGACTGCGGAATTCTTATGCTTGGATCATACATTCACGTATCTTGCTCCCATTTTCTCCCGTAAGATTTAATGGTAATTGGCAACCAAACACGTTAAACTTTAGGGATTGCAAAGTAAAAGCCTGGGTGTTGGTATATCTGGCATGTAGCACCATGGTTTTTTGGGTGGCACACATACTGTCCGGTATCTGATTGGATGCAAATTAGTGTCGGGGCTCAAGCCCATACCTGAGCAAGTTTATAGATTTGTGGGGTTTGACGGCCTGCTGATGGTAGCATATGAGTCAGACATATATAACTTATAGGTCAGACGTAAACATGGTACATTAATGGTGGGTAAATCTCAAATTGTTAAGTACGACCGGGTATATCTGGCAACATTTCTGATCGACATTCTAGCGGAAACTATTGGAAACTTTGGGCCAGGTGGTATTTAAAAGGCTGCAAAATAATTCAGTTCTCTAGTTTAATGACCAACCATCTGTTTTTGTATACTGTATTGTATAATTTTGTCACAATATTGTGTATTTTTCCGTAACGACGTGGTTTCTGTCTCCATTGTCTGTGCTACTGTGAGTATTATATTAAGGAGTTAAATTATATACATAATGAAAGTAATAATAACACCACACAAAATTAAACATTTCAAATATTTTACAAAACTAGTCAATATTATATTAGAGGCAATGATACTTAAAATACCAGGAAAAATAACTTACAAATAAGTACAGTATAAGAAGAAAATACATAATGCAAGTAATAATAAGAATTTATGAAATGAATCTCTCAAGTACAGTAGGCCCCCGCTAAACGACATTAATCCGTTCCGGAGTTGGTATCATATGGTGAAAATGTCGTATGGCGGGCAATAGAATAGCTAATGCCGGAAAAACCCCTGGTAAAAACATTGAAAATTAGAATGTAACAAAATACAATACAGTAGTATAGTGGGTATTGTACTACAGTATACTTATATATAATATACAAGTACAGTACTGTACAGTATATAATTAAATAACATTATAAATAAAAATTGTATACTGTACAGTACTGTAAAGGAAAAATTAAATCTTATTTACCTTTGGAGTGACGTTTGACTTGAGCTGGTGGTGGGTGGAGGGAGAGGGGGGGAGTAGACAGTAGATATAAAAACGTATCAATGCTAATTATGTTATGTACACTTAATAATAAATTTATTCTTACTAATAAACACTTAAAATTAAAAATGCTTTTTTTATTTTTGTCTTTTGAAATTTTTTTTTTTATGATTTTTTTTCTAGAATTTGAAAAATTACTTTTTTTTTTTTTTTTTTTTTTTTTTTGATAGAATCACTATTATTGTCTTTGCTTTCTGACATTTCTCTTTTGGAGAAATATCTATCCAAAGAAGCCTGTTTCTGACGATTCCTCAACATATTCCTAAATTGACTCATACACTTATCATTAACACTCTGCATAAGACGACTTGTGTGAAGTTTTTCTGGGTGTTCCTTTTCAATGAAACTCGTAAGGTTTTCATACCAACTGATAGCTTCCCTTATTTCTGAGGATGTCGTTTCTTCAGTCTCCCCCCCATCCTCGCCTCCACTAGAGCTGTGCTCTTCTCGAATGATCGTCAACTGCATTGCCTCTAACTCCTTTAAGTCTTCAGTCGTAAGCTCCTCCCTGTACTCCTCGATGAGGTTATGGACGTCAGCCTCATCGACAACAAGCCCCATGGACCTCCCGATTGAAATTATTTCCTCAACATCACCCTCAGGGGCAGGATCATCAACGGCCTCGTCTTCGGTTGAGGGATCGAAACCTTCAAAGTCTCGTTCTGCTACAACAGCTGGCCACAGTTTCTTCCATGAGGAGTTCAAGGTGCGCCGTGAAACCTCATTCCAAGCTGTGTCGATCATCTTCAGGCATTGAACGATGTCAAAATGCCCCCTCCAAAATTCACGGAGGGTGAGTTGAGTGCTTTCAGTCACTTTGAAGCATCTTCTGAACAGATGCTTTGTGTAAAGCTTCTTGAAGTTGGCAATCACTTGCTGGTCCATAGGCTGGAGGAGAGGGGTGGTGTTTGGTGGCAGATAGAGAACCTTAATGAAGGAGAAGTCAGGATGAATGATGTCCTCGAGGCCAGGAGGGTGAGCAGGGGCATTGTCCAGCACCAGGAGACATTTCAGAGGAAGATCGTTCTCTTCTAAATAGTTCTTGACAGCAGGACCGAAGCAGACGTTTATCCACTCAATAAATATGGTCCTCGTGACCCAGGCCTTAGCATTAGACTTCCAAAATATCGAGAGCCTCTCCTTCGTGATATTTTGTGCCTTGAAGGCACGAGGATTTTCTGAGTGGTATACCAGTAGGGGCTTAATTTTTAAGTCCCCACTGGCATTTGCACAAAATGCGACCGTTAGTGTGTCCTTCATTGGTTTATGGCCAGGAAGTTTCCTTTCTTCAGCTGTGATATATATACGGCGGGGCATTTTCTTCCAGAAAAGGCCAGTTTCATCGCAGTTAAAAACTTGCTGAGGAATGTAGCCTTCTCTGGAAATTTCGTTCTCAAACTTCTTGAGGAATTCTTCTGCTGCTTTCTTGTCAGAACTGGCCGCCTCTCCATGCCTGACGACTAAGTGAATACCAGTCCTCTTCCTAAACCGATCAAACCACTCATGAGAAGCCTTAAACTCTTGAGGGGCTTGCTGCGACTTTCCTTTGCCTCCGCCGTCTCTCTGGGATTCCACGAGATTGGCAATGATGGCGCTCGCCTTGTGCAAAATTACCAATTGCGTGAGTGTATCACCAGTGATTTCCTTCTCTTTAATCCACAGAAGAAGGAGTCTCTCCATCTCATCATTGATTGAGGTCCTTCCACTGGCAAGGACAGTCATGCCTTTAGAAGACTTACTTGCTTTAATGGCTTCCTTATTCTTAATAATTGTACCAATCGTAGATTGGTTACGGCCGTACGTATTAGCGAGGGTAACGATGCGCATGCCTTCTTCATATTTCTTTATGATCTCCAGCTTCATTTCCATAGTTATCATCTTCTTACTTCTGCTTTTAACATCACTAGCAATCTTGGGACCCATGGCTAACAAATTAGTTATAATTAAGCACTAAAATGCACAAAAAATAACTATCGCAAGCACTCACACGAGATCAAGTCTTTACGAAACACACACGAGATTCTGAACTGAGCGCGCGTATGACAAAGAGAGAGAGAGAGAGAGGCAGCATCTCTCTCAAGCATTGTGGGAGGATTTTTGGCCAATAGCGTATCGGCATCTTAGTGACGCTGACCAATAGCAGACCAGCTTCTTAGTGACGTATGCAGTGACGTATGAGTGTGGTGGTAAGCTACTGACTCGCACAGTCGTACGCGTAGAAACCGCCAAATTTGAGTTTCGGAATTCGATGCTGTAAGGTGGGGAAAATGTCGTAACGAGGGGACGAAAAAAAATAGTATTCCACACTGTAACGTGAAAAAAACGTAAGCTGGGGACGCCGTATGCCGGGGGTTTACTGTATATATCCGGAAATAGTCAATACACAGATATTCGTTCAAATTAAGGTCAAGGTTTGGCCTTTGGTCAAGAGTTGCTGTCTCCTTTGTAATTAAATGGTATTATTTCATACAGATTGGCTTTCCTGCCCTTTATAGCTGAAGATTCTATTTCCTTGGCTAATAATGAACGGATTAGCTTGTCTAAAAACGGGAGCGGTCATCAAAAGATTCTACGAAATTCTGTAATTTCATACTACAGTATTTTCCATTCTTCTGTAGAATGGACCCAGAAAGCGATCACCCTAAATTGTCTTTCCAAACCTCAATGGGAAATCTTTTCCTGTATCGACATTTAATGACTTCACACGAAGGTGAAAATAGATTACACTATGTTCTTTGACAAAATAATCAGACAACCTAAAAGTCATTAGCAATAAAGACAGATTATACCATAATTCAACCCTTTTCCTCCACCTCACTGTAGGCATTTGATGGTTTGTCATGCAGGTGCAAAGCGATTAAATTCTTTGACAATAATTGGAAAGCATAAAGTCATTATCAGTGAAGACAGATTATATCTCGGTATTTTTTCCCTACCCAAGGTTCATTTTACCTCTGTGAGAGAGAAAGAGAGAGTTTAAATTTTTATTCTTAGCCATTTAACATGAAGTTTTAGAAGATTGTGTTTTTAAACATAAGACTTACCCGGTAGTTATATATTCAAAACTCGCGCCAATCGCCAATTGGATAGCCAGGTGTACCACCCCTGCGCCCTAGCGAGGTACCTGGGAACCATTCCAGGAACCCTCATATATTCTCTACCGTCGCTAGCGGCGACACGTGAATTCTACTCTCGTCATTATAGATCTTATTTTTGTGAAGTACAAAACTTTGGTTATTGACTCCCGCTTGTTATTGATCTCACTTTGGATATTCTTTTATTAATTTGGATTAGAAAATTTTTGACCTTTGCTTGTCTGATTTCTCTTTAAATTTTCAAAATGGCCACCCCCCCCCCCATAACTTTTAGGTTATGTGTGAGTATTGGGTGTAAAACCCGAATGGCAAAAGCTTCACTTGACCCCTATTCTCTCTGTGTTGCTTGCAGAGGTATAGAGTGGGATTTGGGTGATCGCTGTGATGAGTGTGTACTACTATCAGAGCATGAATGGATGGAGTTTGATAGATACAGGCGTAAACTCAAAAGGGATAGATTGAGGTGTAGTTCTTCTTGCTCCTCTTGGGATTTTTCCTCTTCCCATGTCATTAATCCTATTCCTTCACCTGTAGTGGTAGATCCCGATCCCACTATTGCAATTGCTAATGAGCCGTCATTAAAAGATATGTTAGTGGCAATTCAAGCGCTGGGCGCTAAAGTTGAATCTCTGGGTGCGGTCAGAACACAGCTGATGTCCGATGTGCAACAATTGAAAGGTGAAAGTGCAAAGAGTGCAGTGAAGTTAAGTGCAGTGGAGGGTGCGCCTGCTCGCGTCTGTCGTCCTCCTAGTCCTAGACCTCTTCCAAGCTCCCCAACCCATTGGAGAAGGAATGTCGGAAGGCGAAAGGAGACGAGAGGCTTTAATACACGAGCAGACGTCCCCTCGAACGTATCTGTGGGTGCCTCCCAGGACGTTCGCCCTCACCAATGGAAAGGTGAGGTTAAGTGTTTCTCGTCGTCTTCGGATGACCCCTTGCCTGAAAGAGGCTGGAATCTTGCTTCCAGACCTCTTAAGAGGACCTATGATGAAGCCTACCAACGTCCTGCTAGTTCAAAACCTGGATGTAGTCACAGGGATACTCCAGAGACATTTGAAAGTCCTCCGATAAAATGTCCTTATAAGACGTTGGACGCTTCCAAGGATCCTCCTATGCAGTCAGGACCAGGTTTAACCTCATTCCAGGCTCCCACGCAGCCTTCAGACTGGTTTTTACCTGCCAGGCGCTCTGTTCCTTTTAGCGATGAGGAACGTTGTGATTTCATCACCGATTTCACAACGCCCAGATCCTAACTTTGTTATGCTACAAGACATGCAAAACAGGCTCTCGTCGTTTATGCAGAACTACCAGCATAGCGACAAACCTCATATCAGCACACGTGACAGTTTTGGTCGGGATCGAGACAGCGAGCGAGCAGGCTTCTCTACAAGTTTCGAAACGTCCTGTAGAACGTGTTCTCAAACGCCCTCGTAATCGAGGATCTAAGCCTCATGTTAGCCGCTATGAACGTCCTTTAGGAAGTGATCGTGATCGTTCACCTAAGTCCGCAGTCGACAGCCCTTACATAGAACGCGAACGCCCTTACAAGAGCAAGGAGATCCTTCCTTCAGACAGTGTGCTCGAACGTCCTTCAAAGAAAGACGTTGGACGTCCTGTTAGACAGGTTATCGAACGTCCTTCCAAACGTGCTTCCGAACGTCCTGAGAAGCAGGCTGACGTTCGTCCTTTGAAACAGGCTCCCGGACATCCTACGAAACAGGCTGCCGATCGTCCTTCGGAACAGGCTGCCAAACGTCCTGCCAAACAGGCTGTTGAACGTCCTGTAATTCAGGAAGCTTCTCACTCCGCTAATTTTAGTGAATGTCCTCCAGGTCGTGTTTCCGAACGGAAAACAGACGAACGAGTCACTGAACAGCAAGCGGTTCGCAGTGTCGAACGCTTGTCAGGAGTTGACGGCAAGCTCGTTTCATAGTATGATCCTGAACGTCCTATCCTTTATCATATTTCGAACGTTAGTCTGGATTATGATAATGAGGCTCACTCTTTTTAAGACATTGATACAGTTCAAGTGCAGGAACTTCTTGACTCCGATCGAGCTGATCGCGAGCGTTCGGCTGAGCCACAAGCGGCAAGGCCGCTTGATATTATTCGCAATGATCCTGTTTCTATTGCTGTTGGCACTCAGGATATTTTTGAGAAGGAAACTGCTCTCAACCCTGCTGCTCCCGAAGGAACGTTGTAAGAGAAGGACATAGAAGGCCAGCTTTCTCCTATGGAGTTTGATGATGTTTCAGAAGACGAGGACTCAGTTTCGTTTCGCCATTCTGCCGATTTGGAAAAACTGATGAAAGTTTTTACGGAAGAGTTCCCAGACTTTTTTGTGCCTGTGGCTCCACGTTCGCCACCATCTGAGTTTACTCTTGGGAAAGCCTCTAAGAAAGCTTGCTTTACCAAGATGGTGTTATCGCGTTCATCTAAGAGAGCTCTTAAATTGATGGGTGACTGGTTACAGACTAAGAAAGCCTTAGGAAAAGCAGCTTTCTCCTTTCCTCCGG
The DNA here is from genome assembly GCF_036898095.1 of Palaemon carinicauda. NCBI lineage: Eukaryota > Metazoa > Arthropoda > Malacostraca > Decapoda > Palaemonidae > Palaemon > Palaemon carinicauda. Next base: position 71,816,839 of record NC_090747.1, read on the forward strand.
CTAGACTGGCCTCCAGGTCTAGTATCTGGTACGAGATAGGAGAAATTCTCGGCTTAGGGATACCTGCCTCTGCCCAGGGAGATTTCTCAAGCCTCGTAGACGCTCCTCGTCGGTCGGCCATAAGGAAGACCAAGATCCTCTGGTCTACTTAAGAGATGGACCACCTGCTCAAGGGAATTTTTTGAGCCTTCAAAGTTTTTAACTTCTTAGACTAGACACTTGGAGCTTTGGGTATGAAAGTCGAGACTTTTAAAGAGGGGGATACCTCTGCCTTAGTCCATTTGATGTCTTGCATGGACAAGGCTTTGAGGGATGGATCCAACGAACTAGCAGCGCCCTTTTCTGCAGGCATCCTTAAGAAAAGGGATCAATTATGCTCGTTTCTTTCGCTGGGGGTTACTCCCTTCCAGAAGTCTGAGCTGTTGTATGCGTCTCTTTCTCCATTGTTGTTCCCACATGAACTTATCAAGGAGATTTTGGCAGCCTTAGCTCAAAAGGCTACTTAGGATCTTGTCTCCAAGACAGCCAGGAAAGCTCTTCCACCCTCATTTACCAGTCACAAGCCTAAGAAAGAAACTTTTCCAAAGTTTTCCCAGCCCTTTCGAGGGAGACCTTCCAGGAGGGGTAGGTCCAGACCTGATGCTAGAAGGAGTAAGAGAAGAGGCTTCAGACCAGGGTGAAGCAAAGTCTGACTGCTTTCGCCTTCAGGCAGCAGGAGCCAGACTACTCAAATTCTGGCGAGCGTGGGAGAAGAGAGGAGCAGATCAGTGGTCTATACAGATCTTGAAGGAGGGTTACAAGATCCCCTTTCAAGGGAGCCCTCCTCTGGTCTTAGTTCCTGTGGATCTCTCTCCCAGATACAGAGAGGAGGCAAAGAGACAAGCTCTATTGAACCAAGTATCTCTTATGTTAGAAAAGGGGGTCATAGAGAAGGTACAGGATATTTGTTCACCAGGTTTTTACAACCGTCTGTTCCTGGTACCCAAGAACTCGGGGGGATGGCGTTCAGTCCTGGACGTGAGTGCGCTGAACAAGTCCATCATGAAGACGAAGTTCTCTATGGAGACTTCGAAGTCAGTGCTAGCTGCAGTAAGGAAGGGCGACTGGATGGTTTCTTAAGACCTCCAGGATGCCTACTTCCACATCCCTATCTATCCGAGCTTCAGACCTTACCTAAGGTTCGTCTTCATGGGAGATGTCTTCCAATTCAAAGCCCTATGCTTCGGCCATTGCACAGCACCTCAGGTCTTTACGAAGCTCATGCTAAATGTAGCAAAGATCCTCCATTCAAGGGGCATAAGAGCCTCTCTGTATCTCGACTACTGGCTTCTCAGAGCGCACTCATACGATCACTGCCTGAAGGATCTTCAGACAACACTGGACCTTTCAAAAGAGCTGGGTCTCCTTGTAAAAAAGGAAAAGTCTCTCTTGGTTCCATCTCAAGAGATTCTCTATTTGGGGATGACGATACGGAGTCAGATTTTTTGGGCTTTTCCGTCTCCCTTAAGGATGGAACAAGCCAGATTGAAACTACTATCGTTTCAAAATCAAGAACATATGTTCAGCAAGGAAGTGGATGAGTCTAGTAGGAACCCTCTCCTCTGTGGAACAATTTGTTCCACTAGGAAGATAGGAAGACTGAACATTCGTCTTCTCCAGTTCCATCTCAACAGCCATTGGAACAAGGAGAGAGACCTGGAAACGATGTCCATTCCGATTATGAACTCCATCAAAGACTGCCTTCGGTGGTGGGAAGAACCAAACAAGTTCCAGGAAGGTCTCGACCTATCAGTAAAGAGCCCAGACCTTGTGTTATGCTCCGACGCCTAGGACACAGGATGGGGAGCAACCCTAAACAAGTTGTAAGTCTCGGGACGATGGTCAGAAAACCAAAAATCTTTACATATAAACCACAAGGAGTTGTTGGCAGTTCTATTAGCCCTCAAAAGTTTCAAGGAATTAGTCACCAACAAAGTGGTTCAGGTCAATGCGGACAACATGACAGCGTTAGCGTACATCTCAAAGCAAGGGGAACCCACTCGATGTCTCTGTACGAGACGGCAAAGAATCTCCTTTTGTGGGCAGGAGAGAGGAACGTTATCCTTCTGACAAGGTTCATCCAAGGGGAGAAAAATGTAATGGCAGACAGCTTCAGCAGAAGAGGTCAGATCCTACCAACAGAGTGGACACTCAACCTTCATGTTTGCAAGAGCCTGTGGCGTCTTTGGGGTCGTCCATGCATAGATCTCTTTGCAACCTCAAAGACAAAGAGGTTAGAGGCGTATTGCTCCCCTGTACCGGATCCAGAAGCAGTCCACATAAACGCATTTCTTTTGGACTGGTCCAACCTAGATCTGTATGCCTTCCCACCATACAAGATCCTGTACAAAGTAGTACAGAAATTTGTAACATCCAAAGGGACCAGGATGAACCTAGTGGCTCCCTATTGGCCGTCAAGAGAATGCTTCACAGAGGTACTGGAATGGGTGGTAGACACTCCAAGAATACTTCCATTAAAAGTAGATTTACTCAGACAACCCCACTTGGAAAGATTCCATCAAAATCTCCACGCTCTTCAGCTGACTGCCTTCAGACTATCGAAAGACTCACTAGATCTAGAGTCTTTTCGAAGGAGGCAGCTCAAGCCATTGCAAGAGCAAGAAGAACTTCGACTACCAAAGTCTATCAGTCCAAGTGGGAGGTGTATGTATAGATATCTAATATTATGCTGTATATTATTTACATTACGTACAGTTATGAACATTAATGTACATTTGCCGGAGTCTGAGTGCCGGATTTCACCGGTGCACTCCAAATATCTGACTAGTTCTCACCCAATGAGTATCCATTATAGCGGAGTATAACTCAAGGCGGAGCTACGGATGTCGGCAGAAAGCGATCCCAAAATAATGACTCATACACTAACGGAACCTATTAATAGTGCTAGCTATATTAACAGTAACCACATCAATAAAACGTGAATATCATCAAACGTAATATCATCAACCCGAAGAAGAAGAGGCAGGCAGGAATAACTCGTGATCGTATAAAACGGAAAACGGGAAATCCACCTCCCCTACTCGAGCTTAATAAAGAAAACGAGAGAAGGGGTAACTCGTAACTGTAGTAACAGAAAACGAGCACTCTATGCTCACGCTCTCATGGTTACATAATAAAGAACCAAAATCACACAATAATATGATAAGAATAATGATAAAATTGTAATTACCAAGAACGAAGAATAACGACAACGTAACAAATAAACATAAAGATAAAACGAGCACCTTCCTGAGGCGTGTACATAACTATAACAAAGACCAGATCGATATTCTTCGTTGGTCCAAATTGGACTTGCTAGCAAATAATTACCATAGTAAAAACAATAATAAATAAATTGGTCATAAAACGTAAGTGATATAACCTAGATGACAGAGTACCAGATGGGCAATAACTTGAAAAACTACCGAAGCGAACCAACCAAAATGGCTGCCGATACCGAGGCAGGCCAACCGCTTCCCAAACTAAAATTCACATTACTGGAAAAAAAACAAATGCCCGGTACTGAAATAAACTGTCAAAACAAACTATGGTACTTAACATTGGTAAAGGTGACGTAGCAGCGTCAGTCATGTTGAATTAACGACAATCACTTGCGAAAACTCTGATCAAAACAATTAACGACTTAGCGGGCAAGTCCAAAACAGAAGGATGACCTAGAAGGTGTTCGTGTGGATGACGGTGGCGTGGTACATGTGTGGTTTCTGGGGTCTTTGTTACGGCCCTTCCCTTTGGTGAAGGAGTTATCTAATTGGAAGACAGCCTGTGAATAGTGGTTTTCACACGCCCCTGATGTATACACGACACTCACGAGGTGCTCGCGCGTGGGTAGTAACCTCTGCATTCCATGCTTTTATTTTTCTCTGGTATATTTGGAAGAATTATATCAGAAAAGGTAGAAAGAAGGACCCTTTTCACTGGGCGTCACAGGTCTCTCCCCGGACCTTCGTCAAAGTCCCTTTATTATTATTTCGTAGAAGAATGATATTTGTTTTCATTATCTTTTCCCATTACATATACTGTAAGACCACTTTTTCATTATGCATCGTGGCAACAATGTAATTATATGTGTCAACACTGCTTTTTTTTCCGCCATGTACATATAGTAGTCAGTCGTTGTTCAGTGGTCACTGTATCGACAAGCATGGACCTGCTTCCCGCTGCTTGTCACATGTATGTCCGTTTATCTTCATTATACAAGATTTAAAGAACCTACTAGTTTAAATTGTCACCCTCCATTACATTTATCACATGGATGTATGTGGCAGTATCACACACATGGCGCAGTGAGTAACCGGACGTTATGGATCCCAAGAGGACGACCGCCATTGGTGTTTACTTCTCGTCTCGTCTTGCACATTGGATCCCTTACAGTGACTCAAGATTTTAACTACAGTGTCTCTTAAGAACGATACAGTGTTTGTGCAGTGCAGGGTTAGAGTGTCAGTGTGTTACAGTGCTGTGTTGTATTATGTTAGTGTCCTTGCCAACATTTTTTTTAGGACATTTGAACTCTGGCGCCATTTTTCTCAGCAGGCCCACCACACGTTCTCCCTCTTTCATGCATCGATGGTGACTGAGGCCCGAGGCTCTCGCCCAGAGTCACACTCACTCACCCCACCCACCTCCCCTCGGATCGCAACACACACTCGCTCATCTCACCCAACTGCCGCTTATTTCACAAGCCCACTGACAAACATTGTAATTTTTAACCATCCAAAGTGCTTTCTTTCGCTAACATACAGCGATTTGGATATTTTTCTGGCTCTCTACAGATTTCAAGCCCTCTTACGACACCAAACTCAATATGGCTGAGCAAGAGGAACAGCTAATTGATTTAATGGATCAGACAGAGGATCAGGCAGAGGATCAAACGGAGGGTCTGACGATGGACGAAGTACCTTTGCACCTTCCCACTGCTGATGAAGATATCAGCACCACTCTCCCTCCTCCCCTGACTCCCAATAGGTCAGGAGACCACAATAATGATATACTTCATCTCATCCATTTCCTACAGACTTCCAGCCTGCAAGAACAAGACCGGCGACGACAAGAGGAGCAGACCTTCAGACTACAGATGGAGCAATCAAGACAGGAAGACAACCAGCAGTTCATGTCCCTTTTCTCCTTGCTATCAGGACAGATTGCGGCATCGCAACCCCAGCAACCTAACCCCATAATTGCACCTCCTGTTACACCTGTTCCCCCAACCCCTGGCTTCTCAGTGCATACACCTACAACTTCTAGCAAGCCTATGGTCCATCCACCACCTCTCTTGCAACAAGATGCAACGTATCAAGCGTTTCGCCAATGGAGACTGCGTTTTGAGGATTATGCAGCATTAGTTGGACTTGATAGATTACATCAAACTTCCCAGCTGATTCACCTGAGAACCTGCATCTCCCTGGACGGCCAGCGCCTGCTTACGCATACACTGGGCATCCCTCCCAACACATCACTTTCCCTTACAGAGGTGTTGGATACACTGCAGAAGCACTTTTGCAGCCTTAGAAATCAAGCCTTACGACGCAGGGAATTGTTGTCCTGTAAACAAGCTGTCGGAGAATCATTGGCAGACTACTACGCACGCCTCAAGGATCTCGCTGATGAAGTGGACTTATGCACTGGCAACCCCACCTCTTGCACTGAACGGCAATTGCAGATGGTAATTTTGATGGGTGTGAGAGACGAAGAGTTAATACAACGCCTTATCCCCCTCCAACCCTCATCTACCCTCGCAGAGTTTGTGACATGCTGCTGCTCCTACGAATCTACACGTGCAACTGCATCAGCCATTGCATCTTCCCCTAGCCAAGTCAACGCAGTATCTACATACAAGAAGAACCAGCGTCTACAGAAGAGGACTTCTCATCTATCTCCTGATCAACGTTCTCACCAGTCTCATAACAGTGACCCTTGTCAATATTACTCACGCAAACACGATTCTGGACAATGCCCAGCCACTGGTGCATCATGCAATAACTGTGGACAAACACGTCATTGGCCCCGCACTCAGAAATGCCCTGCTAAGGAAGCTCAGTGCAATAACTGCAAGAAACAGGGACATTTTGAGAAGATGTGTATGTCTACCAAGAGAAGTCAGACTGGATATACAGCTTCACCTCCTACTACTGAGTCAAACACCAGCTGCCGTTTCGTGGGTGATAACTCGGGTAGTGAGTCCCCCACACCAGTCACTGTCTCTGTCATTTGGCGATATATCATCACATATCCAGCTAATCCCCGATACAGGAGCAGACATCACAGTGATTGGCACCATACATTTGGATGCACTTAGCATATCTCGGACAAGCCTTGAACCTCCACCCATGACAGAAGTCGTGACAGCAGATGGATCTCCCATGACACCGGCTGTAGGATACTTCCAGGCAAAACTTCGTCTTGGCAACAAGTCTTGCTCAGCAACCATACATGTTCATGAGGATATCCAGACTCCCCTCCTCTCTCGTGAACATTGCCGAGCCCTTGCCATAGTGTCACTGGACTTCCCGAAGCCTATCCTCAAGGTATCACATGTCAACAGATGCGCTCAGTTTCCTGCCTCCGCCATGACGTCACCTGCAGCTATTAAGGACTATTTTCTTCGGCACTTCAGCGACGTCCTCATATCCAAGAAGGATCTACAAACCCAGCCACTAAAGAAAATGGCAGGCCCTCCAATGAGGATTCACCTGAAACCTGGCGCTACACCCTTCACTGTCTATACCCCCAGGCCCATTCCATTTGCTCTCAGAGATCAAGTAACAGAAGAACTTGACTCCTTGGTGCAACTAGGAATCATCAGACCAGCAGGCAACAAACCCTCTGAATGGTGCCATCCCATGGTCTTGGTACCCAAGGACAAAGGTGTGCGCATCACTGTGGATCACACCCATCTAAATTCTCAGGTAGCCCGCCCTACACACCCATCACCAACGCCCCATGATGCTGTCCGCAACATCTCTCCTACTGCGAAGTACTTCACCACAGCGGATGCCCTGCATGGCTATTGGCAAATGGAATTGGCTGAAGAGGACCGCCACCTGACTACATTTATAACTCCATACGGAAGATTCCAGCACTGTCGTGGCTCAATGGGATTTTCAGCAACAGGTGATGCATACTGCCTCCGTGGAGATATGGCACTACAAGGTGTTCCCAACTGTGTGAAGGTTGTAGATGATATCCTCCTTTCCGACGAGGATCTCCCTTCCCACCTACAACACGTGCACCAGATGCTGACCAGATGCCGTCAATATGGCATCACCCTCAACAAGGACAAGTTCACTGTAGCCGCCCCTAAAGTTAACTTTTGCGGTTATGTCTTATCATCCGATGGTATTGCAGCAGACCCTGACAAGGTATCAGCTATACGGGACTTTTCTACACCATATAACGTGACAGATGTCAGGTCGTTTATGGGTCTTGTCAATCAACTTGCTGACTTCACTCCAGACATCACAGCAGCAGCACAGCCCCTACGCCCACTTATGAGCCCCAAACGCTCATTCGTCTGGACGCCCGACCATGAGCGAGCATTTAAGAAAGTCAAGACAGCTCTGACTTCACCTCCTGTCCTAGCACCCTTCAATCCTGCCTCGCCTGTAGTTCTACAAACAGATGCCCTCGCTTATATGGTCTCGGCTATGTCCTACTTCAAGATAACGGCCGAGGTCAGATGCGTCTCGTCCAGTGTGGCTCTCGTTTCCTTACGGATACTGAGACTCATTACGCCACCATAGAGCTGGAGCTACTTGCAGTCACTTGGGCTATTGCTAAGTGCCGCCTCTACTTGTCCGGACTTCAGCATTTCACCTTAATGACTGATCATCATCCCTTGATACCGATCCTCAATCACTACACTCTGGATGCTATTGAGAATCCACGCCTTCAACGTCTCAAGATGAAAGTGGCACCCTACATCTTCACTGCAGTATGGCGCGCAGGGAAACAACTTTGCATATCAGACGCCCTGTCTCGCTCCCCAACCAGTCGCCCCACACCTGAAGATGAAGAAGAATGCACTACTTCGACTGCACATGTCAGGCGTATCGTTGCCAGCACTGCCACTTCTACTGACGACCAGGCAACAGGACCCATCATCGAAGAGGATAAGTCTCTACAAGAAATCCGCATGGCCGCATCTCAGGATCAAGATTACAGTCGTCTCGTTCATTACTTATCCAATGGATTTCCCACCAACCGCTATGATCTCCACGCCTTTGCCCTCCCGTATTGGAAGCTGCGGGACAACCTTTACGCGGATGGAGAGTTGGTATTGTATGGACCCCGGATCGTCATCCCTGCAGCCCTCCGTCGACGCACCTTGGATCGACTCCACGACAGCCACCGAGGGATTGAAGCTACTCGACGTCGTGCAATGCAGACAGTATTCTGGCCAGGCATCAATGCAGATATTAAGAGTAAAGTAGAAAGCTGTGAGGCCTGCCAACAGCTTCTCCCTAGTCAGCAACAGGAACCTTACATGTGTGACGACCACCCATCCCGGCCCTTTGAAAGCGTTTCGGCTGACTTCTTCCATGTAGCAGGGAAATCCTTCCTTGTTATTGCAGATAGACTTTCAGGCTGGCCTGTGGTTGTTCCCTGTGGACGTGACACAACTACAGCCAGAGTTACAAGAATGTTCTGTGTTTTCTTCTGCGAGGTTGGTGTTCCACTCCGCTTACGAACTGATGGAGGACCCCCATTTTCCAGCCACGACTTCAAGCGATTTGCTGACCGCTGGGGAGTACATCACATCATCACATCTCCACATTACCCTCAGTCTAATGGACACGCAGAAGCTGCCGTGAAAGCTGTTAAACACCTTATCCTCAAGACCGCCCCATCCGGGAACATAGATTGTGAAGCCTTTGATAGAGGACTGATGGAGCTTCGGAATACACCGAACCCTGCTGGACGCTCCCCTGCGCAGATTCTCTATGGCTATCCTCTCCGCACTTGTGTTCCAGCCCACCCCAGATCATTCAAAGAGGAGTGGCAAACCAAGACCGAAGATTACGACCGTCGCACTGCTGCCCAAACCGACCAGGCCGTGAGCCTTTACAACTCTCATGCCCGCCATCTACCCAAGCTCACCATCGGCCAACGAGTCAGGATACAGGACGCAACGACACTTCGATGGGACAAGATTGGTACCGTGATGGGCCGCGGAATGGCCAGAAAGTATGAAGTACGCCTTCCAAGTGGTCGTGTATGGTTTCGAAACCGACGACATTTACGCCCAGTGGCTAATATAAGTGATGACACCTCTCCCCGAGACCCTGTGTCCCCTTGTTCTGGCCAGGAAAGAGAGCCATCATCCGAACCCTCCAATGTCCCTCGTCATTCACCTCGACTAGCTCAGAGAGATTACCTTTCCGCTCGAGACACTGCTACGAGCGTAAAGGGGGAGGGAGGTGTATAGATATCTAATATTATGCTGTATATTATTTACATTACGTACAGTTATGAACATTAATGTACATTTGCTTTATTATTTCGTAGAAGAAGGATATTTATTTCCATTATCTTTTCCCATTACATATACTGTAAGACCACTTTTTCATTATGCATCGTGGCAACAATGTAATTATATGTGTCAACACTGCTTTTCTTTCTGCCATGTGCATATAGTAGTCAGTCGTTGTTCAGTGGTCACTGTATCGACAAGCATGGACCTGCTTCCCGCTGCTTGTCACATGTATGTCCGTTTATCTTCATTATACAAGATTTAAAGAACCTACTAGTTTAAATTGTCACCCTCCATTACATTTATCACATGGATGTATGTGGCATTATCACACACAGTGTAGAGTCAACTCTCCTCATCCAGTACCTCTGTAGCTCAAATTGCGGATTTCCTGCTACACCTCCTCCTCTACTATTAAAGGTTATAGGAGCATGTTAGCAACTGTGTTCAGACATAGAAACCTTGACCTTTCTAACAATAAGGATCTGCAAGAACTTCTTAAGTCTTTCGAGACTACAAAACAACGAAACCAAGATTCTCCAGCCTGGAATTTGGATATTGTTTTGAAGTATCTTATGAGCGACAGGTTTGAGCCACTGGGTTCAACTTCTATGAAAGACCTTACTATGAAGACTTTATTTTTGGTCTGTCTTGCAACAGCCAAAAGAGAGTGAAATACATGCGTTTAGCAAAAACATTGGATTTCGTAATGGTAAAGCTGTCTGTGCCTTACAATTAGGCTTTCATGCCAAAAATGAATGCCCTTCTTAACCTTGGCCCAAAGCATTCGAGATTTCAAATCTTACGGATCTGGTTGGAGAAGAGGTGGAAAGAGTCTTATGCCCAGTAAGAGCTCTGAGATGCTACTTGGATAGAACAAAAGATATACGAAGCAATTCTGAATCTTTATGGTGCTCGGTCAAAAAGCTCTCATTACAAATGTCTAAAAATGCCTTGTCATTTTCTATCAGGCTTTTGATTAAGGAAGCACATATTCATTGTAATGAATCAGACCTTGGACTTTTAAAGGTCAAGACTCATGAAGTCAGAGCAGTAGCAACGTTGGCAGCATTTAGGCAGAACAGATCTCTACAAAGCATTATGGACACAACCTTCTGGGGGAGCAAATCTGCGTTCGCATCATATTATTTTAAAGGTGTTCAGACTCGTCACGAGGACTGTTACACTTTGGGTCCATTCGTAGCAGCGAGTGCAATAGTGGGTGAAGGATCCACCACTATGTTCCCATAATCCCAATAACCTTTTCTTCTCTTGGTACTTTTAATTGTTTTTTATGGTTGTTTGTGGAGATTGTGTCAGTCTTCCACAATCATTGATTTTGTCAGGTGGTCAAATTTGTTCCTTGAGAGCGCCCGGCACTGGTTATTGGAGGAGGTTCTGTCATAATGAGGTATTTACACCAGTTTGACAGTCCCTTCGACATCTTCAGCCCCCTGGGAGGACCGCTGGATCTCATAAGGCTAGCAGACATAATGAGGCAGAGTATCATTGAAGTCAGCTTCCTTATCAGGTACGAACCCTTTAAGTTTGTTTTAATTAACTCTTAAGTAGAATTCCTGATATACTAACTGTCTCTAACCCTCCACCAAAGGTGTTAATCAGCTATATATATAACTACCAGGTAAGTTTTATGTTTAGAAATGGTATTTTCATTATAAAATAAATTTTTGAACATACTTACCCGGTAGTTATATATAATTTTAGTCCCACCCTCCTCCCCAATAAGAGACTAGAGGCATGGAATATATGAGGGTTCCTGGAATGGTTCCCAGGTACCTCACTAGGGCGCAGGGGTGGTACACCTGGCTATCCAATTGGTGATTGGCGCGAGTTTCGAATTTTCTGCCGTGACGTCAGGGACTTGAGCTATATATATAACTACCGGGTAAGTATGTTCAAAAATTTATTTTATAATGAAAATACCATTTTAGTTATATTTAAACAAAGACATGTCTGACTGAAAATTTTTTAGCCAAAATTTTGTACAATAATCATTACAGCTTGTGAATTGAGACCAGATATTTATGCAAAAGGAAATTGGAAAATGATTTTTCTTCAACCATAACAACTGAAAGCACATACTGTATGATTAACTGACTTGGGTATGACAGGTTGGCCCCAACGTTCGACCACAAAGTGACGTACCTAATCACACATCAAACCGGCTGTTAATGGGAACATGCGTATATTGAACGTAAACACAAACGTATGTACAAAAGACTGGCATTGCATTGTTTCCCGTCAGACGTATCTATTGATACGGCCCATACTCTCCCCAACAGAACAAAAAAGGGCAATTTCGACTTACGGGAGTAAGATACGTGAATATGTGATCCCAGCATAACCTACCCTCCTTAGACTTCTGCTTCCTTACCTACCTTAAGTTTGGTCGAAGGTTGAGGGTCCTATGTAGATGATGGAAGCACTGGGACTGACCCTGTCATAGATAGGTGGGGGTTACAACTTACAATGTGAAGCAGAAATGATGCAAGCGCTTGGATATCTTGTGCTAATGAAATAAAAAAATTTTGAATGTAAAACTTACCCGCTGGTTATATAAGAATGGCTAAAGTCTAGACGCCCGGCAGAAAATTCAAAATCTCGCAGCTATCGCAGATATGCCAGATGTATACTAGCGCCCTCGTGGCATTACAGGTAGAACTATGTCAAACCCTTCAGATCTTCTCCTGCCGCGATTGCTGGCTGTAGTATTGGAAATTCTCTCGTTAACTTACTCTGTTTTGGACGTTATTTGGTGATGTACTACGTTTTTTGAGTTTGGGCTTTCGCTTAATTGGTTTCTCTTTCATTTAATCTTGAAATCTTTTTGTTTTGGGTTATCTTAAATAATTTAACCTTTGTTTTATGTTTTCGGTTTCTCTCTTACTTTTTCAATATGGCCAACCTCTCCTCTGTAATTCGGAAGTGTGTTAAAGGTTGTCGTACTTGACTTCCTAAGGCTTCTGTGGACCCTCATAGTATTTGTTTTAAATGTAGGGGAAAATCATGTTCTTTTGGAGATCGGTATGATGAATGCGTTTCATTAACCGATAACGAGTGGGTAACATATGAACGTTACATTAAAAGATTAGAGAGGGGACAGGGTTAAGCGCAGTTCATCGCGTTCTGTTGATTTGTCCTTACCTAATGTCATTGATCCTATTCCTTCCCGCGTAGTGGTAGATCAACAACCGAAGGAACTTTCCATGAAGGATATGTTTACCGCAATTCAGGCTCTCGGTGAAAGAGTCGAGTCCTTAGCGGCGGATAAAAATCAGATTTTGTCCGAGATCAATGTGCTGAAAAATCGTGACTCTGGAAATGTGAAAAGTGTTTCGAATGTGTTTAGTGTTGTGGAGGGTACGTCTTCAAGATCCTGTCGTTCGCTCAGCCTACGACCTCTTTCAAGCTCACGAACCCATGGGAGAAGTAATGTCGGATGGCAAAAGGGAACGAGAGGCTCCATCAATCGTACAGACGTCCCCTCGAGCGTTCCTGCTGTCGTAACACAGGTCGCTCACCCTCATCATAGAAAAGGTGAGGTTGGTGCGTTATCACCTTCCTCGGATGAAGGTTCGTTTAGCGAGACCTGGCGTCACGCGTCCAGACCGCTCTAAAGGAAGTCTCACGTGGTCGTTCAACGACGCGAATCACCTACGCGTCGACCAGGCTGTAGTACCTGGGATACGCCTGAGCGTTTTCATTCTCCTGACGCTTGCACGCCTGCGAAACGCTCTGACCGTGGTCTTGTAGATGTCGATGTGTTACAGTCTGATTCAGAACTTATGCCTGTTGCTGATGTGACGATTCATGCTCCGCCGCTTCCGTCAGACTGGCTTTCGTCGCCCGAAAGTGGGAAGCGTTTTGATAGTGAAATAGAAGGCAATCTCCCTTTAGAAAAGGAGTCGAATGTATTGCATACCGGCGATTCTAAGTGGTCTATGCTTTTGGGCATGAAACAACAGCTCTCGTCGTTGATGCAGTCTCATCAACCTGCGATTGGCAGTGAGGTTGGGCGTCAGTCTTTGGACCCGTTGTCGCACAGGCGGCCTGTTGTCTCTGGCGCTGACGTGTTATCGCACAGGCGATCTCCCGGTCGCAGTGCTCAACGGCAGGTTGATTTAGATGGGTCGCGTCAGGGAGCTGTTGCCAGACAAAAATCAACTTCTGAACGTTTTTCTGCCAAAAGTGTTGACGTTCACCTAGACCAGGGTGGTAACAAATGCGATGCAGAACGGCGGCAGCGACAAGTGGACGCAATGCGTCACCATGACGTCTCTCGGCAGTCTACTTATGATACGATGGAGTGTCAGTGTCAACAGCAAGTGGACATTAGGCGTCCAAGCGACGGCTCTCGCCAGTTAACTCATGACAGCATAGAGCGTCAGCGTCAACAGCAAGCGGACGCCAGGCGTCCACGTGACGGCACACGGCAGTTGACCCTTGACGCCGAGCGTCAGTCCATTCATGGCGTCACACACCAGTCAACCTCGAACTCTCCACTTCAGTTGGATGCTGTTTCCCAGACTACAGGCGATTTTAAACGGAAAACTATTGATCGCTCAATAGAAGGAGATGCTGAACTTAGCAAGCGTTCTCATTCCGACACTGACCCTTCGGTTCAGGCTGCAGCAACAGCTGCACTGCCAGAAGATGAACCGGAGGAGGTATCTGACATGAACGAACCATTGGAAGCTATTTCGGAAGAGGAAGAAGAGAAACATTATCAATATTCTGTTAATTTTCATAGGACTTTTTCCTGACCACTTTACCCCTGTGGCTCCTCGTTCTCCCACATCGGAATTTACCCTGGGGAAGGCTACTAAAGTGCCTATTTTCACTAAGATGGTGCTCTCACGCTCTTCTAAAAGAGCCTTAAAATTGATGGGTTTTTGGATGGAATCTAAGAGGACTCTTGGCAAAACGGGCTTTGCTTTTCCACCTAAAAGATTGGCTTCCAAATCCAGCGTTTGGTACGAGACAGGGGAAGTTCTGGGCTTGGGAGTTCCTGCCTCTGCCCAGGGAGATTTCTCGAGCCTGGTGGATTCTTCTCGTCGTCTGGCCTTGAGGAAAACGAAAGTGTGGTGGTCGATGACAGAGTTTGACCATTTACTTGAAGGCTTGTTCAGGGCCTTTGAAGTTTTTAATTATTTAGACTGGTCTTTGGGAGCCTTAGGAAAAAAGGTCTCTGCAATGAAAGACACGGATACTAGTGGCCTTATTCATTTGATGTCCTGTATGGACAAGGGAGTGAGGAATGGCTCTAACGAGTTAGCTGCTTTGTTCACGGCTGGAGTGATTAAGAAGAGGGCCACTCTGTGTTCCTTTCTCTCAGTGGGAGTGTCCCCTTACCAGAGATCGGAATTGCTATTCTCTCCACTGTCATCCCCTCTATTCCCACAAGAGTTGGTAGGGGAAATTGCCACTGCTCTTACCCAAAAGGCTATGCATGATCTAGTGGCCAATACGGCCAGGAAAGTTCTACCTTCTTCTTTTTCGTCCCGTAAACCAAAGGAAGGTACTTCTCGGGTATGACCCTCTCATCCCTTTTGTGGTAAACCTACCGGAAGGGGTTCCTTCAGGTCCGATGGGAGGAAACCTAAGAAGAGAGGAGCCAAGACCGGCCGAGGTAGAGTCTGCCTGCCCTATCCTTCAGACAGCAGTAGGGGACAGGCTGAATTACTTCTGGAAGGCCTGGGAGAAGAATGGAGCGGACCCTTGGTCCGTCCTAGTGTTGAAGGAGGGATACAAAATCCCATTTTTATCAAATCCTCCACTAGTCACAGATCCGGTGGATCTTTTGCCCAGATACAGGGAGGGGCCAAAGAGGCAGGCCATGCGGTTTCAGAGATCTCTGTTACTGGAGAAGCAAACAATAGAGAGGGTACAGGATTTAACATCTCCGAGGTTTTACAACCGGCTTTTCTTAGTTTCCAAGAGTTCAGGAGAATGGAGACCGGTTCTGGACGTAAGTGTTCTAAATGGCTACGTCCAGAACACGAAGTTTACCATGGAGACGCAGAAGACAGTTCTGGCGGCGGTAAGGAAGGGCGATTGGATGGTCTCATTAGACCTCCAGGACGCCTACTTCCATATTCCAATACATCACAGCTGCAGAAGTTTATCTGAGATTCATGCACGGAAACAAGGTCTTCTAATTCAGAGCCTTATGCTTCGGTCTCAGCACAGCTCCTCTATTGGTCACCAATATCATGCTGAATGTTGCAAGCATGCTGCATTCAAGGAGAATCAGGGCCTCCCTGTTCCTGGACGATTGGCTTATAAGAGCCACCTCAGCTGATTGCTGTTTGAAGGACCTGAGAATGACCTTGGAATTGACCAAGGAACTGGGACTCCTGGTGAGTTCGAAGAAATCACAGCTGACTCCATCCCAGGAGATTCTTTATTTGGGGATGGAGATTCACAGTCAGAGTTTTCAGGCTTTTCCGTCGCCTGTGAGGATCCAAACAGCACTCCTAAAACTTCGAGCTTTTATAAAGAAGGATGTTAGTTCAGTAAGGGAATGGATGAGCCTTCTATGGACTCTCTCATCATTGGAGAAGTTCGTGACTCTGGGGAGGTTACATTTACGCCCCCTTCAGTTTCACCTCAATTGGCATTGGAAAAAAGGGGACAGTCTCGACAGGGAAAGCATTCCCATCACGAATTCCATAAAGTCACATCTTCAGTGGTGGAACAGCGAGCACAGACTGAAGGAAGGCCTGTCTTTGCATCAGAAGAGCCCAGACCTCGTGTTGTTTTCCGACGCCTCAAACTCGGGGTGGGGAGCAACATGAGGGAAGAAGGAGCTCTCGGGTCTGTGGACGATAGAGCAAAAAACTCTCCACATAAACCAAAAGGAGCTTTTGGCAATACATCTGGCCCTCAAAGGCTTCGAAGAGCAGATCCTGGGCAAAGTAGTCCAAATCAATGCGGAAAGCACCACAGCTCTAGTGTATATAGCGAAGCAAGGCGGGGCCCACTCATGGAATCTGTACGAGATAGCGAGACCTCTTCTCATATGGGCAGAGGAAAGGAAAGTGACACTATTGACTCGTTTTATTCAGGGGGTCAACAATGTAAGTGTGGACAGACTCGGCAGGAGGGATCAGGTTCTCCCCATGGAATGGATGTTACACCCAGAGGTCTGCAAGAGTCTGTGGCGGTTATGGGGTCGTCCTCTCGTAGATCTTTTTGCAATCGCAAAGACGAAGAGACTGGAGTTCTACTGTTCACCGGTACCGGATCCCGAAGCCATGCACATAGATGCTTTCCTGACGAGTTGGTCACACATGGAGGTGTATGCATTCCCACCGTTCAAGATTCTTTACAAGGTAATACAGAAGTTCGTGTCGCACGAAGAAACCAGGATGACTCTGATAGCTCAGTTTTGGCCGTCAAGAAGCTGGTTTCCAGAGGTACTGGAATGGATGATAGATTTCCCGAGAAGCCTTCCCTTAAGACCAGATCTTCTCAGACAACCTCACTTGGCATGAAACCACCTGAACCTCCGGGCTCTACGTCTGACTGCCTTCAGACTATCAAAAAACTCGCTAGAGCCAGAGGCTTTTCGAAGAAGGCAGCCAAGGCTATTGCGAGAGCAGGGAGGTCTTCTACCATCAAGGTGTATCAGTCCAAGTGGGAGTTGTTCAGAGAATGGTGTAGAGCTAATTCGGTTTCTTCATCCAGTACCTCTATAAATCAGATGGCAGATTTCTTCCTAGACCTCAGAAATAAGCATAACTTCTCATCCTCTACAATCAAAGGTTACAGAAGTATGTTGGCTACGGTTTTTAGGCACAGGAACTTGGACCTCTCCAATAATAAGGACCTGCAGGATCTGCTTAAGTCTTTTGATATCTCAAAGAAAAGACAACCAAAATCGCTTGCCTGGAACTTGGACGTAGTTCTTAAATTTCTCATGAGTGACAGATTTGAGCCTTTACACTCGGCCTCGTTTGAGGATCTAACCTTGAAAACTCTGTTTCTGGTTAGTTTAGCCACTGCTAAAAGGGTTAGTGAAGTCAACGCCTTAAGCAGGAACATTGGTTTCCGGGATGGAAAAGCCATATGCCCCTTACAGTTGGGATTTTTGGCCAAGAATGAAAAGCCTTCCAGCCCATGGCCGAAATCTTTCGAGATCCCTAACCTCTATGATGTGGTGGGAGACGAGTTGGAGAAAGTGCTCTGCCCTGTAAGAGCATTACGGCTCTATTTGGACAGAACTAAGAGTTTCAGAAGCGACTCAGATGCTCTGTGGTGTGCAGTTCGAAAACCTTCACTGCCCATGTCAAAGAATGCCTTATCCTTTTTCATTAGGCGTTTAATTAGAGAGGCTCACGCCCAGTGTGATGAGACAGACCAGAGGCTTCTCAAGGTGAACACACATGAAGTCAGAGCGGTAGCGACTTCAGTGGCTTTTAAGCAGAACCGTTCTCTGCAAAGTTTGATGGATACGACTTTTTGGAGAAGTAAGTCTGTTTTCGCATCTCATTATTTAAAGCATGTTCAGACTCTCTATGAGGACTGTTATACATTGGGTCCATTCGTGGCAGCGAATGCGATAGTAGGTGAATGATCTACCACTACGTTCTTTTTTTCCTAATACCCTTTTCTTTCTCTTGGAACTTGTTTAGTTATGGTTGTATGTGGAGATTGGTCGTCAGTCTTCCGCAATCATTTGTTTGGTTAGGTGGTCAATTTGTTCCTTGAGTGCGCTTGGAATAAGGGTATTAGTTGAGGTCCTGTCATGTTATAGGTTATTGCACCGTTTGACAGCTCCTAGAGATCATCAGCCCCCTGGGTGGACCGCTGGCTAAGGATAGCAGACAAAATGAAGCAGAGTATCATTGCAGTCAGCTTCCTTATCAGGTGAGAACCTCTTAAGTTGTTTATGTAACTCTTAAGTGAATTTCCAATTATGTAGCTGTCTCTGACCAGCCACCAAGGGTGTCAATCAGCCATTCTTATATAACCAGCGGGTAAGTTTTATATTTAAAAATGATATTTTCATAATAAAATAAATTTTTTAATATACTTACCCGCTGGTTATATAAGTTAAAAACCTACCCTCCTCCCCTCTAGAGACCATGGGGCATGGAAAATCTGAAGGGCTTGGTATAGTTCTACCTGTAGTACCGCGAGGGTGCTAGTGTACACCTGGCATGTCTGCGATAGCCGCGAGATTTTGAATTTTCTGCCAGGCGTCTAGAGACTTTAGCCATTCTTATATAACTAGCGGGTAAGTATATTCAAAAATTTATTTTATTAGGAAAATATCATTTTTGCCTTGATAAGTAATAAAAAATTAAACTGATTGTTGAAATATACATTATAATAAATTTTACCTGATGGATAAAGGCATAATGATCTAAATATTGATAAAGATATTTATTTTACTTTCCACCATGTCTAACGTAAATGTAGATATCATGCCACAGCCTCTCGGTGTTTTTGGTATATTCACCTGTGTAGGGATCCACAAAGCGTTCTGAATGGATAACACAGAGGTGCACATGTCCCTCAGGGGTAAGATCTATATATCCTTTCCAGGAATCACTGTGGATTTCAGTTCCCTCTTTGATATAACATTTAATCAAGTGCACAAGAGTCTCGGCATTTCTTGGTTTATCTACTAAAAGTACAAGAAGAGTTTATTTTTGGTTCTCTTGCTCTATGCCACCAAACATCCACACAACACACAAGGGTCTACTTTGTTATATTTTGACATCTCAAACTTGCATTCATCCACTTCGATGACAATGCCAGGTCCACCAATAGCCAGAAAGCACTTCCAGTAATTTTCCTTTACTTCAGGACAATGAGACTTCAAGTTAATCGAAGTTTGTAATGTCCAGTCAAAGTTATAGGTAATAATGCTGTGCAGAAATGAGCTTTGAAGGAAAATTCACAAACAGGAGTATTTCCCACACTTAGTGAGCCTTTTCCAAGAAAGCGTCCTTAAATGCGTTTACGGAAAATCCACGTTTGATGCTTTTCCTTGTTAGCAGCCGTGACTGATACTTACTTTGATGGCTGCTTCTCCAGTCCCATACAGCAGGGGAACCCCACTCTCTACAGGACCTCCACTGTCGTTTTACCTTGTTCGTTCAGAGTATTTAACGTTTCATATCGCGTATTGTTCATTTACTGTTAAATCGTCACTGTCAAAGGATTCATGAAATAAGAAAGTCTTCAGTTTCCTCTTGAAAGCCTTAATGTCTTCAATCATTCGAATGTTTCGTGGGAGCTTATTATATAGTCTCTGGGCCACATATTTAAAGGCTCTAGAGCCTAAAGTAGACATATATCTAGGTTCCAACAGTTTGAAGCCATCTGTAACTATTCTCGTGCCGACACGATTTGATGGCTGTGCAATATGTAGCAATTCTCTTAAGTATGGACACCCGGTTCTGATAACTTGGTGGGTTATTGTACATATTTTAAATTCAATTCTCGCTTTAATCGGCAGCCAATGTAAATCGATTGGTATAGGAGTGATCCTTTCTCTAGGTGGGACACCTTATCAGTCATGCTCGTCTGTTTATTATGTTTTGTAATCTCCTAAGTTGCACTTTTGGTAAGTTGTAATAGATAGAGTTGCAGTAGTCAATCCTGGTAATAACGCAATTTATCACAAGTTTCTTTACAGAATTTTCGTCCAGGTACTTTTTTTTATAAACGCAATATTTCTTAGATGATAACCAGCAGTTTTTATTACATTATTTATTTGGGTATTTAGAGACAGGTTACAGTCACGAAATACACCTAGATCTCGAACTTTACCAGATATTGGCACCGAGTCATTATTTATGTTCATTTGAATATCACCTAAGTTTCTCACACTGTTTCTCTTACCCACCACCATGAATTCAGTTTTGTTCTCATTTAATTTTAGTTGTTTAAATGTCATCCATTTTCTAACACTATCATGGATTCGGTTTAGAGTTTCAGTAGTGTCATGTATATCATTTATGGAGAAGTAAAATTGTGTGTCATCTGCAAATAGTTTAAACTTCACGCCATGCCTTTGTAGCATTTTCGATAGACCAATAGGATAGACGCAGAATAAGATTGGGCCAAGTACACTCCCCTGGGGTACCCCTCTGTGATGAGTAAGAATTTCCAATAAGTACACAGTAGTTTCTACCAAGTAAGTAGTCTTTTAGGTATTCGAAGGCTTGATCTTCCATGCCGATGGACCGTAGATCATTTAGTAGCAGTTCATGCACAACTGTATCAAAAGCAGCACTGAGATCGAGCAGTATTAAGATACCCCATTTATTTTCATCCATCATTTCTAGCATATCATTTACAACAGAGCAGATGGCTGTCTCCATAGAGTATAGTTTTCTGTAAGCAGTTTGGTTGTCAGGCAAAGCTTCTATTACTTCTAAGTGGCTAACTAGTTGTTCAAGAATTGCATATTCAAGCACTTTTGAGACAAAGGATAGATTTGAAATAGGTCTATATGAGCTTAATTCCTGGTAGTCTTGTGCATTTTTCAGAACTGTTGTGACTATAGCCATTTTCTCAGATTTAGGAAACTTACATTCATCAATGCTTGCATTTTCTATTCTCATTATTATTTCGGCTAGACTAGAAAAGTCTCTCTCCAATTACTTCAGATATTGGCATAGGATCGATCGCGCAGTTTGTTTTCTTTGCTCTTGATAATTCTGGTGATGTCATCTTGTGTTATGTTGTTAAATCGTATTAATTTTGTCTGTGTGCCTAGTGTATCATTAATCTGATGTTGAGTATTTACAAATGACCTGGTTATATTTTCAATTTTGTTTTTAAAGAATACTAGAAAATTATTTGCTAATTCCTGGTCACTGTATCCATCAGGTAGCTTCTTTTTTTTTTACATTTCCCATTATACCATTCAGGAGATGATACAACTTATTTATGTCTGTTGCTGCTTCGAGGATCTTTCTCTTATAGTATTCACCTTTTTTCCTTCTTAGTAGGTTGTTATATTGACACACAGCAGTTTTGTATTCTACCCAAGTACTTTCAGTTTTTAACCTATTCCACTTTCTTTCTTTACATCTTTTTTCCCTCTTTTTTACCAGTCTCTCCATCGAACCAAGGAGATTGGTCTTTTACGGTTATAGTCTTTTCCATTGGTGGGCACATGATATCATATTCACTTTTACTCACTTTATTATAAGTGGTCATAAGACAGTTAGCACATTTAGCTCCTAACAGACGTTGGTCATCATGATCACAGGGAATATTGATAGCATCATTTATTTTCTTTGTAACTTCTTCAATAAATACGGTAGGAGAAAAATTTGATTCATGCCTAAAGTTTATTTTCTTTACCAATGCATGTTTCTGTAGAGGTAGACTAAACGTAATAAGTTTGTGTACTGGGGAGATAATACATTTCTCTTCGACTTTTATATCAGATACAATATTATTCATGTCATCACTTAGAACTAAATCTAGCGTATGCCCAGTTAAAGTAGTTGTACAGTCGATATTATTCACAAGTCGATATGATTCTAGTAACTCACTAAATGCCAAAGCATCAGGATTTGATGTGTCATCCATCCAAAAATTGAAGTCTGCACAGATAACTAATTCGTTTTTCTCCATGATAATCATCTCAATGAGAGCCCCGAATTCTTCAAAAAACATACTAGTTTTTGTTCTAGGAGGTTTGTAGATTGTTACAAAGGATATTCTTCTATTTTTTGGCGTAAATTTTATTTCAATATATTCAAAGCTTGTTACACATTCTTTTCAACGTTTTGATATTTGAGTAACTTTTATGAATAAAAAAAAAGAGTCCGACACCCCCACCAGACCAGCCTTCTCTCGGTATGTGAAAGAAGGCATGTGTGGAGGGTGTCATTTCAGTGATCTTTGCCTTGTCCAAGTTATTTAGCCATGTTTCAGATAATGCTAGCATACTGTATATAAATATTTTTCGTTTACCAATTCTCGAATTTGATCAGTCTCATTACCTACAGATTGCATATTTACATAGCCACAGTTTATGACATCCCTAGTAACCATGATCAGTAGTTTCTGCTAGTCTTTTCAATTCCAAGTTAAAAGCATTGCAGTCTAGAATTTACTGTATAGTTACTAGGTCTGTTTAAGTTTGTGCAGTTTATACACATTGAGACTTGCGAATTAAACTCCCTGGTGGGGTGTTTCCCTGAACATTTCCCGCAGACTTTATCTTCATTCTTAGACTTGCAATCTTTTTCAAAATGTCCATATCTCTGACAGTGGTAGCAGGTGATCACGTGGCACCTATCACGTATGTTACAGATACCCCATCGTAACGAAACTTTGTCCCCCATTATCATGAATAGCCCTCCAAACTTCAAGATCACATTTCAGCACATGGGGAGTGGTCCCCCCTCCCCCCGTGGCATTCTTCAGGACTACACTTATCTTATCTTATATATTTTGGATTTGGTCCAGGCAGCGATTTCTTTGAATCAAAGATTTTACTACATCATTGTATACATTGTATATCATTATTTTGGGTTTAAGTTTTCCGATTTTTCTCGTTTCAGTATCAGCCACCATTGTCTGAATTTTGTTTGCCGCCTCTTCTCTGATCATATTGTTTTCAAAGTTTACAACATTTCCATTCGTAGTTGACCTCCTGTTGAGTATAAGAATGTCTTTAAGTGCTTGTTCAACCTCACGTTTTCTTTCAGTAATTTTAGTTGTTGTATTAGTTGATTTAATTTTCAATAGATTTTCCTTAACTTTGTCAGCAAATGTCGGTTTCTCCGGTTTTGGGTCTATCAATGTTTGAAATGTTGTTTTAATTGATTCCATATTCATGGCAAGAATGTCAACTTTCTCAGTGAGGTTGGTGGTCTGGGTGGAATTTGCTGCGTCTTCGCTAAGGTCCGCAAGTTTGTTTTCTAAGTCATCTAGTTTTGCATCTTGTTCGTTCACACCCAGATCTCTCACGTTTACATCTTCCTTTAATTTTGATATTACTAAATTGTTTTGTCTGGCTTCACGTACACAGTGTGGGCATAACCAGTGTAGGTTATTCCGTTCATTCTCACTGATGGCTGTCACTATATGCACACATCTCTTAGGGTAGTCTATTACATTCACATACTATCCATTTACTCCGTTCTCCATCCGTGTCATTACATATGAAAGAGACACAGTTAGGAGCAGACAGTGTACTGTTTTTTATCACTTAGGTTTCTCCATAAGACTAACTAATATCTTTCCAGTGATATTCTAAGCGAGAAACACAAAGCTAAAACATGACTCAGGGCATGAATAGCAGAGCTCAACACAACACGTCCTCACTCTAGCACTGACAACCCCCTTCAAGCCCACCAATTCACGCAAGGTCTAAAGACACACGGCTTTTGGCAGGTAGGGCATTGTACGACTGAAGGGATGACTACATGTTTTGGTAAAGATTATTACGTAGGTTAATTTTTCTGGAAAAAAGGAAAGTTACCGTATATCCTACTTTTCCTAGGGAACAACGTATGCATATGGAAATGAAGAGAAAGGGATCAAGTCACCTCGTACCCAAATCACTTCGTCCCAAGTCACATCGTACCATAGCCACCTCGTATCCAAATAGCCAGTTATTCCTGGCTGTTGTGTAGTGTATAGATGGTTGGGTCACAGAATTTTTGTCTGGTAAAATACTTGCCCATTTGGCTAATGTGAGTAGCGCAATATGTACCGCTTGCCAGAACAGAGGAACAATCATATACTGTACAGTAATGTTTAATTGCAAGCAAAGTGAGCCATGACGGAGGAAAGACCCATTAGTGAATAATTAGTGTTAGTTCATTAACTAACATACTGTACTGATAGATAATAGATACAATTACAATAATATGTATGCTTTTGTGAATTTTCTTTTCATGTCAAGTTTTGACTCAATGTTCATAATGCTGGTGCACACCAGTTATGCTCTTAACCTTGTGCCTGTAACCTTTTACTGCCGTACGGCAAGTCTCCTGTTTGTTGATATTCAATGTGAATTCTCAAATGTACCTCTTATGATTATAATACAGGATCAACCCTAAGTTGTAATGGATTTGCTTACTAAGATAATAGCTGTTTTCTATGGTAATCATAGGGTATCTACTTGTAGCAGTCAAGTGCATTGAAATTTGGGTACAAGATTACTTGGGGCGAAGTGACATGGAAGGGAAGAGAAAGGGGTTGGAGGGTTGGAATGGTTATTGTAGAATTACATTTGGGAATTTATTAAAAAGTACTTGTAAGCTCTTAATTGGTAAAATAAAATCAGCTGATAAATACATCATTCAGAAACACAGAAATGCATGCAGAATAACCTACCATTAATCTCCCAATTATAAACAATGGACTTTGTCACCGAAATAGACTTCACATATTGATCGATCGAAATGTAAGTTATTATGCCCCAGTCCCCATTAATCATGCAGAAAAAGGCCAAATTAGTCAGCACTCATCCATTTCCTTTAGCAAATTTCAGTTTTGCTATAAATTGAAATATCGCACTAACTATTATTATTTTTCTTTTGTTAATCACAGTCTACAGAGAATGGTGGTTTATAGTGTGAGGTTCCAAGTTGCACCCAGCTTCCTTAGGAATTCATCACTTTCCTCACTATATGGACTGTTTCAAATAACGCGCTCTTTTGCTCAAGTTCTGTGGCTATATTATATTATTTTTATTATTAAAATTCTTAATACTATTATTATTATTATTCATTATTATTATTATTAATATTATTATTATTATTATTGTTATTATTACTATCATTATTATTAAAATTATTTTTATGATTATTATTATTATTGTTATTATTATGAAAACTTATTATTATTGTTATTATTATTATTATTGAAATTATTCTTATTATTTAAAAAAGAGTAGGAAAAACATCTCGTATGGATGGTGTGAAAGCTGAGATGTTGAAGGAAGGGGGTGTGACTGTACTTGAATGGTTGGTGAGATTGTTTAATATGTGTTTTGTGTTGTCAATGGTACCAGTAGATTGGGTTTGTGCGTGTATTTTACCACTATATAAGGGTAAGGGAGATGTGCATGAGTGTTGTAATTCAAGGGGTATTAGTTTGTTGAGTGTAGTTGGAAAAGTGTATGTTAGAGTACTGATTAATAGGATTAAGGATAAAACAGAGAATGCAATCTTGGAAGTACAGGGTGGTTTTAGAAGAGGTAGGGGTTGTATGAATCAGATTTTTACAGTTAGGCAGATATGTGAGAAATATTTAGCAAAAGGTAAGGAGATGTATGTTGCGTTTATGGATCTGGAGAAAGCGTATGGTAGAGTTGATAGGGAAGCAATGAGGAATGTGATGAGGTTATATGGAGTTGGTGGAAGGTTGTTGCAAGCAGTGAAAAGTTTCTACAAAGGTAGTAAAGCATATATTAGGATAGGAAATGAAGTGAGCGATTGGTTTCCGGTGAGAGGGGGGCTGAGGCAGGGATGTGTGATGTCGCCATGGTTGTTAACTTGTATGTTGATGGAGTGGTGAGAGAGGTGAATGCTCGAGTTCTTGGTTGAGGATTGAAACTGGTAGACGAGAATGACCACGACCACGAATGGGAGGTAAATCAGTTGTTGTTTGCGGATGATACTGTACTGGTTGCAGATGTGGAAGAGAAGCTTGGCCGATTAGTGACAGAATTTGGAAGGGTGTGTGTGAGAGAAGGAAGTTGAGAGTTAATGTGGGTAAGAGTAAGGTTATGAGATGTACGAGAAGGGAAGGTGGTGCGAGGTTGAATGTCATATTGAATGGAGAGTTACTTGAGGAGGTGGATCAGTTTAAGTACTTGGGGTCTGTTGTTACAGCAAATGGTGGAGTGGAAGCAGATGTACGTCAGAGAGTGAATGAAGGATGCAAAGTGTTTGGGGCAGTTAAGGGAGTAGTAGAAAATAGAGGGTTGGGCATGAATGTAAAGAGTTCTGTATGAGAAAGTGATTGTACCAACTGTGATATATGGATTGGAGTTGTGGGAAATAAAAGTGACGGAAAGACAAAAATTGAATGTGTTTGAGATGAAGTGTCTAAGGAGTATGACTGGTGTATGTCGAGTAGATAGGGTTAGGAACGAAGTATTGAGGGTGAAAACGGGTGTAAGAAATGAGGTAGCAGTTAGCGTGGATATGAATGTGTTGAGGGGATTTGGCCATGTTGAGAGAATGGAAAATGGCTGTCTGCTAAAGAAGGTGATGAATGCAAGAGTTGATGGGAGAAGTACAAGAGGAAGGCCAAGGTTTGGGTGGATGGATGGAGTGAAGGAAGCCCTAGGATGACCGCGGAGGTAGCTGCAGTAGGGAATTCAGCGTTATGAAGCTTCATCTGTGGTGGATAACGGGGGAGGGTGGGCTGTGAAACCCTAGTAGTACCAGCCTAACTTGGTTGAGTCCCTTGTCAGGCTGTGAGGAACGTAGAGAAGAGAGGTCCCTTTTTTTTTTTTTTTTTTCATTTGGTTGATGTCGGCTACCCCCCAAAATTGGGAGAAGTGCCTTGGTATATATATGTATGTATGTATGTATTATTATTATTATTATAATTATTATTATTATTATTATTATTAAAATCAATGTTAAAATTATTATTACCGGCATTATTATTATTATTACCGGCATTATTATTATTATTATTATTATTATTATTATTACCGGCATTATTATTATTATTATTATTATTATTATTACCGGCATTATTATTATTATTATTAAAGTTATTATTTTCATTATTGTTATTAATAATCTTTTGAAAATTATTTTTAAAATCATTATAAATACCATTATCATTCAGATTACTATTATTAAAATTAGTATTATTTGTATTAAAATTATAGTTAATATTATTGTGACTTTGAAGAGAAAATATAAACATATAGTAGTTTCTCAATATTAGGTTTCGTTTAATTTTTCAGTTGTTCAAAAACGATCATAATTAGAACTATGTTTTTTTTTTTTTGCCATAGTTTTTATTTGATTTTACTGGCTAATTGAACATTATGTATTAGTTATTGTATTTTAAAATACTTGTATTGTCAACATATTATTTATTTTATTCTGAAATATTTGCATTGTGAAATATGTTTGCTATAGCAGGACTTAGTTCCTTTATTGGCTTCTTATATGTGTTTTGTATGTAAGAATAATGTTTAAAAGTCTATTATTATTATTATTATTATTATTATTATTATTATTATTAAAATCATCATCATCATCATCATCATTAAAGACATTGTTATTATTATTATTATTATTATTATTATTATTGTTATTATTATTATTATTATTATTATGTAATGATGCCAATAATAATTAAAGTATTGACATTAAAGTATTTTGAAAAATATTTAAATGATTGAAATCAAAATTCTATTAATAATAATTTTGATGATAATCGTGAGTTTAGTAGTTTTTGATAACTTGTAATTTTAGGAATAGTTATTATTGTTTAAACTATTAAAGTTATTAAAATTATTAAATAATTTTTGTTATTATTAAAATAATAATCTTAATAATGATAATAATTGGGATAATAAATATGATTTTAATAATTTTAATAGTTTCAAATAATTATTTAATTTGAATAATTTATATTGGTAATATTGTTTTTTGAAGTATTCAAATTATCAAAATTATTAACATTATTATTATTAAAGGTATTGAAATGATTGAAATTACTAAAATCATAATTATTGAAAGTATTATTATTACTAATATGATTGAAAATATAATATATAATAATAATAATAATAATAATAATAATAATAATAATAATAATAATAATAATAGTTTTAATATTATTTTTAGTATAATTATAATTATTAGAATTATTATGATTGAAATTATTAAAATGATTAAAATTATATTTTTCAATAATTCTTATAATAACAATTTCAGTAGTTATTAAAATTATTACTGAAAATATTGATTAAAATAGTTAAAACTATAATAATTTTAATATAATTATCCAAATTATTAAGATTATTGAATTTATTAATAATAATAATTGTGTTTTTTCCATAATAAAATTCTAGCAATTTTAATAACAATTTTAATAGGTTTAGTTATGATGATAATTTTAACAGTATTGATAATTATAAATTTAATTATTTCAACAATGCTTTTGATATTTTTGATAGTTTTAACAGTAATTTGGGGTATTATAGTTTAAATAAATTTGATTATTATAATTTTAATAAAAATTATTATTTCAAGACTTTAGATAATAAAAATAATTATTTTGTTATTAAAATTTTAATAATTGAAATTATTTTTGTTATTCAAATCACAAAAATGTATTGAAATCACTGATATAATTATCATAATTGTTAAAATTATTCATGTTGAATTTATTAACAAACTTATTAGAATGATTAAACTCACGATAATTATTTAAATTATTATAATGTAAGTTTGATAAGTTTTATAATTATAATTTTTAATAGTTTTAATAATTGTAATAATGTTATTGATTATTATAATTTTTAAATTATAATTTAATAATAGTAATAACACAATAATTATGAAAATTATTAGAATAAACATTTTTATATTTTTCTCTTTAATTTTGATAATAATTATGTTACTAATTTTGATAGTTTTTAATTTTAAAGAGCATTGTTATTAAAATTATTAGATAATTAGATTATTTATTTTGATAATTTATAATATAGTAATATAATTTCATTAATGATGATAATAAATTTATTTCGATTATAATTATTTAAATTGTTAAAATTGTTATATATTTTTCAAAATATTAAAATGATAAAATTACTATTACTATTATATTATAATTAATGAAATTAATTTCTATAATACTGAAGGGCCACTTCGGGAACTTAGCCTTGATGTAGGGGCTACGTGGCCTTCCAGTCCCCATAGAGCTACGCCACTGGGTACACACACACACACACACACACACACACACACACACACACACACACACACACACACACACACATATATATATATATATATATATATATATATATATATATATATATATATATAATGTATGCATGTGTGTGTGTTTTTGTGTGTATACGTGTCTATGTAAAATGTACATATTTAAGTTTATTTTAAAATCCACATATTTCTGTGTTCTCCCATTTTTATCATGTTTTTTTTTTTTATACAGACACAGATTCGAAGATAATTGTGCAGAGGAACGCTAATTTACATGTTTTAGGACGAGTGGTTACAGTTCAGGCCAGGTGACATTGAACTTTAATTGAATTTAAATTTAGTTGTAATCGATTGTTTAAAAGGAGTTAGTAAAGATTTTTTTTTTTTTTTGTGGCAGATTTAATTTTATTGGTACGCGATGATTTCAGAGGAAATCGTGGTGTCCTTCCCTTCTCTGTTCCTCCAGTATTTGTCAAATTTGGGATTGAAACCCCATTAGCTGTCGTATAGTTTTTAATATTTTTATGAAGATTATTTATTGACAAATATTCACTGTAAACAGCGAAAAAATGTTTTTCCTTTTACATAAATCGTTAGAAAATTGGGGACCCCTTATGACAGGTAAACAATACGCTTCAGATAAATAATTTTATGATATGGACCTTTAATTTCATTTTTATAACGTCTTATACTGATATGATTGGCTTGAATAAATGAATTTTTGTATTTTCAAGTGTTGGGATAGGAAAAATTGATTGTCGAAATTAAAATATTTGCCTGAGTAGATAAGATATAACGTGGGACTGTAAGGTCTTTTTTATCTAATGGAATTTTTATATTATTTATGTTAAGGGAGAGTTGAAAGTTATAGTTAATTATCTAATTTTATATATAATTGATTTTTTTAGTTACATTTTATGAAATATGAAAAGAAAAACTTGTATAGTACGAGAGGTTTTAGAAATTACTGTACCTGTCTATACACTACGGGATTAGCTACCCACGTTTAACTTCCTTCGCATTTTATATGATGATTCGGTATACTGCGTTGCTTCCTTATGCTAAGGTCACAGCGAAAACGGTAATACTACAGATTAACAAGGATTACTACGGACCGTCAGGACTATGATCTGGGGTAGTCCGGGTCGATTCCGGAAGAAGAGACAGTCGACGATGAGAGCATTTTCCTTGCAGAAGGGTTATTTAAGCATTTGTAATCTTAAAAGTTTAAGATATATATATATATATATATATATATATATATATATATATATATATATATATATATATATATATATATATATATACAGTAATAAAATAAACCCACAATTTATGAAAACTTAAATTTATTTTAAGCTTTCTAAAGGACCATCTCCCTTCCTCTTCGTAAAACAAATTGATATCAAAGCCTGATACATATAGACGAAAATTGGATGAAGCTGTTTTAATCCAAAATTCTAAGAATTTTGATATTTAAGAAAGTAATTTAAAATTAAATTTGTTTTTAAATAATATTGTCAAAAACAATGTAACTATTGTTAAGGAACTGTTGAACGATGTAAACAAACCACCTTGGATGCTGTTCGCTTTCGCTGAGGATGTAACGAGTTTTCTATTTCTTACGAACCCGGTAGTATCTCTCTCTCTCTCTCTCTCTCTTTTTTTTTTTTTTTTTTTTTTTTCTTTTTTTTTTTTTAGCAACTATTTCTTTTATGAAGGGGAAGAGAAGCTCTAAATAAATCACATTTTTTCATAAATTGTGGGTTTATTGTATTTATCACATATACACAGAAAATTATGTATTTAAGTATATATATATATATATATATATATATATATATATATATATATATATATATATATATATATATATATATATATATATATATATATATATATATATATATATATAAAGCTTGACATTTTTTCTCTAATTTAAGTGTACCATTTCATTATTTGCATTTTATTGACTCTAATTGTCGAATCTTTGGATTTTAACGATTCGGATCTTCATTTTTATCTATATTTTATTCTATATTTAAAGTTTTATTTTATTTAGTTATTCCTTCTGCTCGTCTCGAAAAATATAGCTGCCCCCTTTTCGGTTTTGAATAATAAAAAATCAAAGGATTATGTTTGTCCAAGTTTAGGTGTCCCGGAAAAAGTTGTATGGATATATTCAAAGGTCAAAACTCTCTCTCTCTCTCTCTCTCTCTCTCTCTCTCTCTCTCTCTCTCTCTCTCTCTCTCTCTCTCTCTCTCTCTCTCATTGTATGTGTTTGCAGATAAAAAGTTTTATGAATAAATGTCAAGTTTCGTAAAACTATAACGGAGAAGTTTTGACAACTTTGGGTAATATGACCTGAATTTGCCAGACCGGTTGAGGAAAAAGACTTTGGGGACACGAGTCGAATTATGCAGAAGCGATTTTTCTCTCCTTCTGCCTGGCATTTAGAGCGCTGCTTACACACACACACATACATATATATTTATATACTGTATACATTATATATGTATGTATATAATATATATGTATATATATAAATATATATATATAAATATATATATATATATATATATATATATATATATATATATATATATAAATACATACATACATACATACATACATATATATATATATATATATATATATATATATATATATATATATATATATATACATATAAATATATGTATGTATATATACAGTATATGTATATATATATGTGTGTATATATATATATATACATTATATATAATACATATATATTATATATAATATATATATATATATACACACACATTATACTAAATAGTAAGTATTTCTTTCCTTTCATGGTCAGGAGGAAGGGAGAGTAGTCTTACCCTGGTGAGATGGAGTACCTCGATAGGTACGCTCTAAAAAAACAATCCCACAAAATACCAAACCAGCGGGTTGTAGTTCGAAAAGGGAGAAGGGTTGGAATAGGTTGAATCTGTATGTGCGTGCGTGTGCATATCTATCTAAATATTTAGACGTCTTATTTTACGGCTCTGGTACACACACAAACACACACACACACACATACATATATATATATATATATATATATATATATATATATATATATATATATATATATATATAATGCGTTACGGTGTGTGCATGGTATTTTTTATTGATTAATTTTATTTGCATGTAAAATTGTATCAGTATTTTAAAAATGTGTTTATATTAGTCTTTTACGTCTCAATGATACAGTTAGATCTGTTAAGAATTCCACGTTGATATGCGAAGTCATTTATATTCTTACAATTTTTTTTCGGGTGTAAATAAAAATTGAATTTGAACGTAAAATGAATAAGAAGTAACCCACACACTTCTTTCTAATGCCATAGCAAGATAAGAAAACACTAAGCCCATCTACGATGCATCTGGCTGGGTGGGTGGCTTTAGATTTTCCTTACCTGACATAAGTCACAGGCTTTTGCTGTTCAACAGTCCGTACTGTATCTCGCTTTCTCTCACAATGCTTATTGTCCCTCCTCCCGTACCGAGAGGAAAGTTTATTCCAATTTGATGCCGGTTACGCAAAGTCTCTCTCTCTCTCTCTCTCTCTCTCTCTCTCTCTCTCTCTCTCTCTCTCTCTCTCTCTCTCAATACAATTTGAGAATATTTTTTTCTATTTCTATTTGAAAGCCCAAGACTCTCTCTCTCTCTCTCTCTCTCTCTCTCTCTCTCTCTCTCTCTCTCTCTCTCTCTCTCTCTCTCAACATTAAGGGAGAGAGAGAGAGAGTGACCGGCATGGGTAAATAAGAAAAAGCGTGGGAAAGACATCAGAATATGCCACAATATATCACTGATGAAAATGCACAATGTTATTGAAAGCTTTAAGGTATAAAACAATTTGTAACGCGTTCGGGAAAATGGGTGTGTGCATAATGTATATACATACATGCATACGTATAGTGTGTGTTTGTCGTTTTCGCCTGAATTGCCTTTGGAAATTTCAGGATGGAACGTTTGTGATTGACAAAGTAAGATGAACTAATTTGAAATGGCGTGAAGACATATCAAACTAATCTTGGGAACCTAGTTTTAAGTTTTCGATAACGCAATGCAGGCCTTTCAAATTTCATCATCTAATAACTGGAACTCATTATCGAGTTGTCAGAAGCTAATTTTCCGAGACAGTAAGTCATGCTTACAGATTCCGTTATACGATTTCCAGAATCAGGTGACACGTTGAGTTACTTTAATGAGGTTAGTAGTGATTGCTTCATTACTGTATTTTTTTTTGAAAAGGTCTTTTCAAATCATCTGCGTGTATCAACATCTGGAGATCCAGGATCAATTTTGGCTGGAAGGTATTTTTCCAAGAAATTGAGTTTCCAGGAATATGTTAAGCTAAAAGAACCTGGAATACGAATTCTCAAAAGTGAAGTTTCCAGAAGGGATTACCATTCTTGCCCTTGGAAACGCGTAAATACGCGTGAATTGGTTTGCCAATACATTGAATACTATTAACCTTTCGATTTCGTCACATTCTTTTGTATGCGCTTTCCATTAAAAGCTTTAAACTGATGGGGAGGTAAACGAAGAAGTTCTGCCTTTCCCGGCAATGTTGGAACTTACACACCATAGTAAGGAAAGGATTAAAAATCTGTTTCACCTGAATTCACTTCCGGATTCGAAGCTTTCAGTGGAAAATATTTTAAAGAGTGTG
>NC_090747.1:71861009-71879215 GCF_036898095.1 Palaemon carinicauda
TTATTCATGAATTAAATAAGGCCACACAAAGGAGCGAGTCAAGTAAATGGAACGTATTTATGATACCAGTAAAATCAAGAACGTATTTGTGATACCAGTAAAATCAAGAACGTATTTATGTTACCAGTAAAATCAAGAACGTATTTATGATCCCAGTAAAATCAAGAACGTATTTATGTTACCAGTGAAATCAATTTCAATATGGGGAACTTGACTCGGTGTGGTTTTACAATATGTGTTAATAAGTCAACAATATTAATAGAAATAATGAAATATGGTTAAGTAACTGGATAAGGACTAAGTGGTTAATAAGGTAGCGTTAAGTTATTGAGACTATCATTAATATTTTAGTTTTAGTAATTTGAAATAATTCTAAGTGAAGTGCTTCAGTAATCAAGAGTTAATATAGAATAGAAAGATTGAATATTTGTTTTTGATATTTTGATAATTAGAACATTGAAGTATTTTCGATTTTCTGAATAAGTGGAACCTGACTCGATTTTTAAGAATATCGTTAGTTAATTTATTATTAATTAGAGCTGTGATAGGATAAACAAGATCAATACAAATAAGTGAATTTTTTATTCAGTGATTAACAAGACAATCGTGTATAAAGGGAACATTTATTGTTTGGTAGATGTATTTGTATATAATTTATAGTTGCAACTACAGAGTAGTTTAATGAAGAACTATTGGTGATTTAGAAAAATGTTACGGTTGTATTTGAAGTTAATCTAAAACCAAAATGGATTATTTATTTAACAAACCATTTTGATGATTTGCAGAAAGTCTTTAAGGTAAATTAAAGATCAAATTATGTGAAATTGTTTTATAAAATTCGTTTAGTGATTTAAAGACTGTGGTTGTAATTCTCTTCCGAATGGATATAAAATATTTTAATTGTTATTTACTTCTCTTAATTCCTTGTTTCCTTTCATCATTGGGCTAGTTTTCCTGTTGGAGCCCTTGGGGTTATAGCATCCTGCTTTTCCAACTAGGGTTGTAGCTTAGCAAGTAATAATAATAATAATAATAATAATAATAATAATAATAATAATAATAATAATAATAATAATAATAATAAAGATGCTTACGAATGAG
This sequence comes from Palaemon carinicauda, assembly GCF_036898095.1. NCBI lineage: Eukaryota > Metazoa > Arthropoda > Malacostraca > Decapoda > Palaemonidae > Palaemon > Palaemon carinicauda. The sequence goes on from NC_090747.1 coordinate 71,862,111, forward strand.
TTAGAAAAATTATTGACTTGCAAATGGGCTGTGTGCAAAAGGGCTTTGAATTCAGTAGATTACTCTATGAAGTGTACTTTCTTCATGAATTTTCGTTATTTTTAGTAGGGTGTATGGGAAATTAATCGAAATTATCCTGGATATTTATCAAAGTCGTGCATTTTTAAAACACTGGAGTGCTTATGATGTTTTTTTTATTCCATTCATATTACGGTTATAGCCTTTATGTATACCAATGTGTATTACTAAATATGAAATACATTCATACGTATTTTGATGATATTTTAGGGCATATGTGTAACATATATTCTATATAATTGTATGCTCATGTATATACACAATTCTCTGTATGTATATGGTAATTTTTCTATATTTGACCAGTATATTTATAAAGGAAGGCGATATTTTACTTAGGCAAACATTAACACCAAATACACTATATATATATATATATATATATATATATATATATATATATATATATATATATATATATATATACTGTATATGTGTGTGTGTGTGTGTTTGTGTTCATATTTTACCCTTTTGATGGGATGGCATCAAAAGAGTATAACCTGGTTTCTCAGAAAGTTCAGTATTTGGGGCTGACATTACTAACTTCACACCTTTGTTATCGACTCAATGTATACACACACACACACACACACACACACACACACACATATATATATATATATATATATATATATATATATATATATAATATATATATATATATATATATATCCGGTCAAGTTTGTTCGAGGGCATGGAAAGTTAAGAGCACTGAAAGGCTAGTCTAATTCTCGTCCCTGGATTTGGGATGACCGGTTGTGACCGGCGGAAGTGGAGTAGTTAATGGAATCGATTATTTCTGGATAGGGCAACTGAAGATGTAGGGTTTTGATAATAACATTATTGTTATTACTAGTGTCCACTTAGTTATGTTGTTATGCAAGTGTGGAGAACAACAATAATAATATTAATGATAATAATCATCATCAACATCATCATTATTATTATCATACCGAATTTTTAAGCTTGGTGATCTCTAATGCATAATTAGGCTACCTACATATCATAATGTCATTCAAGTCTTAATGACCTTCATTCCTTGAAGTTGGAAATTCATGTTGATCATGATACTTTTGCCAATGAGTTTCTGCCTTATTCTTTTTACTCTTACTTGATTTTATTTGATATTTATTTCCTTCAAACATAGTCACTTTATGATTTTGAGGTCGACCTTGAAAATTTACCTGACTTTGAAACCTCGACACCTGTAAATCATTGATGAAATTTGACACCTTTGAACATTTTTCACTTGAAGCGACCTTCAACCGTTGACGATCTAGAATATTTACCGACCTTGTATTATTTATGACCTTCTCCCTGATGAAATATTAATTTCGTTGAAGTTCAGTTGATACAGGTGATTTGTATGGATTGGTCATAATTTCTTTAACGTTATGTTTGCCCTTTTGTTTATCTATCTATTTGAGAGGAAGGGGTTCTGATCGTTAATGCTGTTTGGGCTTATAATGATAATTACTCTGAATCTTAACATTTTTGTAGGTTATCCTAATATAATATTTACAATAGACATATACACACATACATACACACATACACACACACATACATACACACACACACACACACATATATATATATATATATAATATTTATATATATATATATATATATATATAATATTTATATATTATATATATGTGTGTATGTGTGTATATCTATCTATCTATCTATCTATCTATCTTTATATATATATATATATATATATATATATATATATATATATAATACATATATATATGTTTGTGTGTGTGTATGTGTGTGTCTCTGTGCTTGATTGCACTTTTGTGTGTGTGAGCTTGATTGTGTTTGAGTGAGTGTGGATTACGGATTACAGTACTTCTCTCTTTATCAGAAATATTTTCCAGAGATATTAGAGACTCACCTGAAAATATATTAATTTTTCTCTTGTTGTTATTACACGAAATGTTTCCTTACTAAGCACGCTGACTTTTGATATTATCTTCAAGAATCACCGATTTTCTTCCCCCGCTGACTCCTATCAAGAATGATTATTATCTGAGCATTTTTCGATCGTGTTTATCATCTCCTCCTTTATCATTCGCTCGGAGTTTTCATCATTTGAACTAAAACGTTCGAGACTTTGATTTTCATGTCAATGTATATTTCGTTCTTCGTTATTGGAAATGATTTTACTTTGGAATTTCTGCGGCTTTTCTTTTAATTGATGAGGCCTTTGTGGGTTTATATTTGAAGTATGATTTATACTTTATATTTTTTCTACTCATGTATTTGTTTACCAAAACCATAAAAAAGAACGGTAATATAAGAGTGATGAGCCACGCAATTTCTAATCCTACGTACCGCCCCAAAGCTCAGGCAACAGTGCCTTCCTGCTACTTTTTTTTAAATACAGGCCAGTAGTGAGAGAAGTTGGCCATAAGTTGTATGATGGTAATTTCTCGACTGTAGGTACAGTTGGACAGAGAAATTCGAGGTACACTTCACTCTGGGGAAATGCACCTAGCCACACCCTTACTGCGCGGCGAATTCTTGTGATTAGCCTAGCCCAACACCTCAGGGGATCCTTTGTTTATCCCAGCCCACCACCTCTGCTTGTTCTCCACACAAATAGCTTTTGGTAACTCGCTGCGAAGTAAGGGTGTGACAGGTGCACTTCTTCAGAGCAAGGTGTACCAGGGACTCCTGTGTCCAGCTGTACATTACTAAACTTTCTGAGGCTCAGAGCAATCCAGTTTGAATTTGCACGATGATACTCGTAGCAAAATATGGAAAATACTTGAATATACGATTAGTATTTTGAAAAGATTCTTATAGATTGTTCTTTTTAATGAATTTTTTTTCAACTTTATTTCCTTCAGTAGATTTATTTATAATGGAATTTTTTTTCAATGTATCTATTTTGTTTGCTACTTAAACCTACATGAAATTCTAATTGTTTTATTATTTTTTGGGATTTTATGTAGATTATTACCTTTTTTTTCAAAAGGATTTTTTATGTCCTTAGCCGAGATATTATTTAAGAAAATTAATGATTAGTTTTGACATATGTTTTATTCATATGTTATTTAATATCTTTATTTTTTTTTTTTTTGTGGTTTTTATTGTTATCATCAAGGTTTTGAATTGGATTTACATCTGTTGAGATTTTGTTTTGTCAGTTTCAAAATCATCTTTTTATTTGATTATTACATTCCCCATATTTAATTTCTAAATTTCATTTTTTTTTTTTTTAATTTTACTTATCACCACATATGCTTTACAATTAATGACCACTACTGACCTGCTTTTCTCTTTCGGTAATGAACATTTTTCTGATTCCTATCACCAGTTTTCTGAATCTTATATTTTTCTTAATTAATTTGAACATTTCCAATTAGTATTTTTTTAACAGCCGGGAGGTTGCGAGCTACATAATTTGAATAATTATAAAAAAAATATCTGTACATTCCATTTGACAATGAACGCATAATACCCTTGAAACACTTCTGTGTTTGACCCGTGGTGACCTTCACGAAGCTTTTGATAAAAGCACAAGCGTACATTCTTCATTTACATGAATGAGTTTTCAATTGACACATATAGGAGAGAGAGAGAGAGAGAGAGAGAGAGAGAGAGAGAGAGAGAGAGAGAGAGAGAGAGAGAGAGAGTGAGAGAGCTATTGATTGCCTCTTTTTATTAATGTCTTGTTATTTATTGTATAAAATAATATCTGCATCGAGAATTCATTCTATCCCCTATCAATTTTCGTCTTTATATATATATATATATATATATATATATATATATATATATATATATATTACACACACACACACATATATATATATATATATAATATATATATATATAAAATATATATATATATATATAATATATATATATATAAAATATATATATATATGTATATATATATATATATATATATATATATATATATATATATATATAATGTATATACTGTATACATGCATATATATATATATATATATATATATATATATATATTTATATATATATATATATATGATGCGCTTTATAGTATGGGTATCGATGGCCCTCTAGATCTGACCTGCGTAGATGTTAACAGACATGCATATTCATGTGTCATTCTCTTTATTTATGTTATATTCATATTTCGTATTCATTATTCACTTCAGTATATTTATTCTTAGTATTTTTTCTCAAATCTATTTTTTTTTCTTTCTAATTTGACCAGTTTTTTGTAAATATGAGTGCCAATCTAATTAGTAATAATAATATTGATAATAATGATAATAATTATAATTATTATTATTATTATTATTATTATTATTATTATTATTTACTGGCGATCGCCAACGTCCATATTGGAGGGCATATTCAGCCAGAGACAAATACTTGGCCGAGTGTTGCAGCGCTCGGCACCCGTTTGCTACGTCCTTTAAACTATGTCATGCCATCCACCAAGAAAAAGAATTTGCGATATGTGACCTCACCGCTGGAAGACTTGTTTAGAAATCGGAAAGTTGTACCTCTCTTCTGCAATCTAGTTATTTCCCGACTTCTAATTCGCCTCTTTTCTTCTTTTTAACCGTTTTCCTACATTTTTTTTTATATATATATATTTTAAATCTCGTCGCCGGTGGCCCTATTAGGTGAGCCGACTAATTGTATTAGTCAATCATGTTATTTTATCCATAACTATATTTTGCACATTTGTATTTTAATGTCTTTAATGTCTGTTCTTTTTCTTTCCTCTTTATCCCCCCCCCCCCCGTTTTTAAGAGTAACTTTAATGTCTTTTTATTTTCCTGTTTATCGTTCTTACCTTTGTTTTCAACCATTATTTTATTTCTTTCCATACACATTTCTTTTGTGTGTTTTTATGAACTTAAATTTCCTTTCCCTTTTTAGCGTGTTCATATTGTTCGTCTACTTGAATCCTTTTCTTAACCAATAATTAATTGATTTAGTTATTCATGTATTCGTTCATTCATTCAATCAATCATCCTCCTACGTTTCCCGGCTATGTAATTATTTTCACATTCATCTCCATGTTCTTTTGTAAACCAGCATTAATTCATTTATCAGCATTTTACAAAGATTCGTTCTGATCCAAAGCATGGCCTTTGTCGGTGTCAAACAAATGCAAGTTTTAATCGGTCAAATGAAAATTTTATCGTTCCAATATTTTTTTTTATTCAAATGTCATCCTCAGCGACAGGTGCCACTTTCTAGGGGAAAGAATTAATAGAGATTTAATGGAGAATATTCGATAGATAATGAATTAACTTTATTTTTTTATTTCTTCATTCTTTCATTCCAATGACACCAAAGGGTTTAAGATTTAAAGAGATGAAAATGAGACCGATAATTTGGAAGTCCCGAATGAAGGGACAATAATGTGGGGTTAGAGAGAGAGAGAGAGAGAGAGAGAGAGAGAGAGAGAGAGAGAGAGAGAGAGAGAGAGATTATTCAGCTTCATTGATAAGAAACGATGCAGACTTGTCTCTTACGTTACTGTCTAATCAATTCCCTAGGTTAAATGACGCTGCTGGGAGGGACGATCCCTATTTCTGAAAAGATTCTTGATAAATCTGAAAGATTCATTGCAATCAGGTACAGTCAGATTTCCGATCTATGTCGGGAATGTGCAAATGCCCCCCGGGAAAAATCATTTGAGTTGATTATTTCTTTGTCGATTTTATTTCTGAACGGTTTTTGTGGTTCGATATGAATTGCAAAAGGGACTAGTTTTAGTCTCTTTATTTTTTAATTGTAATATTTTTCTTCATAGAAACGCAAGATTATTAACTTATTTGCCTACTGTTAAATTTCTTGGTGGATTTGTTGGAAAAATTAAAGTCTATATACACACAAACACACACACACGCACACAACACACATACACACACACACACATATATATATATATATATATATATATATATATATATGTATGTAATGTGTTTGTGGTGTATGTGTGTGTACACATGTACATATATGTTTATATATATGGATACTCATAACTGAATACATATAGGGGTCTATATATATATATATATATATATATATATATATATATTATGTATATATATCCTCCTACGCCTATTGACGCAAAGGACCTCGGTTAGATTTCGCCAGTCGTCTCTATCTTGAGCTTTTGAATCAATACTTCTCTATTCATCATCTACTTCACGCTTCATAGTCCTCAGCATGTAGGCCTGTGTCTTCCAACTCTTCTATTGCCTTTTGGAGCCCAATTAACTGTTTGGTGAACTAATCTCTCACCATGATCTCATCCGCATATGGCACTCGACTAATCTCCCTGATTGTTTCGTATTAATCCTGTCCTGCCATTTAACTCCCAATATTCTTTTGAGAGCTTTGTTCTCAAATCTACAAATTCTGTTGGATATTGTTTCATTGTCATACCATGACTCGATGTCCATACAGTAACCGATCTCACTAAACTGATATATAGCCTGATTTATATATATAATTAAAGGCGATTTGATTTCTAAATTTTTCTTAACCTTGCCATTGTCTGATTTGCTTTTTTCAATCTTTCATTAGATTCCAATTCTAAAGACCCTGGATTGGAGATCATAGTTCCTGAATATTTAAATGATTCCACCTCATTAATCATTTCTCCTTCCAAGAATATTTCATCTTCCATTGCATACTCCGTTCTCATCATCTGTCTTTCTTCTATTTATCTTTTAACCAAACTCCTGTGATATGTCATACATTCTGGTAAGCAAGCATTGCATATTTATTATATATATATATATATATATATATATATATATATATATATATATATATATATATATATATATATATATATACAGTATATATATATATGTATATATATATATATTATGTAATGTGATATATAGTATCAATACATATACATATATATATATATATATATACATATATATATTCAAATATATATATATATATATATATATATATATATATATATTCAAATATATATATATATATATATATATATATATTTATATATATATATGTATGTATTTATTTAATGCAAAAAACAAAGAAAATAAATTACTCGGCTTTCATCTTAGAAGTATTTGTCCATCTCACACAATCTATTGCGCAGGAGTTCGAGTCCTCCTCAAGCTCGATAGTTTCTAGTACGTTTTGCAACTTCACCGTCCTCGTGAGCTAGGGAGAGTCGGGGTTTCTAGGGAGCCTATAGATCTACCTGCGTAATCATTTGCAGCCATTTCCTGGCCCTCGCTGGTCCTAGCTTGGGCGCTGATCATTGTTCCCACTCCCTTACCCACTTTAAGAGAGTCCACATCTTAATCACTGTACTGCGTCGTTATTGAATAACGTGACGTCTTTGCATTGATATGTTATTCATGCAGTGATGCATATCAGAGTGACCTCTCTAAGGTTATTTGGTATTTGAGGTGATTTTAAGCCTGTTGTATATTCATGTATGTTTATTTGCATGTTTCCGGATGGACAATTTTATATCTGCAGTGTATAAAAATATGGGAATGTGTATGTCACATCGGGTACTGGTGAGTTTTTCATACATATATTCAGAGAGAGAGAGAGAGAGAGAGAGAGAGAGAGAGAGAGAGAGAGAGAGAGAGAGAGAGAGAGAGAGAGAGAGCCAGGCCTTTCCACTGTGAAAGGTGGGGAACCGTTATTGCACCGGAGACCGGAGGAGCCTTTTCCTAAAGACCTAGGAAATAGGCAAGAATGGAGGAAGAGTAGTCGAGAAACGAAACGAGGAAGAGAGAATATATATATATATATATATATATATATATATATATATATATATATATATGTATGTATGTATGTGTTTGTGTGATATATATATATATATATATATATATATATATATATATATATATTATATATATGTGTGTGTGTGTGTATATGTAAAAGAAAATTTCATGTGATCAATATGTATTATAGATTTATAAATGGATAGATAAGTAAGGAGAGAGAGAGAGAGAGAGAGAGAGAGAGAGAGAGAGAGAGAGAGAGAGAGAGAGAGAGAGAGAGAAAGAGAGTAAATTAATTGAAATAGCAAAATATCTAAACCGAATAAACATTGTATTTTAAAAGGTAAAGTTAATCAAGAAAAAGGGGACTTAAAACACTCTCAGCTGAATTAACATTCACTAAACGTTTTAACGAGTTTGCCTAAAATAGAACGAAAACCAGTAGAAAGTTTTGCAAAAGTTTATAAGTAAAATTGATAAGTTCATTTTAGATATATTGCAAACTTACTTTTAAGTCAGAACCATTTATATGCAATCATCTTTTAAATTCAGGTAAAATTCACTTGACCTGGGTGAGTAGTTTTGTGCTATTTATAAATAGAATGATTGAATAAGAATATATAAGTAAGAGAGAAAAGTCGTTTGGAAATATTAAATAATCAGATAAGTTGTCGTGAGTTCCTGGCTAGATTTTCTACATTGAATATAATGTTATGTTGAATTAAGCTGAATTTATTGAATCGTCAATATAGAATTTTGTTAAAAGTCTTACCAGTCTTGCAATGAAATATTGTAGAATTTATTAGAATTTTACTGCCCTAGATTGGATTGGTCAGAATTTATGGAAATTCAGTTTTGATGACTAAATTCTCTGGATTTTAATGAAAAATTTCCGCTGAAGCTATTTTAATGAATTCGGTTAAAACCTCTGAAATCTCTTGCTTCTCTTCTTCAGATTCATGAAAAGTATTACTGAATTTAGTGAAAGTAGTTGATGCCATTTGAATTCCCCGAAATTCCGCTATCAAATTAGTAAAAAAAAATCTTTTGAATTCTGTTTGAAATCGCTGAAATAAATATGAATTTTAAAGACAGATTTACTTAAAGCTCTTGATGAATTCTGATGGAAATCCTCTATTAAAGATAGAAAATTCTGTTTAAATTCTCTAACATTTATTAAAGAATTGATCTTAAATTTATAGATATCGCATAATGAGTTCTGTTAAAATTCGTCGTCATTACATTTGAATTCGCCGATATTGAAACTCCAACCTATATCCTTAATTAAACAAGTTCAGTTCAAATTTGGCAAAATCTCTTAATGAATAGGAAAAAAATCACTGTAGTTCCATACCGCATTATTTAAAACTCTTGTCTCAATAAATTTAAATGAAATTTACTGGACGTCACTAAATTATCTGAGGGCTGAATGACCTCCCCGGCCTAAGCGAAAAGCCAATTAGCCTGAAATGTTTCAGTCAAATCAAAATCAAGTCTCATAAAAATGGAAGAAACGCAGGAAAGAACAAAAGAAACATTTCGTACAGCCCAGAATGGGAATAGATACCCCGGTGTGGGGGGTCTCCTTGAAGGGAAGGTGGAAGGTAGGGGAAGATTTGGTGAAGGAAGGGGAAAGGATATTGAAAAATAAAAGTGGTTCGAGGATTCTGATGACTTTCTGTGAGGGGTTTTACTTCATTTTTCCTTTAATTTTCTTGGTTTTTTTTTATTTAAATTTGGACAAAAGGTTTTTAGGCTAAATATGGAGTAGAAGTGAGCTTAGATTTGCTGTGATTTTGTGTGTGTGAGAGAGAGAGAGAGAGAGAGAGAGAGAGAGAGAGAGAGAGAGAGAGAGAGAGAGAGAGAGAGAGAAAATGGGTTTAGAAGAAAAAAGTTGGCTCTTTATCTGAAAGATACATCTTATGTGTCCACTAACATACGCGAAGGACGGTTTTAGAAATGTTTCAGTCCTTTCTGATAAATGAAATACGTATCAGACATACATACACACTAAACTAAGCTTGAGAGAGAGAGAGAGAGAGAGAGAGAGAGAGAGAGAGAGAGAGAGAGAGAGAGAGAGAGAGAGACATGACCTAGTACACCAAAGGGAATATTCGCATGTCAGTGCCTAATCAAATTATCACGTTGCCTTTTAAGTAAAAAGAAATGTGAAACTTTCTTTCCTTCGCGTGTCATAGATCAAACTTTTCACAATCTAATTTTGGATCAGGTCTCTCTCTCTCTCTCTCTCTCTCTCTCTCTCTCTCTCTCTCTCATCTCTCTCTCTCTCTCTCTCTCTCTCTCAGAGAATGGGTAAACAGTTGTCCATCAAACGATTCTTTCTCTTAGAGATTTGTTAAACCGGTGTCCATCAAACGATTTACCCTCTCTCTCTCTCTCTCTCTCTCTCTCTCTCTCTCTCTCTCTCTCTCTCTCTCTCTCTCTCTCTCTCCCCTCCAATATACAGACACAATATCATATCCTCGAGTCCAAAAAATGCAAATGGAAGTTCTTTATGATCAGATAACCTGATCACCGGACCTTTTGTTCAAGAAACGAAATTAGCGTTCCTCCAAAGGACGCCTTGAACCCTCCTAATAGATTAAGAGTAAATAATTAACCAAGGGAAATCGGATGTTTAATTCACTTATAAGGAGAAAGAGGGTGGTTCATGCACGACAGGATTTGTTGCAGGGAACTGATTGGGGCGGGGCCTCCGCTTAACATATCAGTTAATGAATAAATATTTATTTTTTCAGGCCTCCTTATAACTGATTTGGTTTTCTTTGAGAGAATTTGGCTCCGATCAATGAAGTAAATGTAGTTCCAAATCTGTTTGGTTTTAATGGTAATTTCCTTGAATCCTACTCAATGGGTATGCCCCATTTTCCGATCTGTTTTTTTTTTTATTCCTCCAAATATTCCATCCATACTGACACGAATCTATTCCAGCCAGATTTAAAATGTTTCTTTATAAAGGATTGAAGTTGTAGAACTTTCCGTGTCTATGAGTTGCATAGTTCTATCATGGCCAGGCAAAAAAACAAAGGAAAAAGAAATTCTGTCTTGAATATCATGATCTACTTTATTATATATATATATATATATATATATATATATATATATATATATATATATATATATATATATATATATAAATTTGAATTCAACAATATATAAAGATTGAATTTTGACGTCTATCTATCTATCTATCTATCTATTTTATCTATCTATCTGTCTGGTATCGTATATTTCTTCATTTCTGACTATATTCATCAGCTGGTATTTTATAGTATTTTGTTGTTCTTAGCATCATCATCATCATCTCTCTCTCTCTCTCTCTCTCTCTCTCTCTCTCTCTCTCTCTCTCTCTCTCTCTCACTTCAAGAGGAGAAGGGTGGAAAGAATGTAATCCTCCAAGTATTAACCACAACATTTTTGACATTGCACTCAAGCACACTTTTCCTTTTCTTTACTTGTTTATTTGCTAGTGTAACTTTACTTTAAATAAAAAAAATGTCGGCAATTAAAAGAAATGTTTACGAAGGCAAATCCCCCGGGTTTAAATCACCGTCCGGAAGCTTGTTGCTTTATTCATGTAATTCTTAGTTACACAATGAATAACCTTAGGATACACACACTGCATCTTATACTAGGAAAATTTCATTTTTTATTCATTCGCTCGAGTATTAATGGTTTTTATTTCATTTGGAGGAAGCCAAAGGGGGAAGAAAATAGATGAGCTATTAATGGTTAATATAGCTTTGGGTAATGGATAGGGTAAAAAAAAATATAGATTCTGTAATAGAGATGGATTTTACAACAATGTTAAATTGTCTTTATTCCCATAAAAAAAATTCCATAAAAAAAAAATTCAGAACTATCCTAAGATTTTTTCCCTCTCTTTCTGTAACGTAAAAAGGACTAAAGTTATAAGAAGAAATAAAGTAGAATACAGTACAACACTCTATAGGATAGAATGAATGAAAAATCCCTTATAAATATATAATGTATTTTCTTTTTCTTTTGATTCAACGAACGAGTTTGCCAAGCTCGGTAAGGGGTTTGAATGAAGGTCTCTCGGCTGTTATGGCAGTGTTTACCTGTTTACCTGTTTGCACAGCTCTCTGAACACGCCTTTTTCATTATGCCGTAACAGCCGTGATAATTTCATAAGGCCTTTATGACGGCATTAATCCTTTTGATGACGTCAGACTCTTTGCTCATGACGTAATGGAATTACCTTCGTTCTCCCCTTTCTGTTAATGCTTTTTTTTCTATTTTTCAATATATGTTTGTTTGGTTGTTCTTTCATTCTTTTTGGGGGTGCAAATTTCTTCATGAGTATAGTGTTAAGGTTGTTAAGTAATTATGCAAAAAGTAGTCACACGCGACCCGTCAAACATGGCTGCTAAATATTTAGATAGATATGCACACACACACACACACACACACACACACACACACACACACATACACACACACACACACACAGATTCAACCCATTCCTTTCATCTTTTCATAATTACAAGCCGGTGGTTAGGCAATTCGTGGGATTGTGTGGTTTCCGAGTATACTTCTGGGGGTACCCCCTCTCAGCAGGGTATGATTACTTCCTCTCACTGCCACCCGAGGGACGTGAAGAGACCGAGTAGTTATAAGTCTGGCAATGCCGCTCAACGTGACCAAAAATAAATAAATATATATATGTAAATTATATATATATATATATATATATACATATATATATATATATATATATATATATACACTGTATAGCAAGACACATTCTCTTTATTATATAAAGGAGATACTAGTATTACAATGTTACAATGAATCGAAAACTTTGGTTTAAAATGAGTAGACAATTTCTTCTATACCATCCCCTTTAGTTGAAACTATTTTTTCAATCTTATTAATTTGTCTTTTATATCACTTTAATATCCTCAGCAGTATTTTTGATGCAATAACCCTGGGTTTAGTAATCAGTTTTCTTAACAATCCACAAACCTTTTCAATTATTGTTTTATATATATATATATATATATATATATATATATATACCTTCTTTTATTTTTCCTGTGGCCTTGGCTGAATATATTGTCACGCGCTATTTAGTGACTTATAAGCTATATATATATATATATATATATATATATATATATATATATATATATATGTATATATATATATATGTATATATATATATATATATATATATATATATATATATATATTTATATATATATATATATATATATATATATATATATATATATATATTTATATATATATATATCTGGTTCTCAAAATAAGTTGTAACTTCTTAGATGCGATTCTTTCGTTTATTTCTGGTTTAAACTCCACTTTTAGGTTATATAGAAGCCAAACTTGACTTGAGTTAGAAATAGTTTAGGATTTGAATGAGTAGTTGCATTACTTTGGTATGGTTATCAGTACTTCAAGATTCTGTTTCCTTCATTTTCCTTTTGTGATATATATATATATATATATATATATATATATATATATATATATATATATATATATATATACACACACATACAGTGACAAGAACAAATGAAGCTGTTTCCAGTCCACTTCATGAGAAAGGCCTCAGAGATCTCCTTAGTTCTCTTGATTGAGGGTACACTCAGGCACACTGTTCTATCTGATTTCTCTTTCCTCTTTTTTTTTTGTTAAAGTTTTTAGAGTCTATAAAGGAGATATTTATTTTAATGTTGTTAAATATTGTTTAATGTTTTTATTTTTCCTTGTTACCTTTCCTCACTGGACTTTTTTCCCTTTTGGGGACCCTGGTTTATAGCATTCTGCTTTTCCAACTAGGGTTGTAGCTTAGCAAGTAATAATAATAATAGTCATGTCTGAGGTTAGGCCATATTCATCATCACGATGGTGACTGCAGATTGGTGATGGTGGTAGGCTTTAGTCGGATCGCTTGCAGCATATATATAATGTGTATGTATGTATGTATAATACATATATATTCATTGAAAAAAAAATATATATATATAATCATAATTCTATTGTAAGACACTCAGAACATTGCCCATATCATAGTTACATTAAAATAACAACGGATATAATTTTAGATAAAGGAAAATAGAAAGTCTGGGTTAATATTTTGGAAAAATCCATTGAAACAAAAATTTCACTCCGAAATAGTTTCCAAATGTTTGTATCTTTTTTTTAATCGTTCTCCTATTAAGTTACCCCTCTGTGAGCTGTGGTGCCCTTAGTTTGGAGGAACGAGACCAAACGTCCTATCCTGACATTTTAATCCTTTCAACTTGACCATACGTAAGAAATCTTTCATACCAGCCACTTTCAATATTTGGAATGTCTGTCTTACTCTATATTCCAATTCACGATTTCAAGTACAGATACATCTTCACTTTACTAGACATAGCAGTCCCTGGATGTTCATTGTGTAATTACATGCACACGCGCGCACACAATATAACAGTCACATAACGCACATACAATAAAAGTCACATAACGCACACGGGCGTATGTAAACAGTTATATTTCTTTCTTAGAAGGATTCAGAGCGGAGCTTCTTATTTATGTTTGCACTAGGGAGAGAAACACGCTTAGCACCCTCTTGAAGAAAGAAAACCTCTCTCTCTCTCTCTCTCCTCTCTCTCTCTCTCTCTCTCTCTCTCTCTCTCTCTCTCTCTCTCCACACACACACACACACACACACACACACACACACATATATATATATATATTATCATCTTTCAATAATAATTTTAAAGCAAGGCATTTGTTTTTTGTTTTCAGTTTTTCTGTCGTGTGTCAGTATGTCTGTTTATTTCTGTCTAGAGCCTTTGTAAGTAATCGTTTGGCGAGTAAAGAAGGTTTTATCGAATTGTAATGTTAGAGCCCTCCCATTTATTGCACATTATCCTATTACTTTTGGCAGAACATCTTTTCTCGCTTCTTGTTATAGGGATGTATTCTTACAGTCTTCCCACTTTGGGGAAGTGATTTTTTTACTTTTTTTATTGGTTCATGTTACGTTAAAAGACTCATCTCCATTACTCCCTAGTTATTAAAGGATAGCTATAAAAGAAACCATGGAAGTTGAAGAAATAAACTCAGGAATTTAGTTATAAGTGATACTGGTGCAAGTTCCATTTAGCTTGAAGTTCAATGTTCTCGGGAACTGCCACAGTAAATGCTTAATGAACGTTCAGTGTGATGTGAAGTACTTTATATTCCATTTACCGCAAATGTATTAACTGTAATTTCCAGTTTTTTTTTCTGCGAAAGTGCCCATTTAGTTATTAAATGTATTTTTAATTTTTGTTGAAGGAAATCTTTATTATTACTTGATGTACTTTCTCAATAATATGATGCTTTATTAGTATTTTTTACAAGGTTTATTTAGGTACTATAGCCGAATCTGGTGAATGAGTGTCGTTACCTAAAATATGTAACATGGTCGCTGTTTCCAATATTGTAACGATAGTGATAAGAAAATTGATATAACACGAGAAATAGTGCTCATTTAGCAATAAACTCCTTGATATAATCAGCGTAATATACTTAGTAATGAGACTTTTCATCACCACCTGGTGTTACTTGCGGTTAATAATGGCAGTCAAATCCTAGGTGTCATCAGTTTGCTCCATCAACCTCGGATTCACGAGTCTGTTATTAATCCCGTGGCTCATAAAACTCTGTAATGTCATACTCTAATACAAACAGCATTAGACAATAAAATAGTTGAGTATAATTTATCTGGCGTCACAAAACAGAACTAGTATGGGACTGTCAATCCTTCTAGCTGGTAGAGATGAATTCTCTCTAAGTTGGTGAGATTTTGCGAAAACGGAGGAAAATAAATACCAGATCTGATATAGACTCGGTGTTCAAATTGTTACAGTGTTATTCACGAGCTCTGCGTTGAAGGAGTTAGATGGTGGTTGGGAGATGTTTGCTACGACTAGGATCTATTTAGAAAAATCCATTGTACTTTTGTTGACCGAAGGATCAAAATAGTTGTTGGGCAGTTGATAGCCTGTGTTGAGGTTCAGCTTGGTTTAAGAGAATGGGGTTAGCAATCTCTTGCCTTATGCCAGAACAGTAGAGGGTAATCATATAAGGAAGCAAATAATGTAGTTGAAAAGTTAAAAAAAGTAAATGAATATATATATATATATATATATATATATATATATATATATATATATATATATACATATATATATATATATATATATATATATATATATATATATATATATATACATACATACATATATATATATATATATATATATATATATATATATATATATATATATTGATGTGTTCCATAATTCTGGAAAAAAAATATTGTGAAGTACTTACATGCTGACATGATTGGTTTGAAGAAATATTGTTTGTATGAATTTTTGGTAGCCCGTACGTATTCCCTGGGCATGCTTCTGAAGTAAATATTGCCTTATATTCATTATCAACTAGTCCGTTCTTTTTATTTATTCAATTAATTCATTCGGTCTTCTAAATGGAATTTTACAGAGTGTCTGTATTCATTTCCTTGAAAAACTTTTTGTCATTTTACTGTTATAATCTATTTTCCTTAGAACTAATCCTTTCCATTTACCAGGTCTTACGAATTGATGGCTTCATTTTACAATAATAGATGACTTATGAAATCCTAAAATTCTTGCAATAATTTGGATTTCATCTAAGAACTCCATTTGATTTCCAATTGAATAGATATGTATTTTTTTAATGCTATTGAAGAGCATTTAGATTTTCAGATACAATTCAGTTTTTTACCTTTTTGCTCCTGCCCACAATGCATTAGTCCCAAGAATAATAATAACAACCCTTTTCACTTCTAAAGAAATTGAAATTTGATGCGTTGGGGAGGCCTTCATGCGGTTCTATAACATTAAGAAAGTAATTTCCACCAAGTTTTCATGGATTCTTTGTCTACGTTAGGATTTCTTGTCTCTTGCGTTTATTGGGATTGTTTTCTACCAAATGAGAGATAAAAATATATCATAATAAGATACATTGTTTTAACAAATCGTTTTCATCTTTAATATTATATCACTACGGGTACCTGGAATACCTAGCGAAAATTCATTAAGTATATATTCCTTAAAGTCCAGTAATGTTACCTGTAAGAACTCCAAGATATAATTTAGATGAATTCATAATACACGCGAACACACAGACATAACTATACATCTATCTATCTATCTATCTATCTATCTATCTATCTGT
>NC_090747.1:71879715-71897215 GCF_036898095.1 Palaemon carinicauda
TAATATCACGCTATCTCTCGATATTAATACACATGGACAGAGGTACAGTCTCGCCTCAATTTAGCTCTCTCTCTCTCTCTCTCTCTCTCTCTCTCTCTCTCTCTCTCTGTACTAACACGCAGGCAGACACACGCTGAACGTGAAAACACTTTCCATTCCAAGAAATTGAGAAATAAACCCTTTTTCTCTTCCTCTCAGCCGGAAAATTCCGTTTTTTCATCCTAAAGATATTGGAAAATTACTTCTTCACTCTGGATTGGGAAATTCTCAGTTTCCAGTTCGGAAAAGAAAATGAGATTTGTTCAAAGGATTATTGTTTGATGATAAGCACAAAGTCCTGATACAATCCCAAACACACGCACGGAGTATATATACTGTGTATATATTATATATATATATATATATATATTATATAAACATATATCTAGATATGTGTATGTATACATATGCAAGCATATGTACACACACACACACACACACATATATATATATATATATATATATACTTATATACTGTATATATAATATATACATATATATATATATATAATATATATATATATATATATATATGTATATATGTATATATGTATATGTATATATATGAGAAAGAGAGAGAGAGAGAGAGAGAGAGAGAGAGAGAGAGAGAGAGAGAGAGGGAGAGAGAGTTTGACCCGGAAATTGTTGAAAATAGAGGTAAATTAATATAAGAGAACTGCATTTACCCGTCCGGGATTCGAACGTTTGCGATTGGAATCTAAACAGAAATCTACTTTGGATAGAAAAAAAATATTGACACTGGACTTGAACACTCGGCCACCGTAGCCTAGTAAGAAGCAGCTGTTAAAGGGAACATTCACTTGGGAGTTTATTCCGCCTTTAGAAGCGAATTTGATTGAAAAATATTTTTGGATCTATATTTAAAAATAGTTTATATACAGACTTGTGTTTATATTTATATATATATATACATACATACATACACACACACACACACATATATATATATATATATATGTGTGTGTGTGTGTGTGTGTGTGTTTGAATGTGTGTATAGGCCTATGTGTGTTTATGTATGTATATGAATATAACTAAATTTAAATATTTATAAATGCATACATACTCATACATATACAGTATATATGTACAGTATATAGGCCTATGTGTATATTATTATTATTATTATTATTATTATCATCATCATCATCATCATCATCATCAATATTGCTACTAGCCAAGCTGCAGAAGGAAATTAGGAAATTACAATAAATTGTATGTGAGAAGTAATGAATGAGAAAAAAAAATAATATTGTAAGATGAGTAACAACGTTCAACTAGATCTGACCTACACAAACTATGAAAAGATTCTTATTTTAGCCTCTTCAATATAAAAACATTTGAAAAAAAAAATTGATTTTATGAAGTTTCGCTGATTAAACCGTCAAATTAGAAAGATCATTCCACAATCTGATCAAAGCTGGATTGAAATTTATAAAATACTGTGTAGTATTGAGCCTTATGATGGAGAAGGCAAGACTTAGAATTAGTGCAGGGTGGTACAATTTGGGAAAATGTGAAAGCAAAGGATAGTCAGAATTATGAAATATCTTATGCAGTACTGTATATATACACAAAGAACTAAGTGAACTATGGTGCTGGAGATCAATATTCAGATCAGGAATAAGAACTTTAATATACCGCAATTTCTTGTCCAACAAATTAAGATGGGAATCAGCAGCTAAAGGCCAGACAGGAGAACAGTACTCGAAATAATGTAGAATGAAAGATTTGAGACATTTCCTCGGGATTGATCAATCAACTCTTTTTGCGCAATTGAAGAACGAATAGACCGATTGTATTTCTCAGAATTAAATTTGCAGTTAATAATCGTACATACTGTAGATTTTGAATGAGTTGTGTATATTTAAAAGGAGTTTTATACTGTGTATTTAGAAACATTTTCAACGCAAAGATCTAGATGTTGAAGAGCCAATGACCATGACCACCTTACAAACATATTTTGAGTTTTATTAGAGATCAACCTCTTCCCTCATAATTTGTACCATGTAATGATTTTAGATTGTTAATCGGGAGATGGAAATGGTGTCAAGAGAGCAGCACCATCTGCTTCATATGGGGCGGATTGAATTAGTCAATATATATATATATATATATATATATATGTATGTGTATATATATACAGAGAGAGAGAGAGAGAGAGAGAGAGAGAGAGAGAGAGAGAGAGAGAGAGCATCATCTTCATCATCCGTAACTAGTCCACTGCAGGACAAAGACCCCAGACATGTTCTTCCAGTCCCGTCTGTTTCAGGTCTTTCTATGCCATTTTATACCCGCAAATAGTTCGTCAATCCGTTTTCTTCTCCATTCGTCTGCTACTCTTGCAATCTCTTGGGACCCGTTTTGTTATTCTTGTCCATCTATTAGCTATCTTTGTCATTATATGTACTGTATATTGTATATATATTCTCTCTCTCTCTCTCTCTCTCTCTCTCTCTCTCTCTCTCTCTCTCTCTCTCTTCCCCCAGAGAAATACTTCATCAATTTTCGTGGTGATATAATGGGCCCAGGATTTCGATTTTTTTTTTCTCCAACGTTCCATTTCTTTCACGGGAACTTATTGCTGCGAATTTACGACCAATGAGAACCTCTGATTTACTAAAGCTGCGTCGCTGATTGGCTGATGAAATGTCACTGGGGATTCTCTGATGTGGTCCACCTTTCTTGAAGGATTTTGCAGACAGATAGGTAGATAAAGGTAGGGTCGATAGAGAAAGGGAAGGGATGGATAGATAGATAAGGTGTGATAGGCTCAGTAGTTGGCCCTAAAAGAGAGAAACTAATTTTAATCTTACATTAAAACTAATATGAGAGAGAGAGAGAGAGAGAGAGAGAGAGAGAGAGAGAGAGAGAGAGAGAGAGAGAGAGAGAGAGAAATAGTTAACAGAGAGCAATAGAAACAAAACAGATATCCAGTATCACCTTATATCTGAAAATGTCCCTTTCATTACGTTCGATAATTTTTTGTTGTCTCTCGAAATGAATTTTCCAAAAAACAAGGGGAAAAATCGGGAAAGGAAAGCTTTCTCTTGGCGTTTCGCTCGAGCATGGAAACATTTTCTTTTTTTCTAATTGGTCAATATGCAATTGCAGCGGGGCAAATTGAGTTTTGTTGCAACTGTTATGCAGGAAATTACTCTGATACAAGTGGGGGAATTTACTTCGATCTATTCGAAATTGTTGGAAAATCAAAGAGTACATAGACAGTGGTTTACAATTATGGAATGAGAGAGGGAATGGGTTAGCATGTATGTATGTATGCATATATATATATATATATATATATTATATATATATATATATATATATATATATATTAACTATTATTTGTTAGTTCAAATTATTTTACTCGTATATACAGTATACACATATAATTATATGTATGTATGTATGTATGTATGTATGTATATATATCATCATCATCAGCTGTTACTTCACTGCAGGACAAATGCCTCAGACATGTTTTTGCACATGCGTCTGTTTATGGTTTTTCTGTGCCAGTCCACAGCCGCTAACTTTCTAGTTCTTCAATCCATCGTCTTTTCTACCTTACCCTGCTCATATATTTTAGTTATAAGTTAGTTCAGTTGATATTTACTCGTATGCATACATAAAAGTATGCATTTATATATATATATATATATATATATGTATATATTAGCCTGTTTGTTTGTGTGTGGTTGTTAAGTCCTTGTGTGAAGAGAGAGAGAGAGAGAGAGAGAGAGAGAGAGAGAGAGAGAGAGTAGTTTGCATATAAAATTAAGCTTTAGAATGGAATGGTAAAACAGGAAAAAATAAGAAATATATGAAATGAATAACATTTATTTAGAAATCACACTAAATTGGGTTGAACTGAAAAAAAGGAACAAATAATTCTAGAAATAAGGGAAATTATAAGAAATAGGTTTACAAAATATTAGAGTGTATGTAAAATAAAACGGAAATAATGACAAGAATTTTGTGACATTAAAAGCGTGTGAGGGTAGTCAAAATAATGATAAACTATCGAAAAATAAGGTAAATAAGAGTTGAAGAAATAAGAAGAGATAAAAATACTCTGTTGTAAGTACTCATACATGAGGAAAATAAGGATTGAAGGAAATAAGAAGGAAATTAATACAAAATGAAAAAGAAACACTATAAAAATAACGAAAACAATGTTAAGAAATTGGGAAGAAAGGAAAAAAATTAGGAACATATTATTAAGTGTAATAATACTCCTAGTAATATGTAGATTGGCTTATAATAGGTGAAAACAGAAAAGATGGAAAAGAAAAAGATAGGACGTACGGTGATAATCATAACAATTAATATAACGAATGGGAAGAGGGAAAGACCTGATAAAAAGCAGAGAAAAACGGAATCTTATTGATATATAGGTAAGAACAGCTGTGAGGATCCCACTCGGATGGAAATGCCCGAGATTAAAAGGGACAATAAATTCTGGAGGAGGAGCAGGGCGATAATGATGAGAGAGAGAGAGAGAGAGAGAGAGAGAGAGAGAGAGAGAGAGAGAGAGAACTTATCGTCGAAGAAAAATTTCTGTAAAGAGAGCTAGAATTTAAAGAAATAGAGGGATAGGTAACACGCAGCCTTTTATTGTAATACTAATGCAACGATATACATATATATATATATATATATATATGTGTGTGTGTGTGTATATATATATCTGTATATGTACATATATATATATATACATATATATATGTATGTATGTATATATATGTATATATTTATACATATACATACACACACACACACACATATATATATATATATATATATGTATACTTATATGTCTATTTGTATATTTACACACACAGGGCGTTGCTTTGCATAAGAACAACAACACAAGTCACTGCCACATAAATTGTTTAACTGCTGAATCGTAGATGAACCTCCTTCGCTGTAAAACTTCCATACAGAAGACTCTTTAAGGGTTCACACGTTTTCGTGGATATGAAGACCCTTTCTTCCAATACGTCTTATTTACTACCTATCCAGCCCTTTTTGGGGTCGTCTTTTTCTCTTAACTTCTATCACTTCAGAATTATAAACTTTTTTTTCACAGACCAAATGTCCATTCCCTCTACTTGACCATAACATCTAGAACTACTATAATGCATCCTTTGACCTCTGTTAATTTTTATCATGTTTGTGTATCCACATATCTCCCTTTATCGGTTCGTCTTAGCCTATACCACCCATACTGTGCATATAATTCCTCTCAGTAGATTAAAAAATTTTCATTCACATTCCTCATCCATACTTCACCTCTTTCAAGATGATTTGTGCAACCTTCCCTTGTTACATGCCTTTCATGGCTTTCAAAGGCGATTTTTTATCGATCTATTGCACGCATCTTGCTACCCTTCTTGCTTCTCTCTCTTATTCTCTGACTCATCTACTCTCTCGTCTCTGGATCGTCAATTATGTTTACTCCAAAATACATATCAACTACCACTATTTTCTCACAACCCATACTAACATTCATGACTATATTTTCCTTGTTTCCATTCACCCTTGCTGTCTGAATCTAGATCACATTTACTCTTTACTTTTTCCTCTTGGAGACACCTTGTCACTTTCAAACTATTTTACCAGTTTCTGCTATTTATCTTCTCCGTTCGAATTTGCTGTTTATCAATTTCAAATATCAACTGTATCATATATCCACCGAGAAAGATGTTGAGCAGACACAAAAGTATAACGCACCTTTGTTTCTGGCTCACTTCAGCTTCAAGTATGTCACTCTCCTGTCTCTGCTCTAACATGTAATCACTTTATAACAAAATTTGTAATCGCAAAAATATATTCGTAATCATTATACACACACACACACACACACACACACATATATATATATATATATATATATATATATATATATATTTATTTATTTATTTATTTATTTAATATTTCCATCACTAGCACTCGCGATCTTCATTTTTTATTCGATATTAAATGTTATTTGTGACTTATTCAAAAAATATATATTATGGACACATATATATATACATATATATATATATGTGTGTGTGTGTATACTTTATATATATATATATATATGTATATATATATATATATATGTGTGTGTGTGTGTGTGTTACATATATGTGTGTATGTATTTTGTAATGTTTAGAATAGTTGGGGATGGTGGAGAAGGATTGTACTGGATTGGTAACAAGAAATTAGGTGACCTAGAGTATGTTGATGACTCTCTCATTAACAGAACACCACAGGACTTGCAAATCCTTTTTAGCAGAATGCATGAAATATTACAAAAATATTTAGGAAATGTGATCTCTGATACAGGCTCTTTTGAATTTGAGTTCAATGAAAGATTGAAAAAGCAAATCAGACAATGACTAGGTCGAGTAAAATATGGAAATCAAATCACCTGAAATTACATATAAAAATCTGGATATACAGTACATCAGTGAAGTGAGATCGGCGTTACTGAATGGACATGAGTCGTGGTATGACAATGAAACCTTATCCAACAGATTTTGTAGGATTGAGAATAAAACTCTCAGAAGAATATTGGAAGAATGATGCCATTTGGCAGGACAGGATTAGAAACGAAACTACAAGAGAGATGACTCAAGTGTCATATGTGGATGAGATCATAAGGGATAGATGGAGATAGTTTGGGCATGCTCTTCGCACTCCCCAAGACAGATTAGTTCACCAAACTTTCAACTGGAGGCACTAGAAGAATTGGGAGACCCAGATCTACATGGCTGAGGACTATGAAGCGCGAAGTAGATGATGAGTGAAGAAGTATTGATTTAAAAGCTCAAGATAGAGACGACTGCCGAAATCTAACCGAGGCCCTTTGCGTCAATAGACTTAGGAGGAGACGATGATGATGTATTTATATATGATCAGCAAAGCTGTACTAGTAAGGACCACTCATACTAGGTTGAGTTTCTGTGAGCGATCAGACGAAAATCTCCCAGCATCACTAGACCCACTGGCCAGCGTGGAGATGAAAACTGGCCAAAACTCAGGCATGAACTGACTTGTCGGAGGCCTTTATCTTGCAGTGGAATAGAAACTGCTACATTTGTTGTTTATGTTGTTGTTTTAGATATTGATGCTAGATGAGTATATATATATATATATATATATATATATAAATATATATATATATATAAGTGTGTGTGTGTGTGTATTATTGTGTTCTGTAATACTGTAATGAATAGTGTATGTTACGTATAGAAAGAAGAGAACGAAGGACATTATAGCAGCCCCATCATCAATGGAAGTCCGGGCTCAGACCCCGGATGAAAAGTGCGAGTCGTGGGCTCAGAACGTTACTGTAAACAAACCCTTGCACAGAGAAGATGAATGGAAGTGCTAGCCATATCTCACGATTAGGACTGCTACAATATAATGACAAAGAGATGATGGTGTTGGGAGGAATAATGGAAAACTTGGATCATGGTTTTGGCTATGTCGTGATAGATCGTTTTCTTAACTCCAGGTATGTCATTGCTTATACGTTAAAAGACTGTTAGTCTCAAAGTAAAATTTTTTTTTATTGTTAGGTCAAGGATTTCATGTCCGTTAGATTGTGGCCATAGGTTTTTAAGGTTATTTGAAAATTGTTAAAGCTAAAATGTTGTTAGAGTTGATAATAATTTTTGATATTAATTTTATTTGTCAATAACTATAAAGTAAAAGGACATTAAATTGTGAAATATATCACATGCACAAATATTGTGAGTGGTAACTGTCATTCACTCCATTTGTCTTCGTGTCCTTCAATCCATCCGCAAGTATGGATCTCTCTCTTATTTTTTCACATATCCTCGAATGTTTTAATCCTTTTTTGAACGTTTTTTTTTCTTTAGTTTGGTATAATGTTTTATCATCGTGAAATATCAAATGTCTGCATTTAGAGTCAATGGTATATATAGCCAAAAATTAGGTTTTTCTCTCCAAACCCTCCTCCCACACACACACACACACACACATTCATATACATATGTATGTATATATATATATATATATATATATATATATTGTCTCTGTGTTTTAGGAATTTAGCTTTAGTAGTAAGCAAAATTGGCGAAGAAAAAAAAAGTACCATTTAATCCAAAAAAATTTTTTCAAAAGTTTTCCTAATTTGTATAAAACAGGACTCTTTGTAAACAAAACAAAATTGCTGAAAAACAAACAAACGAATAACTTCACAGCAAGAATAGAACATTTCCGCTTTATTTCTTTATCTTGCTGTCCAGCTCCATGAACCTTTACTTCATGATTCAATCCGAATTTTTCTTATCCCCTGCCTGGCCCCAGCGCCGGGTTTTATGACCAAAATCCACAGATGCATCCATATTAACAAAAGCAACAGAATGGATAATGCCTCTGACGGATGTCGGGTATTTTAATGAAATAGTCTGCGAGTTGTATTTTGCCTAATGAAGTTAGTAGGTCGTAACTCTCTAACAGGGTATTGGATGATCTCTCTCTCTCTCTCTCTCTCTCTCTCTCTCTCTCTCTCTCTCTCACAACCTTAGTAGTGCAACGTAAAATTCATACTTGTTTACACTTTTTCTATGATTCCTTAAATGCTAGCTTACGCTAAACTGGCTTACTTTTCTATGATAGTAAAGAAATAAGAATAAATATTCTGTATTCCTAAACAAAAGTAATTTTTAAATATTAATTTGTTTTCATGGAAGATATGATTTGCCAGCTTAAAATCTAGAGTGTTCTATTCTTACTGTACAATAAGCACCTTATGAATTAACTATATATTGATGTTATATCTTAAACGAAGTATGCAATATCACACCAATTTTCAAGTTAGTAAATTGATTGATAATATTAGTATGTTTTCTTTTTTTATATTCCCGTTCTCTATACTCTCTCTGTTTTATGAGATGGGTATGTCAGGATGTCAGATAACTCATAATCAATCAATCAATATGAGACGGAGAAGTCCAATTCTTCATTCGTTTTTGTTTTCACAACTCTTGGAGTAGGCCTATTATGAAATTATTCTTTGGTTACATTCGCTGATTTTGCATTTTATATATATTTTTTCCCATTCAGAAATAAACAAAGTTGTACTCTGCTTCTATTTGATTAATTTTCCATCAAGGATGCAAATGAGATCCAGCGAGCAGGGTCCTATTATTCCCCACAGGATGTGGAAAAGAAGGGGGTTGGTGTATTCGTTGCGCATAATGGCGCCAACGACAGATCCCTCTCGAAGCTAGATAGCCTTTTATCATTCATTTATTCGTAGCACATAAGCAAGCGGAAGGCATATCCTTTGTACTGAGAAAGCAAGAAATTGTAGCAAGAGGGAGTTAATGCTTGGCAAGTGTTGGTTTCTCATCTTTTATTACAGAAGAGCAACTGAAGTAAGGAAAACTCATGCAGCTCTCAAGAATAATTCGACTAACAATAACCATTTTCTCTGGCTTTTGGTAACAGCAGATGCTCCAGCAGGTATAAGCAAGAATAAGAATGTTTCCTTGTATCACAAAACTCACTAAGGGAAGCCGTGTTAACATTTAGAAATCGAATAGGTTTCTAACAGAAAACCAAAATGAGGAAATGATCTCTAGATAGTACGACCGTTGCCGATTTCTCCAACAAATTGGGAGTGGCTGACTTTCCAACTTTGTTAACGCCTATTCATACGATCCTTCTTGTACGGTAACACGTTCTTCAAACATAGTATACAACCTCCTTTGGCGGTGTATTGCGACCGAGCACCGCTTATGTCGCTTGATTAACACATGAAAGTTTATCGTGGAGATAGACACCGATGCCAATGAAAGAAGGAACATGAAACGAACTAAGTAGGCAACGGGTTGTTGGTTGAAGTAGGACCCAGATACCAATTAACAGACTTGATTCGTGAATCAGATAAGAGCAAAAGACGTGTTTTATGACAGTATGAATAAAACTATAAAAGGTATGGTATCATAATTGGTAGTACATACGCGTATGAAATAGTCTATTTGCCCTTGAGATACGACTGAATGCTGCAAATTTGGTCATATAGCAACCGGCAGGTCCACTGCGGTGACGTTATAAAATCCCGTTCTCCCATATGGGCGATAGGTAGTGTCATCATTAGGCCTATACCTAACGAAGTACATTGTAGGCATAACTGAAGTGTCTTTTCAACGTTTCTTCGACGCCTGGAGAGCTGCATTTATTTCATATCTAACTAATTAATCTCCTTTCCCAGTTCCTTTCTTCACTCCTTTTGCCCAACATCATATAATTTTACTTCATAGTGCAAGTAGCACTTAGGTGCTAAATTATCTCCAAAACCCAGTGTCGGGGTATGTAAGCTAAGTTCTTAAATCCTGTCCAGTCCAATTAAATTTTCTCATTGCTTTTATAATTATGATCTAAATAGTTATCAACGGAACATCTAAAGGCAGGAAAATAGGGATATAATGTCATTCTATTCAGTTGATGACATCTCTCTTTGGTTGACCAATGTTTGCAAGGTCTGCGGCTCGCTGAGCCATTTGGGAGTCAAGACTGCTGTGAAAACTCACCTAAACCCAAATGTCGGCTATTCAATAGTGGAGGGGTTGGGGTGAACTAACTGACTTTTGAATGGTGTGAGGGCAGGAACAAGTCTCGAAAGATGGTTGCAAAGAATATACGTTTTTTAAGAGTAACATGAGAAGAAGAAATGAAAAAGAAAACCTGCCAATCAGTGAGTTTGAATCTCAAACGGAAGATTTTTTGTCTTATTTTTAATAGAATTTTAAGGGTTTCAATGTTTGCCTTTTTGTATATGTAGAATTCATCCTTTTCTGTCGCCTATAACCATTCTATTCTGTGAAAAAAGAATGCTTCCGAACTGTATAAGGGTAATTATAATGATAATGATAATAGATATCCACTTAATATCTCAAAGCTCCTCATGACTTCCATGACATTACAAAGGGTTATATTACCCGGGAAAATGCGACATCGCTGCCCCTTACCGACCGTTGTCACAGGTGACCAATTAGACGGGATATAGGTCACGCGTGACCTAGCTGGACTGAGAGGACATGGACCCTTCTGACGGAAGACAGAGAGAGAGAGGGACAAAGAGATTGGTCATATTAGAACTGGATTCGATAAATGGCAATAATATAACATTTAAAATTTTAACAGGATATTCTGTTGGTCTTCCTTCCACAAAAACATATTGATATTTATTTTAACGGGAAAACTCCTTTACTGCTTGGATGAAGCAGAATGGGGGTTAAGAGTCAGAATGCAGTTGGGGCTGGGAGGAATAATACCTAAGGTATTATTCCTCCAAGATTAGGAGTGAGGTATGTGGGAGACAGGGAATTTCGGTAAAACACTTCTCGGTTGATTCCTCTTGTCAATGAAAAATGACATCAGAAAAAAAGGGTATTGAGAGAGAGAGAGAGAGAGAGAGAGAGAGAGAGAGAGAGAGAGAATAATGCCTCATATGGTAATACCATGACATTTAAGTAAATTATTTTACTTTATCGAAGTTTTTTTAACGTATATTGGCTGACACAAAATAAGTTTCAAGTATACAAGTATACTTTTCTTTTAATAGATTAAAGATCCGTATAGACCCACGCCTTGTAGAAATTTAGCATCTAAAACACTGGGACCGATGGAATCTGTATGTTTTATTAAAAGAATAAACAATAAAGAATTATAGTTTTCCACCCAACCGTAAGGAACTGTCACCTCAGTTCTTGAAACCAGAAAGGTTATGAATAACAGAAAAGGGAGAGTTATTGAACCCATCAATTCATTGCTATTCTTATCAGTATCAATACTCAAATATTAGTTTAGAAAAATAAATTAAATTCTAATTAATAAAAGCAGGGATTATCAGTTCTATGAGTATGTACTCTACTTTAAGTAACCCTTAATCAAACCTTAAAAAGGGATACTCTTAAATAAAAGTCGATAAGTCTACTGGAATTTGATGATCGCTGGATAAGGGAAAGAAATTTTGAGGGATTTTGGACATATGACTTGAGAGAGAGAGAGAGAGAGAGAGACAGACAGACAGACAGACTCATATCTGGAATGAATCGTCTCTTTAGCCGCGTCCTTGGCAAATACAAATTTGCCAAACCTCATAAGGAATGGAGTTCACGACTGGAAATTAAATCAGATCCCTCTTATGATGGGACTAAGACTAAGATAGTTGGACAAAGGGTTCTCAAACCCTCCCCCTTCCCTCCTCCCTCCTCCACGAAATCTAAACTCCTTTACCTTATGAAAAGTTTTTGTTGGTGTTTCATTCTGTTTTTTCCTAATAGTATTTAGTTATAACCACCTTCTTTTAAATATTTTTTTCTTCTTTGCATTATTATTTTTGCCAATGCGTGCATAAAAGAATAATGGATTGCAATCCTGAAGATGATACATACCGTCCCCAAGATTCGACCAAGTTGCCTTCATTCTACATATCTATACTATTTTTTTTAAATAGGCACATTTGCACCGACTTATAAGGGTGCCCTTTTAGCTCGGAAAAGTTTCCTATTAGCTGATTGGATTGACAAAATACTTCTAACCAATCAGCTACTAGGAAATTTTTCCGAGCTAAAACGGCACCTCTGTGAGCCAGTGCAAATGTGCCTCATTGAAATAATTGATATTTAGATAGATATGAACTGCTTCTCTTCCCCCGAACCGAGGGACAGGGCGATCTTGGCGTGACCAGAAAGAAATATATACGACTAAATAGCCAGACACTTGCTCTTTTTTTAAATAGGGGAGATGACATAGGACCTAGTGAAAAGAGGGATGCCGTCCCCGGGCTGGAAGACCTATAAATGTGGTGCTACATGAATATGTTGCTTATCTGCTAAGCGGGCCTCAAATTAACAAATATGTTTACATGTAAAAGGAGAGAGAGAGAGAGAGAGAGAGAGAGAGAGAGAGAGAGAGAGAGAGATGCGACCATTCACTTTTGTCTCTTCTCAGCTCTCCAACTTCATTAACTTCATCAAGCTCAGTTTCAAATATATTTTTACGAGACCTGCAAACAATCTTTTAGAAGAGCTCTCTCTCTCTCTCTCTCTCTCTCTCTCTCTCTCTCTCTCTCTCTCTCTCTCTCTCTCTCTTTTGATTCATCCTTTAATCTGAAGAGGTTGAACTTATTTAAGAATCGCTCAATTACTATTATGAAACTTATAATTCATTGACATTATTATTATAGATTTATTATTTTTATTTTTATAGAAACATTCATAAGGAAGAATGTATGTCATTGTTCATCGTTAAAACCTGTTCATGCATTCTCAAATGTTTACAATGTACAATTGCGCAATTGGTGAATGATTTTCTCAATCAGAAGTGAATTGTTCATCTTACGCTTAACCCATTGATTCATTCATAATTTTTTTCAGATAGTATGCGTAAACATCGTAATTATTTTCTCACTTATTCATATATCACAAATTTGCATTGTTTCTTTTATGAAGATTTTTGTGTAAATTTTATGTCACATTTTGCTTGATCATCCATTAAAAATATGGGTATTTTATTTGGTTATTTCATAAACGTTATTTTTAGACCATATGTGTAAATCACTCAGTCATTTAATCTATCAGTCATGATGATATTCACAGACACAGAGTAACACCTTTCGTTAAGTAGTTAAAATTTTCCTAGGTTTCTCCCCTTACAGAAATATCGGGTTACGAAGTTAGGCAATTGGTATAATTAATCATACTTTTAGATATTCTTTCCCACTCAATTTTTGTTTGTCTTGAGTTTTTCGAGGATTTTAATTTAATTTAAATGTGCAATTTAGATTTTAAAAGCTTTATCTTAAATGCTATTTCCATTTTGATTTACTTAACTATAATTCTTGTGTCATTTGGAATTGTTTAATATCCATTGAAAATAATTTTCAATTTTGTATAATTGATTAGAACACTTGCGGTTTTTATGTAGTAAAGGAAGTAGCTTTTAGATGCGTTTTAAGATTGCAATCCAATTGTTTATATATAACGAAGAAATGTTAGAATTTGATATTTTTAAGTAAACCGTATAATGATAATTTATTCTTGATTGTCAACTGAATATTGAATACTATTATTAATTAACATATTTCTTTTTTTTTTTTTACATTTGGAATAACGATTTAACAGCTTATTGAAAGCTTTTGTACGGTTTCAAATTTTATTTATTTACGTTTTTTTTAATTTTTGTATTATAATTCTTTCTTCAGTCACCAATTGCCCATGTCTAGTTTCGCAATTTTAATGCAACAGTAAATTCATCTTTGTGTTTTCCTAATGAATGTTCGTTTTATGTTCTTCTCACCAGCATAGTTGTTACTATCATGTCAGCCTTGCCTGCAAAGTTATCATGTTATCATAGAAAGGTACTGTGGCCTTAACATTCTACTGCATATTACTTTGACATGCAGTGTTGCCATTCCACGTCACGCCAACTTGCAAAGTTGCCATTCCACGCCAAGCCAACTTGCAAAGTTGCCATTCCACGTCACGCCAACTTGCAATGTTGCCATTCTACGTCACGCCAACTTGCATTGTTGCCATTCCACGTCACGCCAACTTGCAAAGTTGCCATTCCACGTCACGCCAACTTGCAATGTTGCCATTCTACGTCACGCCAACTTGCATTGTTGCCATTCCACGTCACGCCAACTTGCAATGTTGCCATTGTACGTCATGCCAACTTGCAATGTTGCCATTTCACGTCCACGCCAACTTGCAATGTTGCTATTCCATATCACTCTAATATTTCTTCTTGGCATTCCCTGTCACACTAACCTGCAGTGTTACTATTCCATATCACTCTAACCCTCGGAGTTGTAATTTCCCTGTTATGTTAACTTGCAGTGTTACCGATCCCTGTTATGCACCGTTGCCATTTCAAGTTACTTTTCGATTATACTATCTCCCCACCAACAACTTTAAACTGTATTAATACATTCCAAGTCACTTTGAACTGTATTATGGCATATCAAATATTTTTGGATTAAAATACGGCTATATTACGTTAATTTGAACGTTTATTCTTCCATTTCATGTTACTCAATACTATATTAATAGCATACCAGGTCAGTCTGAAGTATATCGGTGCCAGATTGTGTAATTACAAGTTGAAATATTTTCATATATTTCATCCAAACTGCAATGTTTCCTTGCAAGGTTAATATGAGCTGAAATGTCGATGTTTCACCTTCCATTAAACATCAGTATGAAATTGTTTGGTATTTCTGGACTGCTTCGCTTATGTAAATAATGACTAAAAGTTTATTAAAGTTTTATAGTTTTCTTTGTTCTTGTAAGAAGTAAACATATTTTCTGTAAAATTTGTTTCCTCTTGTAAAAAATAAACGTGAAGAATGTTGTAAAACAGCATTTAATGCTGCTTGAAAATATAATTTTTATATGTATTGCAAAAAACATTTTCAGAATAGAAAATAAAATATTTTGACCAAAGATGCTTGAACCTATTTTATGAGTTACTGCTTCTCTGTCTATAATCAATATTTTCATGATATCGAATATAAACTGAATACTTTTAATTATTGCGAAAAATAAAATTGATCACAATTTCCACAAATTCATCCCCCTCTCAAAAATAGTTTATTTAATGGGACCTGAACTACATTGTCTTTAGTATACAGATTTTTACTCGCAAAAGATAACGATTTCCGACGCTATAAAGATATAGATTAATGAACAAATTTGCAGTTATTTATCTTTCAATAGCAATCAAATCATTTTTAAAGGCAATTGCATCTATTTTAATCGCAATTGACCGTTTTACTTTGGAATTGCATATCTTTTATACACAATTATATGCATTTATATCACGATTATATCTTTTATACGCAACT
This sequence comes from Palaemon carinicauda, assembly GCF_036898095.1. NCBI lineage: Eukaryota > Metazoa > Arthropoda > Malacostraca > Decapoda > Palaemonidae > Palaemon > Palaemon carinicauda. The sequence continues at coordinate 71,895,659 of NC_090747.1, forward strand.
AGATTACATCTCTTAAACGCTATTGAATCTTTTAAACGTAATTGAATCTTTTTAAACGTAATCATAACTCTTAAACGCAATTTATTTGTTAGATGTAATTATAAATTTGAATGTGATTAAATATCTTTTTAACGCAAATACACCTTTTCAATTCCAATCACAACGATTCCAAACGCAAATAATTGCATCTCTATTAAACATAAGCTCGGCATTTTGATCCTGAGAAAACCTCCCAGGTTCTTAAAAGGAGAAAAGAAAGAAAAACATTTTTATTTGAACGTAGCGGCGATTGCATTTTTTCCTCCTCCTCATCATCGTCGTCTTTTTCAAATAGGTTTCAATGAATGCAGTGACCCAAAGAAACGCTGGTGCCGTGTTTTATGTGTTTTCAATTGCGCTATTCAGTCGATATAAGGGATAACTCTGGGGGAAAAAGCGATAATGGCCATTGGGGGACGAGAGAGAGAGAGAGAGAGAGAGAGAGAGAGAGAGAGAGAGAGAGAGAGGATTAATCTGTTATTTTCTGATTACGTTCCGTATACCTGCGTCATTCACTTTTTTCCTATATAAGTGTTTAATGTTTTCTGTCTTATAAGAGGATGATAATGTTTATTTTCTTATGGTAAATCATTCTCTCTCTCTCTCTCTCTCTCTCTCTCTCTCTCTCTCTCAATCGTAACGTAATGATTCCGCTCTATTCCAATCGGTTTCTAAACGATGAGTCCCAATGTCTTTATTTACCCGAACATAATAATTTATGTTAGAATTCTTTTACTTACTCTATTCTCACTTGACTTCGCCTTCCTGTCTTTGGAAGCTCATTTCTTTTCCTCATAGGATTTTGAATATATACTACTTTTTTTTTTTATAGTTATATTGCCCAATTTATTTACTCTAAACTGCAAATGCATCGGAATTATTTCTTCTATTAAAATCGTCGAAGCGTTGAAAATGTTCACCTTAGGCACATGTAAAATGCACGCACTTGTATTTTGTGTCGTGTTAGATATGAAAAGGAAAAAAAAAATCATATGTATTAAAGTAGTACACCAGCTGTATTTTATGGAATCAATTAGATATTTCCCTGTATTTTGTGGAATCAGTTTGATAAACCTTTGCGTAAAATATAAATACAGCTCTATTTTGTGGAATCAGTGTGATAAACCGGTATGTAGAAGATGTATATAGATGTATTTTGTGGAATCAGTTTGATAAACCTTTGCGTAAAATATAAATACAGCTCTATTTTGTGGAATCAGTGTGATAAACCGGTATGTAGAAGATGTATATAGATGTATTTTGTGGAATCAGCTTGATAAACCTTTGTGTAAAATATAAATACAGCTCTATTTTGTGGAATCTGTGATAAACCGGTATGTAGAAGATGTATATAGATGTATTTTTGCAGAATCAGCTTTTAAAACCTGCCCGTAAATGATGTATACAGCTGTATTTTTTGGAATCAATTTGATATCCCCGTGTATAAAGATATATACAGCTGTAGTTTGTGGAAGCAGTGCGATAAACCCGTCTATAGAAAATGTATACGGCTGTATT
>NC_090747.1:71909715-71919715 GCF_036898095.1 Palaemon carinicauda
TATCGTCCCTGACTGGTGAACGCCAGTTTCTTTGGTTGCTGCAACCTCACCATCCTTGTGAGCTAGAGGATGGGAGGCTTGAGGGGGGGGCTATAGTCTATATCCTGAGTCATAAGTAGCCATTGCCTTACCCTCCTTTATCCTAGCTTGGCTGGAGAGGAGCTTGGGCGCTGATCATGACCATATATGGTCAGTCTCTAGGGCATTGCCCTGCTCGATAGGGCAGTGTCACTGTCCCTTGCTTCCGCCATTCATGAGTGGCCTTTAAACCTTTAAAGGAGATTAAGTTAGATATGCACTCTCTTCTCCATTATTATTTACGGGGATTTTCTCTAATTTAAAGTGGTCTCTCTCTCTCTCTCTCTCTCTCTCTCTCTCTCTCTCTCTCTCTCTCTCTCTCTCTCTCTCTCTCTCTCTCTCTCTCTCAATACGCATGCAAATAATGATTATTGACTATCATAAGCCAGGCGAACTTTAATAGGGAAGTTAAGCATATTTTCCCCACTGAACGAAATAATAATATTCAGTGATACCGCTTTGGTTGCTGACTCTCCTCCAAAGTTTGGGCGAGGGGAGAAAAAGAGGACCAAGAAGCCCAGAGTTTTCTTTTGCATAGAATTTCAATTCTGTTTTAAGCTACGCGCGTCGTGATTGGTTAAGGAGGGCCGTATTTTACCATGGGAAAATCACTGGATTGGTTTCATTTTCGTCTTATTGTTGTTATTTTATGTTGTTGTTTAATCTAATTTATGCAGTTACTTTTTGCTCTTTTATGGATTTTCGGAAAACAGAATTAAAGTTAGGAGAGTAGACAGAAAGGAGGGAGAAGAGAATCTGAAACGTAAATAGATTGAAAGAGCAGTATATGCAGTTGGTGGCTGCAGAGATGCTGCATAAACACTCTAGTAGTACCTAAAATGCATTGTGATACTAACCATTTACTGGAGGTACCTTTAGGGATCCCTTAGATAACTTTTGATGTTGTTATTTGTCTATGTCTTTATTGTTATCTTCGTTTTTATGGCAACCACATTTTTTGGGGAAAATGGCTTATTATGTATGTATGTATGTATATATATATATATATATATATATATATATATATATATATATATATATATATATATATGTATGTATATATATATACACATATGCATACACGCACACACACACACACACACACATATATATATATATATATATATATATATATATATATATATATATATATATCCTTTTAGATTAGTGACTGCTTAACGTGGTAAATGTTTTTGATTTTTGCCATGATCCGTAAAGCTGTGCTAGTCAGGGCCACCCATATTAGGTTGGTTTTCTGTGAGCGATCAGACCAAAGTCTCCCACCATCACCAATCCGTAGTGGCCAACGTGGTGACGAAAAGGGCCAGGCCTTCGGCTGCATTTGATATATATATATATATATATATATATATATATATATATATATATATATATATGTATATATATATATATATATATATTTATATTTATATTTATATTGTATAATAACAGTGTCTTGAGACATCTGACGAAAATATATACAAAATAACTGTAAATAGACAGGATTTTAACATATTTTCTAAATTTGAATAAGGACTAAGAATATTAGAATCTAGCGAAGAAAAAATTCAAATCTCATTCCTTCTGCATATAATGTAATTATAATACCCTGTTTCAATTAATTATTGATTTCCCAATTTTCGTATATTTTTGTTTTTTCTATATTACATAATTTTTTATATGTTTTTTTTATTCATAATAGAAAAGGTATATATATATAAAATTCTATTGTATATCCACATAATTATATATTAAATTCGTAGCTGACTTATTTTTTTTTTTTTTGATGGCAGCAGACTTGTGTCGAAACGCTGTATATAAATATTAATAGAATTAAAATTAATTTCCATAATTGTGCGGTATATACTGTATATACTGTAGTGGTAGGTTGTCCATGGCACCTATCACCCGTTGAGATACTACCACTAAAGAGTTATTGTGTCCTTTGACTGGCCAGATAGTACTATATTGGATCACTCTCTGGTTACGTGTATCTTTTTCTTCGCCTACACAAACACCGAATAGTCTTGCCTATTCGTGGAATTATTCTGCAGTCAAGAGTTATCTACTGCACTGTAATTGTTCACTTGTTAAGGATAGAGAAAATTCTTTAGCTTTGGGTGAAATCTCTTCTAGGAGAAGAAAATTCCAAAATCTAACCATCTTATCTCGTCTTGAGTACTGTTATTGTCCCGTGGTCTTCTACTGTCTTAGGTTAGAGTTCTCTCGCTTGAGGGTGCACCCAGACACACTATTCTATCTGTTTCCTTTTTACCCTTTCTCACTGGTCTACTTTCCTTGTTGGAGGCTAATGGCTTACGGCATCCTGCTTTTCTAACTATGTTTTTAGCCTAGCGTCTAATATATATATATATATATATATATAATATATATATATATATATATATATATATATATATATATATATATTTATATTTATATTTATATTATATATATATATATATATATATTATATATATATATATATATATATATATATATATATATATATATATATATATGTGTGTGTGTGTGTGTGTGTGTGTTGTGTGTGTGTGTGTGTGTGTAGGCAGGGAAAGATATAGGGTAGATAGCACTTTTAGAAATTTGTTTGAATATAGGTTTTCTTCCCCATCATTAGTGGTCTTCATCTCTATCCTCCATATTTTTACTATTTATATGGATTAGGAAACCATTTTAATTAATATATACGGTTGGAAGTTGATATATCTATACTTCAGCTTTGGTTTTCATGTGTAAAATCCCCCTCATACTATGAGTGGCCTTTTGGCGGTTGGATGGAAAGGCTATATTTATTTTGCTATGCAAAAGGTGGCGTGATGGAAAGATTTTCGGAAATGGATCTTGAGTCTACCAGCTGAAGGGGGACTAGCACTGTTCTGTGTATCCAATTTAATGGAGGGATGTATATACTTTTTCCCTCTCTCTATAGGTATAGGTATACACAAATTCACAAGTACGCACACGCACAAGCATATATATATATATATATATATATATATATATATATATATATATATATATATATATATATTCTATCAAAATTATATGATATGTAAGTTTATTTATATTGGTATAAGAAAACTCAAAATTATATGTAAAACGTTCCTGTTGGTACCTACTTATATATACTGTGTATACATATGTAGTCTTTTGAGTGATTTCGCCGGGGGCTCAGATCCCGAGGTTGTTAAGAGAGTCCAGACTTTGATGTGTTAATATATATGGCGTATTTGAAATATGAAAAACACGTTTAAATGTGCAAAAATTTATCATTAATCGAATGCCAAGTCACAAACCTACCAATTAGCTACGATGGTGAAGATGGGTATAAAAACCTGAATTCGACAGGTATATGTACAGAAGAATTGTCATTGACTTTTATCTTTCTTCGTGGCTGAGTGGTATGGTTGTCACACAAGTATCCTGGACCAGGGTTCGAAGCCCGGACGGACAGATACTATAGTCTTTGAGTGATTTCGCTTGGGGGTCTGATCCCGAGGTTGTTAAGAGAATCCAGACTTTAATGTGTTAATATATATGGCTTATTTGAAATATATACATACATACATACATATATATATATATGTATATATATATACTTTATATATATATATATATATATAGATATATATATATATATATATATATATATATATATATATAGAGAGAGAGAGAGAGAGAGAGAGGAGAGAGAGAGAGAGAGAGAGAGAGAGAGAGAGAGAGAGAGAGAGAGAGAGAGAGAGAGAGAGAGCTCTTTTTTATTGTCAAATCCTACGTCTTTACATGAAGGTTTACGATTTATATATGCAGAACCGTCCTTTTTAGGTAGGTGCTTATGCATGCGAGTCCTAAAAAAGGTAACAGAGACCTGGAATCTTTACCGATCTTCAATAAAAAAAAAAAGGGGGAGGGGCGTTGTGTGTGGGGATGTGCCCCCTTTTTTTTTCTCTTTTTTATGAAATCGGGGATCCATCATTACCGTCAAAAATATTGCTGCGTTCATCTCGGGATTCTTGGAGATTTCCTGATTGTTGAGATTTTCGATGAGTTTGTCAGAGAGAGAGGAGAGAGAGAGAGAGAGAGGAGAGAGAGAGAGAGAGAGAGAGAGAGAGAGAGAGGTGATGGTTGAAATTAGGTGAGATTTTGCGTAGATTCTCCTTTAAAGTTCCCTTCCCCTCTGGTGCAGTTGCCCTCGAAGAGGCCCTCCATCCCGTTTCCGAGGCCTTGAGGCGTCATTGGAGAGAGAGAGAGAGAGAGAGAGAGAGAGAGGAGAGAGAGAGAGAGAGAGAGAGAGAGTCCTGATTTAGTTACGAAATGTAGGTGGTGATAATTGAAAATAGGTGAGATTTTCCGTAGATTTTCCTTTAAAGTTCCCTTCCCCTCTGATGCAGTTGCCCTCGAAGAGGCCCTCCATCCCGTTTCCGAGGCCTCGAGGCGTCATTGGAGAGAGAGAGAGGAGAGAGAGAGAGAGAGAGAGAGAGAGAGAGAGAGAGAGAGAGAGAGAGAGAGAGAGAGAGAGTCCTGATTTAGACGAAATGTAGGTGGTGATGATTGAAATTAGGTGAGATTTTCCGTAGATTGTCCTTTAAATTTCCCTCCCCCTCTGATGCAGTTGCCCTCGAAGAGCCCCTCCATCCCGTTTCCGAGGCCTGGAGGCGTCATTGGAGAGAGAGAGAGAGAGAGAGAGAGAGAGAGAGAGAGAGAGAGAGAGAGAGAGAGAGAGAGAGAGAGAGAGAGAGAGAGAGAGAGAATATGTCTTGTTTTCATCCGTATGGTTATTTACTAGTGAGGATATCTTTTTGTGTATAAATATGCTATAGATTTATTGATGTATTTCAATTCATTGTTTTCAAAGGAGCTCGTATGCTTTTTATGGTTCATGAATATATACTGATGCTTAGAATGTTATTTGTTTTGTTATGGTTGTTTGTTTCAGTTTTCTGTTGTTTGATTGCTCAAAGAGAAAGCAGAATTGTAAAGGTTCTGGCCCTTGATTTATTATGTTTCTAATGACTCAAGTTTACGTTAACGAATTCTAGAAAACGTTGTATTGAACATGAACGATTCCATGTGGATATCATTGGAGGTAATCGTGAAAATTTTAATTTTCAATTGACAGCAAAGGGTTATATTTACAGACAAATTTATAAAGGATAAATATAAACCTCAACGGAACCAAGTTCATAAATATATACTGTCTTAGAGGCTGTTGACTTTGGGTGTATAACGATGTAGTTTTATTGTGTCTTCTATATTATTTAAAACGAATACCTATTGCTTATAAAATGTTTGTTATTTTAGATGGGGTTGAAGGGATAAACCCCGATCCTACAGACAAGGTACCTTTAAGCTGTAAACTTTAGGGCCAATTGCGAGAGGCGGTTTGTGGTCTAGAGGACGAACATCTAAATCGAGCGTTTATTACCCGTAGAATATCTCCAATACAAACTGAAAATATTAACATATGAATAGGAAATGAACTTTAGTATAGAGATATCAATGACGTTTTACGTGAAATGCAGTTTAACTGATCTGCAAGCTTCAATAAAAGTCATGTGAGTTGGGGCATTCATTGGCGCTTTCTTCTTAAAGTGTATACCACCACAACGGTTCATTATCTTTGGCTTTAGTTTAATCCTTATCACAACCAAATGCCTCTCGCCCTAGCCTCCCATGTTATGTGAAAAGTCATTGTCTTTTAATTATTGAAGTAGTAGTGGTGTTAAGGATGCGCTCAACTTTACTATTTTATCCGGCGTTGAGAAACCTATGAAAACAACTAGATTGTTTACAAGTTTTCTTCATGTCAAGACTACACAGGTGAAAACATTAAGCTACCATATCCTTAGAAGGAATATATGTGTGTATATATATATATATATATATATATATATATATATATATATATATATATATATATATAATATGTATATATATATATATATATATATATATTTATATATATATATATATATATATATATATATATATATATATATTTATTTATTTATTTAGAGAGGATTTGGATGTTAAGAAAAATATTTCATATATCATTTATTGCTGAAAATATCGTTTGATTTAATTATTATTAATAGTCTTCCACAGAAAATCATGATACTGATATGTAACGATAAAAATGGAAAATTTAAGAGTAAAATGAAAGCGAGAGAAAATCAAAATCAAGTAAGCAGAGTAAAAACGGCGAGAACAAACAAACAAACAAACATGTCTCACCAGCGTTCGAGTGGCCGGCAAGAAGAGAGAAAGAGATTAAACTCCATTTTTTAAAGCTGCAGAAACCAAGAACTACATCTTAGTCATCTTTCATCATCGTCATCATCCTCATCATCATTATTATTATTATCATCTCTCTCTCTCTCTCTCTCTCTCTCTCTCTCTCTCTCTCTCTCTCTCTCTCTCTCAGAATTCATATTAATTGTGTTTCTTTTTATCTCTCATATATATATATATATATATATATATATATATATATATATATATATATATATATATATATATTTCCAGTAAGATCAACTGCCATGCATCAGGTATAAAAACCGAAAAGACATTTTGTCTATCACCTTAAACCCAATCCGCCACCCTGCTGGCAGTGACATCATCGAGATTTAGGGGACATTTCCTCCACACTCAAAGTTCTCGTTACTCCACCAGGTTGCTCATCCGTTTATATATAGAGTGCTAAGATATACCGCCTAACACGACCTAGAATATGTTGATGACGCTGTCCTTATTAGCAGATAGCCACAAGACATGCAAAGCTTGCTTATCAGAATGCATGAAATATCACATAAGGTTGGGCTTAAGATCAATAGAAGAAAGTCAGAGATGATGAGAACGGGATATGCAATGGAAGATGAAATATCATTGGAATGAGAAAGGATTAATAAGGTGGAATCATTTAAATATTTAGGAACTATGATCTCCAATACAGGGTCTTCAGAATTCGAGTTAAATGAAAGATTGAAAAAGACAAATCAGGCACTGGCTAGGTGGAGTCAAATTTGGAAATCAAATCGCCTGAAATTATACATAAAAATCAGGCTATATATCAGTTTAGTGAGATCGTGTTACTGTATGGACACGAGGTATGGTATGACAATGAAAAAATATTCAATAGATTTTGTAGATTTAAGAACGAAACCCTCAAAAGAATATTGGGAGTTAAATGGCAGGATAGGATTAGAAATGAAATTATAAGAGAGATTACTTAAGTGCCATATGTGGATGAGTTCATGGTGAAAGGTAAATGGAGATGGTTTGGGCATGCTCTGCGCAGTCCCCAAGAGAGATTAGTCAACCAATCTTTTATCTGAGGTCCATAAGGCACTAGATGAGTTGGAAGATCCAGGCCTACATAGCTGAGGACTGTGAAGCGTGAAGGAGATGATGAATGGAGAAGTATTGATCTAAAATCTCAAGATAGAGACGACTGACGAAATCTAACCGAGGGCTTTTGTGTCAATAGGCGTAGAGATGATGATGATGATGATGATATATATATATATATATATATATATATATATATATATATATATATATATATATATTATATATATATATATATTATATATATATGTGTGTGTGTGTGTGTGTGTGCGCGCGCGCAGCTGTTTCTAATCTATTACAGGACAAACGTCTCAGACATGACTTTATTTTTGTCTGGTATTTGACCTGTTTTCATCTCCAGTCAGATCGCAAACCAACCTTGTATGTATTGTCTGATCGCTTACTGTTTACCAACCTAGTATGGGTGTCCCTGACTAGTACAGCTTTGTACACCATAGCTATTATATATGTTTGTGTGTGTAGAAACATGATAGCTAACACGGGATATATATATATATATATATATATATATATATATATATATATATATATATATATATATATATATATACACATATATATGTATATATATTTATATGTGCATGTTTGTGCGTATATGTGTATTAAGGTGAGTGTATCTCCACATGTTCCCAATGGCCCCTGCTCCCTTTCATGCCATGTGGCACTTTTATATTTTCTTTTTTTTTCTGCCAGAATCTTGTTTATTCATTGAGGATGCAAGGGCACAGAAGCGAAGGATCTAAGAATGACTGGTTCCTGGTGCGAATACAAACAAGCTAGACGAAATTTCGTACGCGTAGGCGTGTGTGTGTGTGTGTGTGTGTGTGTCACTGAAGAAGAAAAGTGCTATGCGAGAGCCACACGTGCCTCCGGCCTTTGCCGTGGCACTGTGTTGTTGGACGGATGGGGACCGAACGGCACATTAAGGCATATTGGCTAAATTATGGATGTAAAGCGAGTTCTAAGTGGCAGAGAGAGAGAGAGAGAGGGAGAGAGAGAGAGAGAGAGAGAGAGAGAGAGAGAGAGAGAGAGAGAGAGAGAGAGAGAGTGTATTATATATTGTTTTCATCCATGGTATGATACACACACACACACACACACACACATATATATATATATATATACATATATATATATATATATATATATATATATATATATATACAGTATATGTATATATAATTTTATATATATATATACAGTATATATATATATATATATATATATATATATATATATATATATATATATATATATAATCTCAATACACATTTGTGAGAGAGAGGGAGGGGGAGATATCAATATCGTGAGTGTATCTTTTTATCTTCATAGAATATTTATATAGAATTTTGAGTTTTTCCCTTTTTTGGAAAGAACGAGAATGAGAGGCGAGAATTGAATGACACCAATAAAAATTATAAAATATAAAATAATTATAAATTTGGCAATGCTGTGAACCAAATCGACAATAGTAATGATAAAGATAAAGGAAGTATATGATAGCCATGAAGGAAACAATAAGAATTAAGAGTAATAATAATAAGACATCATTCCTCACTTCATTCATCCTTCCAAAAATCGTATGATGAATGCTCATGATATTAATGAGTAAGTCTGCTGACATAACACTCCCAGACTAATTAATTCACTATCACATAAAGTATTGGTTATCTTGATACAGCGATTCATTATGAAGGGGAAGTTATAAGTTAATTATGTTAGACGTTTATTGTCTCATGCTGAGAGTTACAGGGCTGAAGATGATAGCACTCTCCCCTCGGGAGGCCCAAGAGATTGGTGATGGTTTTTTAATTCAAAATCGAAGCGTCTGCTTTTTGCTTAGGCTTAGCGACGGGTTTTCAAAGTGTTCTAGCAAGGGGACCCTATGGGTTTTAGCCGAATATTTTTTAGCAATTGTACATATTACGCATATGCAGGCAAAGATAAATAAATATACACACACACACACACACACACATATATATATATATATATATATATATATATATATATATATATATATATATATATATATATATATATACCCACATGCAAATGTATATAGGTATTTATATATTTGTGTATATTCACACCAGTATATTAATGTATATGCCTTTATGTGAAATTCTTTATATAATGCACACATCTATATACGTGATGTACACGCACGCACAGCCTGTATATACAGTATATATATATATATATATATATATACATATATATATATATATATATATATATATATATATATATATATATTTATATGTGTGTGTGTTTGTGTGTGTGCGCGCGCGTGTTGTGACTGTGTATGTTTGTAAACATTCACATATATGTTCTAGTTTTAAGATCAAGCATACTGTTATAAAATGAGAATATAGAAAGTATAAAGATATTCCTCACCTTTTACGAAGAACTCTGAATAGGAATGAAATTAGACCGTCGACTTACCTTAACACAGCGGGAGAGTTCTTTCCCTTGTTTCTGCTTCCTCGACTGAATAAGGAAAATTTTATTCATCAGATGACTTATT
>NC_090747.1:71922215-71924715 GCF_036898095.1 Palaemon carinicauda
TATATATATATATATATATATATATATATATATATATATATATATAATTGATTGTGCACATTAAACATAACTATGAATATATCATCATCATATCCTCCCACACCTATTGGAGCAAATGAGCACGGCTACATTTCGTCAGTTGTCTCTATCATGAGCTTTTGAATCAATGCTTCTTCGTTCATTATCTACTTCACGCTTCATAGTCCTTAGCCATACAGGCCTGGGTCCTCCGACTCCTCCAGTGCCTGGTGAAGCCCAGTTAAACGCTTGGTGAAATAATCTCTAGGGCAGTACGGAGGGCACCTAAATCATCTCCATCTACCCCTCACCACGATTGATTGATTGATTGATTGAAAGTTTTCTGGCATCCTGACATCTAAGGTCACTGACGCCGCCCTCACCACGATCTTACCCACATATGTGACTGAAATAATCTCTTAAATTTTAATTTCTAATCCTGTTCTACCATTAACTCCCAATATTCTTCTGAAGGTTTGTCTCAAATCTAAAAAAAATCTATTGGATATTGTTATATTGTTGTAGTACGACTTGTGTCCATACAGTAACACCGATCCCACTAAACTGGTATATAGCCTAATTTTTATATGAAATTTCAGGCGATTTGATTTCCAAACTTTACTTAACCTAGCCTTAGTTTGATGTGCTTTTTCCAATCTTTCACTAAACTGGAATTCTAAAGACCCTGTATTGGATATCATATTTCCTAAATATTTAAAGGATTTCTCCTTCCAATGATATTTCATTTTCCATTGCATAATCTGTTTTCATCATCTCTAACTTTCTTCTATTCATCTTGACCCCAACCTCGTGTGATACTACATGCAATCTGGTAAGGAAGCATTGTAAATCCCGTGATGTTCTGCTAACAAGGACAGCATCATCAGCATTCTCTAGGTCTGCTAATTTCTTCTTACCAATCCAGTCCAATCCTTCTCCACCATCTCCGACTCTTCTACGCATTACAAAATCCATGAGGAGGATAAACAACACATCCCCTTGGAGTACTCCACGGTTCACTGGAAATTCATTTGATAGGACTCCACTAACATTAACTTTGCACTTGCTATGTTCATGAACAGATTTAACCAAAATTCACATATTTAGGAGGAATTCCATAATAATGCAGGAATCTCCACAAAATTGGTCGGTGCACACTATCAAAGGCTTTTTCATAGTCCACACAAGTGGATTTCTATTTCTACGCATTGCTTGCTATACATGTCTCAAAATGAAAATTTGGTAAGTACAACTTCTACCTTTTCTAAACCCCGTTTATTCTCTCAGCTTTTCATCAATCTTTCTCTCTTGTATGTATTTTTATTTACATTCGCTATGCGTATATATCAATATATAGATATAAGTATGTATATATATATATATATAGAGAGAGAGAGAGAGAGAGAGAGAGAGAGAGAGAGAGAGAGAGAGAGAGAGAGAGAGAGAGAGAGACCAGGGAAGCTTTGCTCCCGGAAACCTGGTGTTTTAATGATTACGATATTTATTTATGCAGTTTCATGTTTAGTGAATGGTGTCCTTGCATAACGAAGAGTCCCTCGGGCGTTTTATTCAAAATGGTTCCCCTAAGACCTCCTATTGTTAAATTCTTTGATATATCCATCTGTATACCATCGAATTCAGTATGCAATATTCCTAATAAAATTTGTTTTATTTTCTATTTGGAAAACAGTAATCAACCCTTACCCCATTTCTTCAGCTGTCTTTTTCCCTTTATTTCTCCTTGTTTTCGCAAATTTATTTTCGAGAAGTATTCGGTCTGTCTCCTCTGAGAAGGTCTTTTTAGATTTTAGGCGATCAGTTAATTCTGAATAAGTGTTTTAATTCTTTCATTCTGGCTTGTTTCGAGTATTGTTCTCCTGTCTAGTCTTCAGCTGCTGATGTTTGTCTTAATTTGTTGGACAGGAACTTAAGGCCTATTTAATTTCTTATTCCTAATCTAGATACTAATCTGTGACACCGACGTTCAGTTCGTTATGCATGTTGCAAAGATTTCTCATAATTCTGACCATCCTTTGCATTTAGATCTTCCCGGGCAGTACTATCCTTTTCGTAATACTAGGTATGTAGTTAATCATAATATTCCTACTTTCTCCATCTTGAGGCTCAATACTACACAATATTCTAGAAGTTTTATTCCAGCTGTGACCCAATTGTAGAATGATCTTCCTAACTGATAGTTGGTAGTTGAATCGGTGAACTTCAAAAGTTCAAACTTACACCGACTGTTAATATGTTGAACAAGCTGACATAAGTCTCTTTTGATAGTTTATTTATGAAAGATCTATTTTAATGATGTTACTGTTCGTGGAATATGTTATTTGGATTATTCATTATTTATTTCCTTATTTTCTTTCCCTCACTGGGCAGTTTTTCTCTGTTGAAGCCCTTGGACTTATAGCATTCTGCTTTTCCAACCAGGGTTGTAGCTTAGTTAGTAATAATAATAATAATAATAATAATA
>NC_090747.1:71934715-71939715 GCF_036898095.1 Palaemon carinicauda
ACCGCCTCTCTGCTGCCAATAGTTTACGGCTAAAGTAAGACACGGGAAGTACCTCTCCAGCCCCATTTCTCTGAAAGAGAACACCTCCAATGCCCACATCACTAGCATCCACCGCGATAATGAAAGGTTTCTGAAAATCAGGGGATATTAATATTGGGTTTGATATCAGCACCAGCTTGAGTTTAATGAAAGACTCCTCACATTGAGGAGACCACGCAAATTTCTGTCCTTTCTCCAATAACTTAGTAAGCGGCTGAGCAATGTCCGAGAAGTTTCGCACAAACCTTCTATAATAACCCGTCATTCCCAGGACTCTCCGAACTTCCCTGACATTACTCGGCCTCTTCAAATTTAAAATGGCATCGAGATTGGCTTGTTTAGGGGCTACCTGACCCAAACCAACCTCATGACCCAAATAGCACACTTTGGCTTTACCAAATTCACACTTACCCAAGTTCACAACAAGACCGGCATCCCTCAAAGCTTCAAACACTTTTCTCAATCTTACTATATGAGTTTGCCAATCATTGCTGTGAACAACTAAATCATCAATATAAATCTCAGTGCCTTTCAACCCACAAATGACTCTGTTCATAAGCCTCTGAAAGGTGCATGCAGCATTTTTCATCCCAAAGGGCATCACTTTACATTCGTAAAGCCCAAAGGGAGTTACAAATGCGGAAATTTCCCGGGCTCGATCAGACAGGGGCACTTGCCAATACCCTTTCAGCAAATCCAACTTGGTTATGAATTTTGCAGACCCTATCTGATCGAGACAGTCGTCAATGCGAGGCAAAGGAAAAGAGTCATTTTTGGTACTGGCATTAACTTTACGGTAATCCACACACATTCTGTACTTTCCATCAGACTTTTTAACTAAAACTATCGGAGAGCTCCAAGGACTTATCGAAGGTTGGATGAGGTCGTGTTTCAGCATATACTTTATTTCCTCCTCGACTATGTCCCTTTTCACTGGATTTAGTCGATAAGGACTTTGCTTTACGGGAGAAGCACTGCCCACATCCACATCATGCTGAAGCAACCTCGTCCTACCTGGCGAACTAAGAAATATTTCTGGAAAAGAACAGATTAAATTAATAATGTCCCTTTTCTGGGTAACTTCCAGATGGTCCAGCTCTCTTTTCAAAACCTCTAGATTTTGAACGTTATTAAAAAGAGCATCAGAAGATACCTGACCAACCAAGTCCTCAAAGTTATCCTCTGGAGACTCTACTTCTACAGACACAGGTTCACACACTATAGCTAAAGGATCCCTACCACCTGAAATATAAGATTTTAATCTATTAATATGAAAGACCCGGCACTTTCGTTTGGTCCCGGGGGCTTCAATTTCATAATTCACTTCAGACAATTTTCTCAAAACCTTCCAGGGCCCCTTATACCTTGGCTCAAGGAAATTGTCTGAGTCTGTACTCAACACCAATACCAATTCCCCAGGCTCAAACGATCGCACCTTGGTTTTCTTATCAAAATTTGATTTCATGATTACTTGGGAGGAAGCCAAATTTTCTCTTGCAAATTTCCACGCAATGGCTAACTTTTTCCGTAAATTCTCTACAAATTTCATCACATTAAGTTCCTTTTTCTGCCCAGATGATAACAATTCATGAAAAATTTCCAACGGACCACGTACTTTTTGCCCATAGATCAGCTCAAAGGGAGCTACACCTGTAGATGCATTTGGATGGTTCCTTATGGCAAAGAGAGCAAAGGGAAGTCCCTTCTCCCAATCCTCTCCTTGTTCATAGCAGTATTTTTTTAAAACTGATTTAAGTGTCTGGTGGAATCTTTCCACCACACCCTAACTCTCGGGATGGTAAGGTACGCTGGTAGTGCACTGAATGGCCAGTTCAGCACACTTACCCCTAAATACCTTACTCGTAAAATTCGTCCCACAGTCGGTCTGAATTTTACGAGGAAGTCCGTATCGGGAGAAAAATTCAACAAGCTTCTCAAATACTGCATTGGAAGTCATCTTTTTCATTGGGAATGCTTCAGGAAATCTAGAAGCTCGGTCCATGATGGTCAGGAGATGAGTAAACCCAGTCTTTGTTCTGGGCAAAGGCCCCACCACATCTATAACCAATTCCACAAAAGGTTCCCCAATTGCAGGAATGGGATTTAGAGGTGCTTTAGGGATCACTTGATTGGGCTTTCCCATCACCTGACAAACCTCGCAATTACTAACAAATTGTTTTACTGATGATTTCAATCCTGGCCACCAAAAACATTTTGCTAATCTTTTGAAAGTCTTAAATACTCCAAAGTGACCAGAAAAAGAATCATCATGTGACAACTTCAAAACAGACTCCCTAAATTGTGAGGGAACCACAATTTGTTCCACTCGAGAAGTTTTGTTCAGATCATGTGTAGATGGACGACTAATTCGATATAACAAACCTTTCATTACACAAAACCTCGGTTTAGTTAAATCGGCTGTGTCACCCAACTCAAAATCAAACTCTTGTTTCTGAGCCTCAATAAACGTTAAACGGTCCCAATCAAGTTGCAAGATATTACTAGTACTACTAGGACTACCTACTGGCCCGGGCCTTTCTAACTCTACTTCTAAACTACTTAAATCTAAGTCATCATCATTTATCAAATCAGCTGCCTTAGCGGAGGCCCGAGTCACCACCGTCACAGGACAAGCATTCACAGTCACAATAGGGAATACTTCCAGACCCCTATGGTCTACCATGTCATTTCCTAAAATACCATCTATATTTGGAATAGGGAGTTTCTCCACCACAGCCAACTCTGTTACCTCATTATACCCAGGGAATGATAATTCAACTTCCACCAATGGAGCTGAAACCACAGTATTCGGGAAACCTCCCAGAATCACGTAATTCCCTGAATATTCAACTAAACCATTTAAAGATTCCCTTAATACTAAAGAACGAGCTGACCCTGTGTCTCGCAAAAATTTTACCTTTAGAATTCCTGAATTCGTAACCAGTCTACCAGGCCATATATATTTATCATAGAGTCATGAAGGTCTATTACCAGTTGGTTTTACATTGCTGTCATCACCACTATTTACATTGCTACCTTCCGTTACCGGTGGATTCTCAACCTTGGGGGTGTTAGGAATAGTCTTATTTGTTATTACAGATATAGGATTGTCAATATTATTATTTCTCTCCAGATACCTCCTCCTGGCATTACACTGAGCTTGATAATGTCCAGGCTTATTGCACCAAAAACAGGTCCCATTACCTTTGCTCACATTACCAGACACTACCCTGTTTTTGGAGAAGAATCTAGTGGGCTCTCCATTTGAAATATTTCCCTGAGTCTTTTCATTCTTATAATAGGTTGGAACACCTGAATGCTTTACCCTGTTGTTAGCTACATTATTAGATTTATTATTACCATCATTTGGCTTGGCAGACTGGAAATCTAGACCCTGAGACCCAAAATTGCCGGACCCTGCTCGATGGGTTAAAATAAATTCATCGGCAATCTGAGCCGCTTTACTTAGGTTAGCTGCTTTCACCTCTTCCAAGTATATCCTCAGTTCTTTACTACAATATTTCTTAAATTCTTCCAATAACATTAATTCCCTCAAGGAGGAGAAAGAGACTACCTGACGACTCTTCAGCCAATTATCAAATTGCTCCTCCTTGAGCCTAGCAAACTCAACATATGAAATGGAAGCATGCTTGCTAAAATTTCTAAATTTTAGACGATAGGCCTCAGGGACAAGATCATAAGCCTTGAGGACCAACGCCTTTACTTTACCATAATCACGGGCTACACCCTCCTCCAAAGAATTATAAACTCTGATTGCCTTGCCCACCAGCCTACACTGAATTAAGACTGTCCACATCTCGGCGGGCCAAGACAACCTGGTAGCTACCCGTTCAAATGCCTTAAAAAATTCCGGCACATCTTTTTCGTCAAATACAGGGACTAACTTCAAAGCTGCCCCTATATTAAATTTATCGACATATGGACCACAAGGAGTACTTAATTTATTAGGAACATTTTGCAATTTAGCCAACTCCAAATTTACTTTAGCCATCTCTAGTTCATGTCTCCGCACCTTCTCGTTCTCCTCAAACTCAAGTTTCACTAACTCTATCCTCTTGCAAATTAATCTATATTCATAGTCCTCTTGGGACAACACAGCCTGCACTGGGACTACATTCTCCGGGACAGATTTTTCTACAAGAAATGGGTTTGTAGACACGTTAGCTTTATCTGGCAATTTAGCATTTCCTTCAAAAATAGTTCCAGTACGAGGGGGGTCCTCAAACAAAGAAAGGCCTGGATTCACACTCACATCATCAATCATACTATCCTCATGCTCTGAACCACTATCATCAACACTGTCAAAATCCCTAGCTAAATTCTCTCCTTCAGCCATACCCTGAGCTACCTTATTCTCTACAGCTAACAACAACTGGGCCTTAGTGTTCGCAGCCCTAAGTGGGACACCTAACCAGCGAGCACAACTCACCAAACATTCTTTACTTAATACAGGAAGATGCCTAAGACAATCTGCTGATCCTAAAAATTCTGCGGGATCAAAAACATATTCACCCATGATTTCAAAATTAAAGGGGGAGTAAGGCAACACACTAAACAATAACAAATATTGGTAAATTCACTGAGCACCGATCCGCCAACCAAACCACCGAGTACACCCGAGTGCAATCCTGGCAAGGTCGCCAACTGTTACAACCTACCAGGTTGTAATGCAGGTTCTTAAATTCTCATGGATTGCAGTCGGTAAAAATACGTCAGTGATAAGGAAAGACGGAAACAAAGACCCAAGAAAACTTAACAATATTTATTATAAACAAGAACAATAACTTAAATCAACCTTGTGAGATTAAATACACTTACACATATTCAAGACAACAAATAATGGTTCTCGGGAACTCACAAGAAAATAACCTAAAGCTACTACACTAAGCCCTAAACATGAGAAAATTCCAAGAGAGAAAACACTTAATAATAACGAGGTG
>NC_090747.1:71947215-71949385 GCF_036898095.1 Palaemon carinicauda
TGCAAGTTACAATTAATCTGATGCTATGATAGAACAAGGGTAGAAGGGAAACATTGTATGTTAATCCTTATGGCAATGGTGTTCTCGTATCATAGAAGAACGATGATCAAACTAAAGCAGGAAATCGAGACATGGAACTAATCCTAATTTTGCCTTTTTATTTTGTCCTTTTTATCCGATTATTTTATTTCCTATTATCTTCATACTTGAGGTTGACTGATGATAGAACAGTGCTTTGTACTGCACACCTCATTTCCAGTCTGTTTGGCGGTTAGCGGAACTCGCAATGTAGGCTTTATTTAATCACGTGACATCCATTTCGTCATAATTCGTTTCAAGCCTAAATGGCGTGGCTGGGATTGTGCATTACGTAGAGAGGGGCCTTCGCATAGAGGCAGAGCATTACATTGAGGGAGTCTATTATTATGAGCCTTTGTACAGATCTAATGGTTTTAGTCTCTCTTTAGGGATGGTCGCTCTTTGGCCAGGGTTGGGTAGGGGCTGCGGGAGGCTCGTAGTGGGGGTTTGGAAGGGTGAGCCTTGTCAGGGGTAACTAATCAAGAGATGAAGTATAATTACCATATTCGCTTTTTGGACGAGGATAGTTCTGAAATGCTCAAATTGGTAGCTTTTTCCCCCCTTTTTTTTTATTATTGCTATTTCGGCAACCTTTTATTTACCAGCTTATATTTTTCACTGACTGTTGCCCACTTTTTTTTTCTTATTACCTCCGCTAAGGTTATGTTTTTACCTGCGTTTATTTATTTATTTATCTGTTTTTTTCTCTGTTAGCAGGATTATGTAAAAAATTCTTCCGGATTTTCATCAAATTTCAACAACTGTTAGAGGAACCCGATCAAGATCGGGATTCCGGTTATTTTTATTATTAAACAGTAGATTAATTCACAGTAAACATATGAAAAAGGGAAAAACTGGTCCGTAGACTTGAGTTAAGTGTTAACAATCTTCATTGGCCGAGGTCTGAAATCTCTGATTGCTCTTTCTACTTGTTTTTTAATCTTTTCCCTTGTCTCTTTCACAGCTTTTCTATTTCTTTGCCCCTTTTCTCCCCGTCAAATTTCAGTTTGTATTTTACTGGCCCCCATTTTTCAACACATATTACAGTATCCTGCTTCCTACCCACTATATCCCGAGTATGGTTTATGGTTTGCAAGTGCATATTATTGACCTTGATTTTGTTGCTACCTTTGACCGTGTTGATCATGATACCCTTATTTTGAAACTTTAATGGGAGTCGGTTGGTCTTTTCTTATCATCATTATTGATTCCTTATTTAATAGGATGCAAAGAGAAGTTATTGATAGGCACCATAGAGACAATAGAAATGTTCTTGTCCTATTACTTGGCATACAATATACTCTACAATATACTTGCTACTCTCTTTGCATCAGTTCCATCTCCTGAATGTATATCTGGAGTTGCTGAATCCCTTAATAGAGATCTAGCTAAAATTAGTGCATGGTGCAAATTATGATGTATCAAGCTGAACCCTAACAAAATTCAAGCATGATTGTAAGTAGATTGAATACTTTGGATTCTCAACTTCCATATCTTTGCACTGACAAATATTTAGAATGAATTGAAAAATCATGATTGCATATTCAATTTCTTTAGTTTCACAAAAAAATTGGCTCATTGAGAAAATCTTTTTAAGATTTTTGGTGATCAGTCTATCAAGAGGAAATCTTTCATTTTTTCATTCTACGATGTCCTGAGTATTGTTCTTCTGTCTAGTTTTCAGCAGCTGAAACTCATCTTTAATTGTTGGATAAATGCCTATGGTTTATTAAAATTCTTAAACCTAATCTAGATATCAATCTCTGGCATCATCGATTAGTTAATTCTTTGTGTATGTTACATAATATTTTTCATAATTCTGACCATCCTTTTGCCTTCATCTCTTCCCAGTTTGTACCATCCAGTGCATAGTAATAGGAATGCACTTAATTCTAACAATATTGTTGGCTCTATCATAAGATCGGCAATTCCAGAAGTTTTATTCCATCTGTTAGCAGATTGTGGAATGATCCCCCCAAACTGGTGTTTGAGTCGGTGGAAATTCAGAAGTTCAAACTTGTTGCAAATATTTTTCTGTTTAATAGGTTGACGTAAGTCTCCTATCATAGTCTATATATAACTGATCAATTTG
>NC_090747.1:71954885-71982385 GCF_036898095.1 Palaemon carinicauda
GAGAGAGAGAGAGAGAGAGAGAGAGAGAGAGAGAGAGAGAGAGAGAGAGAGAGAGAGAGAGAGAATCTTCATTTTAGAACCCACTTCAAAATCTGAATTGCAGAAGAATGTCCAAATTAATGAACAGATCGCATCCTTGTCCTGGTGTAAGACAGATACCTGATTTAGAAATTTATATATGAAAGAGTAAGGAGGTAATCGTTGAGCGAAGATATATGGAAAAAAATCGAAAGGAAAAATGAAAAATTCGGACGAAATGTAATGGCAACTGGGGAGTATGAAGACGATAATGAGGTGGCGTCCGTAAAGGACTATATAATTGGGAGAAAATTCAACGTAATGCGATTTGATTCGCAGCGAATAAAGAAGAAGAAGAAGAAGAAGAAGAAGAAGAAGAAGAAGAAGAAGAAGAAGAAGAAGAAGAAGAAGTAAGGATTTGTAAATATACTAAAAAGGAGGTGTGAATAGGAAATCGTAAGGCTGCAGATAAGTGTCACTACTTTTGGAGGTTTATAGAAACCTGAAGTAAATAAATACTCCTCCTTTGCTAAATCTGAAGACGATGGTGTTAAGAGCCTCATTGAGCCATGGAATTATGGAAATATTAAAATGGGTGTTGTGAGTGTTAGCCCTACCCGTAAAAATGTAAGATTGTGACTTAGGAATATGGAAGAAGAGAAAAATTACCAGAGCTGGACAGCAGAGGGAAAGAGCGTCGCTAAACAACACGAGAGCTGGACAATAAGTTCTGATAAATTCTCTGCGGAAAATATACTTCTGCTGACATGCAGGGAGTTTGGGGGTGGCACTCTATTTGTTCTTTTGGTTTTACAAAGTAGTTTTATTTTTCTGGTGTAAAGATGGATCTTTCCTTGACGGCTGGTTATGAAGAAAATGTTGATTTGCTGACTAGTGGTTTTAGAAAAAACTTTCTTTTACCAGTGTAAATGTTAAGACTTTCTTGCCTCTACTGGTTTTAGAACGAACCTACTCTTGGTAATGTAAAGGTGGATACATTGTTGACTGTACTGAATATTTTAGAACAACATTAGTCTTGTTAATGTAAAGCTGGATACATTCTTGACTGTACTGAATATTTTAGAACAACATTAGTCTTGTTAATGTAAAGCTGGATACATTCTTGACTGTACTGAATATTTTAGAACAACATTAGTCTTGTTAATGTAAAGCTGGATACATTGTTGACTGTACTGAATATTTTAGAACAACATTAGTCTTGGTAATGTAAAGCTGGATACATTCTTGACTGTACTGAATATTTTAGAACAACATTAGTCTTGTTAATGTAAAGCTGGATACATTCTTGAGTGTACTGATTTTAGAACGAACTTACTCCTGTTAATTTAAAAGTGGATACATTCTAGACTCTACTTATAATTTTAGAACAAACTTAGCCTTGTAAATGTAAAGCTGGATACATTCTTGACTATACTGATTTTAGAACAAACTTACTCTTGGCAATGTAAAGGTGGATACATTCTTGACTGTACTGATTTTAGAACAAACTTACTCCTGGCAATGTAAAGGTGGATACATTCTTGACTGTACTAATTTAGAACGAACTTACTCTTGTTAATCTAAATGTAGATACATTCTTGTCTCTACTGATTTTAGAAAGAACGTTCTCCTGTTGATGTAATGGTAGATGCATTCCTGACTCTACTGATTTTAGAAAGAACGTACTCCTGTTGATGTAATGGTGGATGCATTCTTGTCTCTACTGATTTTAGAAAGAACGTACTCCTGTTGATGTAATGGTGGATACATACTTGACTCTACTGATTTTTGAAAGAACGTACTCCTGTTGATGTAAAGGTGGATGCATTCTTGTGTCTACTGATTTTAAAAAGAACGTTCTCCTGTTGATGTAAAGGTGGATGCATTCTTGTCTCTACAGATTTTAGAAAGAACGTTCTCCTGTTGATGTAAAGGTGGATGCATTCTTGTCTCTACTGATTTTAGAAAGAACGTACTCCTGTTGATGTAATGGTGGATGCATTCTTGTCTCTACTGATTTTAGAAAGAACGTACTCCTGTTGATGTAATGGTGGATGCATTCTTGTGTCTACTGATTTTAGAAAGAACGTTCTCCTGTTGATGTAATGGTGGATGCATTCTTGTCTCTACAGATTTTAGAAAGAACGTTCTCCTGTTGATGTAATGGTGGATGCATTCTTGTCTCTACTGATTTTAAAAAAACGTACTCCTGTTGATGTAAAGGTGGATCCATTCTTGTCTCTACTGATTTTAGAAAGAACGTTCTCCTGTTGATGTAATGGTGGATGCATTCTTGTCTCTACAGATTTTAGAAAGAACGTTCTCCTGTTGATGTAATGGTGGATGCATTCTTGTCTCTACTGATTTTAGAAAGAACGTACTCCTGTTGATGTAAAGGTGGATGCATTCTTGACTCTACTGATTTTAGAAAGAACGTACTCCTCTTGATGTAAAGGTGGATGCATTCTTGACTCTACTGATTTTTGAAAGAACGCACTCCTCTTGGTGTAAAGGGGGATGCATTCTTGACTCTACTGATTTTAGAAAGAACGTACTCCTGTTGATGTAAAGGTGGATGCATTCCTGACTCTTCTGATTTTAGAAAGAACGTTCTCCTGTTGATGTAATGGTAGATGCATTCCTGACTCTACTGATTTTAGAAAGAACATTCTCCTGTTGATGTAATGGTAGATGCATTCATGACTCTACTGATTTTAGAAAGAACATTCTCCGGTTGATGTAAAGGTGGATGTAATGGTGGATGCATTCCTGACCCTACTGATTTTAGAAAGAACATTCTCCTGTTGATGTAAAGGTGGATGTAATGGTGGATGCATTCCTGACTCTACTGATTTTAGAAAGAACGTTCTCCTGTTGATGTAATGGTAGATGCATTCCTGACTCTACTGATTTTAGAAAGAACATTCTCCTGTTGATGTAAAGGTGGATGTAATGGTGGATGCATTCCTGACTCTATTGATTTTAGAAAGAACATTCTCCTGTTGATGTAAAGGTGGATGTAATGGTGGATGCATTCCTGACTCTACTGATTTTAGAAAGAACGTTCTCCTGTTGATGTAATGGTAGATGCATTCCTGACTCTTCTGATTTTAGAAAGAACGTTCTCCTGTTGATGTAATGGTAGATGCATTCCTGACTCTTCTGATTTTAGAAAGAACGTTCTCCTGTTGATGTAATGGTAGATGCATTCCTGACTCTACTGATTTTAGAAAGAACATTCTCCTGTTGATGTAAAGGTGGATGTAATGGTGGATGTATTCCTGACTCTACTGATTTTAGAAAGAACGTTCTCCTGTTGATGTAATGGTAGATGCATTCCTGACTCTACTGATTTTAGAAAGAACATTCTCCTGTTGATGTAAAGGTGGATGTAATGGTGGATGCATTCCTGACTACTGATTTTAGAAAGAACATTCTCCTGTTGATGTAAAGGTGGATGTAATGGTGGATGCATTCCTGACTCTACTGATTTTAGAAAGAACGTTCTCCTGTTGATGTAATGGTAGATGCATTCCTGACTCTACTGATTTTAGAAAGAACATTCTCCTGATGATGTAAAGGTGGATGTAATGGTGGATGCATTCCTGACTCTACTGATTTTAGAAAGAACGTTCTCCTGTTGATGTAAAGGTGGATGCATTCCTGACTCTTCTGATTTTAGAAAGAACGTTCTCCTGTTGATGTAAAGGTGGATGTAATGGTGGATGCATTCCTGACTACTGATTTTAGAAAGAACATTCTCCTGTTGATGTAAAGGTGGATGTAATGGTGGATGCACTCCTGACTCTACTGATTTTAGAAAGAACGTTCTCCTGTTGATGTAATGGTAGATGCATTCCTGACTCTACTGATTTTAGAAAGAACATTCTCCTGATGATGTAATGGTAGATGCATTCCTGACTCTTCTGATTTTAGAAAGAACGTTCTCCTGTTGATGTAAAGGTGGATGTAATGTTGGATGCATTCCTGACTACTGATTTTAGAAAGAACATTCTCCTGTTGATGTAAAGGTGGATGTAATGGTGGATGCATTCCTGACTCTACTGATTTTAGAAAGAACGTTCTCCTGTTGATGTAATGGTAGATGCATTCCTGACTCTACTGATTTTAGAAAGAACATTCTCCCGTTGATGTAATGGTAGATGCATTCCTGACTCTACTGATTTTAGAAAGAACATTCTCCTGATGATGTAAAGGTGGATGTAATGGTGGATGCATTCCTGACTCTACTGATTTTAGAAAGAACGTTCTCCTGTTGATGTAAAGGTGGATGCATTCCTGACTCTTCTGATTTTAGAAAGAACATTCTCCTGATGATGTAAAGGTGGATGTAATGGTGGATGCATTCCTGACTCTACTGATTTTAGAAAGAACGTTCTCCTGTTGATGTAAAGGTGGATGCATTCCTGACTCTTCTGATTTTAGAAAGAACATTCTCCTGTTAATGTAGAGGTGGATGTAATGGTGGATGCATTCCTGACTACTGATTTTAGAAAGAACATTCTCCTGTTGATGTAAAGGTGGATGTAATGGAGGATGCATTCCTGTCTCTACTGATTTTAGAAAGAACGTTCTCCTGTTGATGTAATGGTGGATGCATTCCTGACTCTACTGATTTTAGAAAGAACGTTCTCCTGTTGATGTAATGGTAGATGCATTCCTGACTCTACTGATTTTAGAAAGAACATTCTCCTGTTGATGTAATGGTAGATGCATTCCTGACTCTACTGATTTTAGAAAGAACATTCTCCTGATGATGTAAAGGTGGATGTAATGGTGGATGCATTCCTGACTCTACTGATTTTAGAAAGAACCTTCTCCTGTTGATGTAAAGGTGGATGCATTCCTGACTCTTCTGATTTTAGAAAGAACATTCTCCTGTTGATGTAAAGGTGGATGTAATGGTGGATGCATTCCTGACTACTGATTTTAGAAAGAACATTCTCCTGATGATGTAAAGGTGGATGTAATGGTGGATGCATTCCTGACTCTTCTGATTTTAGAAAGAACGTTCTCCTGTTGATGTAATGGTAGATGCATTCCTGACTCTTCTGATTTTAGAAAGAACGTTCTCCTGTTGATGTAATGGTAGATGCATTCCTGACTCTACTGATTTTAGAAAGAACATTCTCCTGTTGATGTAAAGGTGGATGTAATGGTGGATGCATTCCTGACTCTACTGATTTTAGAAAGAACGTTCTCCTGTTGATGTAAAGGTGGATGCATTCCTGACTCTTCTGATTTTAGAAAGAACGTTCTCCTGTTGATGTAATGTTAGATGCATTCCTGACTCTTCTGATTTTAGAAAGAACGTTCTCTTGTTGATGTAATGGTAGATGCATTCCTGACTCTACTGATTTTAGAAAGAACATTCTCCTGTTGATGTAAAGGTGGATGTAATGGTGGATGCATTCCTGACTCTACTGATTTTAGAAAGAACGTTCTCCTGTTGATGTAAAGGTGGATGCATTCCTGACTCTTCTGATTTTAGAAAGAACGTTCTCCTGTTGATGTAAGGGTGGATGTAATGGTGGATGCATTCCTGACCCTACTGATTTTAGAAAGAACGTACTCCTGTTGATGTAAAGGTGGATGCATTCCTGACTCTTCTGATTTTAGAAAGAACGTTCTCCTGTTGATGTAATGGTAAATGCATTCCTGACTCTACTGATTTTAGAAAGAACATTCTCCTGTTGATGTAAAGGTGGATGTAATGGTGGATGCATTCCTGACTCTACTGATTTTAGAAAGAACCTTCTCCTGTTGATGTAAAGGTGGATGCATTCCTGACTCTTCTGATTTTAGAAAGAACATTCTCCTGTTAATGTAAAGGTGGATGTAATGGTGGATGCATTCCTGACTACTGATTTTAGAAAGAACATTCTCCTGTTGATGTAAAGGTGGATGTAATGGTGGATGCATTCCTCTCTCTACTGATTTTAGAAAGAACGTTCTCCTGTTGATGTAATGGTGGATGCATTCTTGTCTCTACAGATTTTAGAAAGAACGTTCTCCTGTTGATGTAATGGTGGATGCATTCTTGTCTCTACTGATTTTAGAAAGAACGTACTCCTGTTGATGTAAAGGTGGATGCATTCTTGACTCTACTGATTTTAGAAAGAACGTACTCCTCTTGATGTAAAGGTGGATGCATTCTTGACTCTACTGATTTTTGAAAGAACGCACTCCTCTTGGTGTAAAGGGGGATGCATTCTTGACTCTACTGATTTTAGAAAGAACGTACTCCTGTTGATGTAAAGGTGGATGCATTCCTGACTCTTCTGATTTTAGAAAGAACGTTCTCCTGTTGATGTAATGGTAGATGCATTCCTGACTCTACTGATTTTAGAAAGAACATTCTCCTGTTGATGTAATGGTAGATGCATTCATGACTCTACTGATTTTAGAAAGAACATTCTCCGGTTGATGTAAAGGTGGATGTAATGGTGGATGCATTCCTGACCCTACTGATTTTAGAAAGAACATTCTCCTGTTGATGTAAAGGTGGATGTAATGGTGGATGCATTCCTGACTCTACTGATTTTAGAAAGAACGTTCTCCTGTTGATGTAATGGTAGATGCATTCCTGACTCTACTGATTTTAGAAAGAACATTCTCCTGTTGATGTGAAGGTGGATGTAATGGTGGATGCATTCCTGACTCTATTGATTTTAGAAAGAACATTCTCCTGTTGATGTAAAGGTGGATGTAATGGTGGATGCATTCCTGACTCTACTGATTTTAGAAAGAACGTTCTCCTGTTGGTGTAATGGTCGATGCATTCCTGACTCTTCTGATTTTAGAAAGAACGTTCTCCTGTTGATGTAATGGTAGATGCATTCCTGACTCTTCTGATTTTAGAAAGAACGTTCTCCTGTTGATGTAATGGTAGATGCATTCCTGACTTTACTGATTTTAGAAAGAACATTCTCCTGTTGATGTAAAGGTGGATGTAATGGTGGATGTATTCCTGACTCTACTGATTTTAGAAAGAACGTTCTCCTGTTGATGTAATGGTAGATGCATTCCTGACTCTACTGATTTTAGAAAGAACGTTCTCCTGTTGATGTAAAGGTGGATGTAATGGTGGATGCATTCCTGACTACTGATTTTAGAAAGAACATTCTCCTGTTGATGTAAAGGTGGATGTAATGGTGGATGCATTCCTGACTCTAATGATTTTAGAAAGAACCTTCTCCTGTTGATGTAATGGTAGATGCATTCCTGACTCTACTGATTTTAGAAAGAACATTCTCCTGATGATGTAAAGGTGGATGTAATGGTGGATGCATTCCTGACTCTACTGATTTTAGAAAGAACGTTCTCCTGTTGATGTAAAGGTGGATGCATTCCTGACTCTTCTGATTTTAGAAAGAACGTTCTCCTGTTGATGTAAAGGTGGATGTAATGGTGGATGCATTCCTGACTACTGATTTTAGAAAGAACATTTTCCTGTTGATGTAAAGGTGGATGTAATGGTGGATGCATTCCTGACTCTACTGATTTTAGAAAGAACGTTCTCCTGTTGATGTAATGGTAGATGCATTCCTGACTCTACTGATTTTAGAAAGAACATTCTCCTGATGATGTAATGGTAGATGCATTCCTGACTCTTCTGATTTTAGAAAGAACGTTCTCCTGTTGATGTAAAGGTGGATGTAATGGTGGATGCATTCCTGACTACTGATTTTAGAAAGAACATTCTCCTGTTGATGTAAAGGTGGATGTAATGGTGGATGCATTCCTGACTCTACTGATTTTAGAAAGAACGTTCTCCTGTTGATGTAATGGTAGATGCATTCCTGACTCTACTGATTTTAGAAAGAACATTCTCCTGTTGATGTAATGGTAGATGCATTCCTGACTCTACTGATTTTAGAAAGAACATTCTCCTGATGATGTAAAGGTGGATGTAATGGTGGATGTATTCCTGACTCTACTGATTTTAGAAAGAACCTTCTCCTGTTGATGTAAAGGTGGATGCATTCCTGACTCTTCTGATTTTAGAAAGAACATTCTCCTGTTGATGTAAAGGTGGATGTAATGGTGGATGCATTCCTGACTACTGATTTTAGAAAGAACATTCTCCTGTTTATGTAAAGGTGGATGTAATGGTGGATGCATTCCTGACTCTACTGATTTTAGAAAGAACGTTCTCCTGTTGATGTAATGGTAGATGCATTCCTGACTCTACTGATTTTAGAAAGAACATTCTCCTGATGATGTAAAGGTGGATGTAATGGTGGATGCATTCCTGACTCTTCTGATTTTAGAAAGAACGTTCTCCTGTTGATGTAATGGTAGATGCATTCCTGACTCTTCTGATTTTAGAAAGAACGTTCTCCTGTTGATGTAATGGTAGATGCATTCCTGACTCTACTGATTTTAGAAAGAACATTCTCCTGTTGATGTAAAGGTGGATGTAATGGTGGATGCATTCCTGACTCTACTGATTTTAGAAAGAACGTTCTCCTGTTGATGTAAAGGTGGATGCATTCCTGACTCTTCTGATTTTAGAAAGAACGTTCTCCTGTTGATGTAATGGTAGATGCATTCCTGACTCTTCTGATTTTAGAAAGAACGTTCTCTTGTTGATGTAATGGTAGATGCATTCCTGACTCTACTGATTTTAAAAAGAACATTCTCCTGTTGATGTAAAGGTGGATGTAATGGTGGATGCATTCCTGACTCTACTGATTTTAGAAAGAACGTTCTCCTGTTGATGTAAAGGTGGATGCATTCCTGACTCTTCTGATTTTAGAAAGAACGTTCTCCTGTTGATGTAAGGGTGGATGTAATGGTGGATGCATTCCTGACCCTACTGATTTTAGAAAGAACGTACTCCTGTTGATGTAAAGGTGGATGCATTCCTGACTCTTCTGATTTTAGAAAGAACGTTCTCCTGTTGATGTAATGGTAAATGCATTCCTGACTCTACTGATTTTAGAAAGAACATTCTCCTGTTGATGTAAAGGTGGATGTAATGGTGGATGCATTCCTGACTCTACTGATTTTAGAAAGAACGTTCTCCTGTTGATGTAAAGGTGGATGCATTCCTGACTCTTCTGATTTTAGAAAGAACGTTCTCCTGTTGATGTAATGGTAGATGCATTCCTGACTCTACTGATTTTAGAAAGAACATTCTCCTGTTGATGTAAAGGTGGATGTAATGGTAGATGCATTCCTGGCTCTACTGATTTGAGAAAGAACGTTCTCCTGTTGATGTAAAGGTGGATGCATTCCTGACTTTACTGATTTTAGAAAGAACGTTCTCCTGTTGATGTAAGGGTGGATGTAATGGTGGATGCATTCCTGACTCTACTGATTTTAGAAAGAACGTTCTCCTGTTGATGTAAAGGTGGATACATTCTTGACTCTACTAATTCTAGAAAGAACGTACTCCTGTTGATTTAATGGTGGATACATTCTTGACTACAGATTCTAGAAAGGACGTGCTCCTGTTGATGTAAAGGTGGATACATTCTTGACTCTACTGATTTTAGAAAGAACGTACTCCTGTTGATGTAAAGGTTGATGCATTCTTGACTCTACTGATTTTAGAAAGAACGTTCTCCTGTTGATGTGAAGGTGGATGCATTCCTGACTCTTCTGATTTTAGAAAGAACGTACTCTTGTTGATGTAATGGTGGATGCATTCTTGACTCTACTGATTTTAGAAAGAACGTTCTCCTGTTGATGTAAAGGTGGACGCATTCTTGACTCTACTGAGTTTAGAAAGAACGTACTCCTGTTGATGTAAAGGTGGACGCATTCCTGACTCTACTGATTTTAGAAAGAACGTACTCCTGTTGATATAAAGGTGGATGCATTCCTGACTTTACTGATTTTAGAAAGAACGTTATCCTGTTGGTGTAAAGGTGGATGTAATGGTGGATGCATTCTGACTCTACTGATTTTAGAAAGAACGTTCTCCTGTTGATGTAATGGTGGATGCATTCCTGACTCTACTGATTTTAGAAAGAACGTTCCCCTGTTGATGTAATGGTGGATGCATTCCTGACTCTACTTATTTTAGAAAGAACGTTCTCCTGTTGATGTGAAGGTGGATACATTCTTGACTCTACTAATTTTAGAAAGAACGTACTCCTGTTGATGTAATGGTGGATACATTCTTGACTACAGATTTTAGAAAGAACGTACTCCTGTTGATGTAAAGGTGGATACATTCTTGACTCTACTGATTTCAGAAAGAACGTACTCCTGTTGATGTAATGGGGGATACATTCTTGACTCTACTGATTTTAGAAAGAACATACTCCCGTTGATGTAATGCGGGATACATTCTTAACTATTGAATTTAGAAAGAACCTACTTCCGTTGATGTAATGGGGGGTACATTTTTCAGTCTACTGATTTTAGAAAGAACGTACTCCTGTTGATGTAATGGGGGATACATTTTTGTCTCTACTGATTTTAGAAAGAACGTACTCCTGTTGATGTAAAGGTGGATACATTCCTGACTCTACTGATTTTAGAAAGGACATACTCCTGTTGATGTAATGGTGGATACATTCTTGACTCTACTGATTTTGGAAAGAACGTACTCCTGTTGATGTAAAGGTGGATACATTCTTGACTGCTAATTTTAGAACGAACTTAGTCTTGGTAATGTAAAGTTGGATACTTTCTTGACTGTATCAATTTTAGAATGAACGTACTCCTGTTGATGTAAAGGTGGATACAATCTTGACTGCTAATTGTAGAACGAACTTAGTTTTGGTAATGTAAAGTTGGATACTTTCTTGACTCTATCAATATTAGAATGAACTTACTCCTGTTGATGTAAAGGTGGATACATTCTTGACTACTAATTTTAGAAAGAACGTACTTCTGTTGATGTAAAGGTGGATAAATTCTTGACTCTTCTGATTTTAGAAAGAACGCACTCCTGTTGATGGAAAAGTGGATACATTCTTGACTGTACTAATTTTAGAACGAACTTAGTCTTGGTAATGTAAAGTTGGATACTTTCTTGACTGTATAAATTTTAGAATGAACTTACTCTTGTTGATGTAAAGGTGGATAAATTCTTGACTCTACTGATTTTAGAAAGAACGCACTCCTGTTGATGGAAAAGTGGATACATTCTTGACTGTAATAATTTTAGAACGAACTTAGTCTTGGTAATGTTAAGCTGGATACTTTCTTGACTGTATTAACTTTTGAATGAACTTACTAATGTTGATGTAAATGTGGATACATTCTTGACTGCTAATTTTAGAACGAACTTAGTCTTGGTAATGTAAAGTTGGATACTTTCTTGACTGTATCAGTTTTAGAATGAACTTACTCCTGTTGATGTAAAGTGGATACATTCTTGACTGCTAATTGTAGAACGAACTTAGTCTTGGTAATGTAAAGTTGGATACTTTCTTGACTGTATCAATTTTAGAATGAACTTACTCCTGTTGATGTAAAAGTGGATACATTCTTGACTACTAATTTTAGAAAGAACGTACTCCTGTTGATGTAAAGGTGGATAAATTCTTGACTCTTCTGATTTTAAAAAGAACGTACTCCTGTTGATGTAAGGGTGGATGTAATGGTGGATGCATTCCTGACCCTACTGATTTTAGAAAGAACGTACTCCTGTTGATGTAAAGGTGGATGCATTCCTGACTCTTCTGATTTTAGAAAGAACGTTCTCCTGTTGATGTAATGGTAAATGCATTTCTGACTCTACTGATTTTAGAAAGAACATTCTCCTGTTGATGTAAAGGTGGATGTAATGGTGGATGCATTCCTGACTCTACTGATTTTAGAAAGAACGTTCTCCTGTTGATGTAAAGGTGGATGCATTCCTGACTCTTCTGATTTTAGAAAGAACGTTCTCCTGTTGATGTAATGGTAGATGCATTCCTGACTCTACTGATTTTAGAAAGAACATTTTCCTGTTGATGTAAAGGTGGATGTAATGGTAGATGCATTCCTGGCTCTACTGATTTGAGAAAGAACGTTCTCCTGTTGATGTAAAGGTGGAAGCATTCCTGACTTTACTGATTTTAGAAAGAACGTTCTCCTGTTGATGTAAGGGTGGATGTAATGGTGGATGCATTCCTGACTCTACTGATTTTAGAAAGAACGTTCTCCTGTTGATGTAAAGGTGGATACATTCTTGACTCTACTAATTCTAGAAAGAACGTACTCCTGTTGATTTAATGGTGGATACATTCTTGACTACAGATTCTAGAAAGGACGTGCTCCTGTTGATGTAAAGGTGGATACATTCTTGACTCTACTGATTTTAGAAAGAACGTACTCCTGTTGATGTAAAGGTTGATGCATTCTTGACTCTACTGATTTTAGAAAGAACGTTCTCCTGTTGATGTGAAGGTGGATGCATTCCTGACTCTTCTGATTTTAGAAAGAACGTACTCCTGTTGATGTAATGGTGGATGCATTCTTGACTCTACTGATTTTAGAAAGAACGTTCTCCTGTTGATGTAAAGGTGGACGCATTCTTGACTCTACTGAGTTTAGAAAGAACGTACTCCTGTTGATGTAAAGGTGGACGCATTCCTGACTCTACTGATTTTAGAAAGAACGTACTCCTGTTGATATAAAGGTGGATGCATTCCTGACTTTACTGATTTTAGAAAGAACGTTCTCCTGTTGGTGTAAAGGTGGATGTAATGGTGGATGCATTCTGACTCTACTGATTTTAGAAAGAACGTTCTCCTGTTGATGTAATGGTGGATGCATTCCTGACTCTACTGATTTTAGAAAGAACGTTCTCCTGTTGATGTAATGGTGGATGCATTCCTGACTCTACTTATTTTAGAAAGAACGTTCTCCTGTTGATGTGAAGGTGGATACATTCTTGACTCTACTAATTTTAGAAAGAACGTACTCCTGTTGATGTAATGGTGGATACATTCTTGACTACAGATTTTAGAAAGAACGTACTCCTGTTGATGTAAAGGTGGATACATTCTTGACTCTACTGATTTCAGAAAGAACGTACTCCTGTTGATGTAATGGGGGATACATTCTTGACTCTACTGATTTTAGAAAGGACATACTCCTGTTGATGTAATGCGGGATACATTCTTAACTACTGAATTTAGAAAGAACCTACTTACGTTGATGTAATGGGGGGTACATTTTTCAGTCTACTGATTTTAGAAAGAACGTACTCCTGTTGATGTAATGGGGGATACATTTTTGTCTCTACTGATTTTAGAAAGAACGTACTCCTGTTGATGTAAAGGTGGATACATTCCTGACTCTACTGATTTTAGAAAGGACATACTCCTGTTGATGTAATGGTGGATACATTCTTGACTCTACTGATTTTGGAAAGAACGTACTCCTGTTGATGTAAAGGTGGATACATTCTTGACTGCTAATTTTAGAACGAACTTAGTCTTGGTAATGTAAAGTTGGATACTTTCTTGACTGTATCAATTTTAGAATGAACGTACTCCTGTTGATGTAAAGGTGGATACAATCTTGACTGCTAATTGTAGAACGAACTTAGTTTTGGTAATGTAAAGTTGGATACTTTCTTGACTCTATCAATATTAGAATGAACTTACTCCTGTTGATGTAAAGGTGGATACATTCTTGACTACTAATTTTAGAAAGAACGTACTTCTGTTGATGTAAAGGTGGATAAATTCTTGACTCTTCTGATTTTAGAAAGAACGCACTCCTGTTGATGGAAAAGTGGATACATTCTTGACTGTACTAATTTTAGAACGAACTTAGTCTTGGTAATGTAAAGTTGGATACTTTCTTGACTGTATAAATTTTAGAATGAACTTACTCTTGTTGATGTAAAGGTGGATAAATTCTTGACTCTACTGATTTTAGAAAGAACGCACTCCTGTTGATGGAAAAGTGGATACATTCTTGACTGTACTAATTTTAGAACGAACTTAGTCTTGGTAATGTTAAGCTGGATACTTTCTTGACTGTATTAACTTTTGAATGAACTTACTAATGTTGATGTAAATGTGGATACATTCTTGACTGCTAATTTTAGAACGAACTTAGTCTTGGTAATGTAAAGTTGGATACTTTCTTGACTGTATCAGTTTTAGAATGAACTTACTCCTGTTGATGTAAAGTGGATACATTCTTGACTGCTAATTGTAGAACGAACTTAGTCTTGGTAATGTAAAGTTGGATACTTTCTTGACTGTATCAATTTTAGAATGAACTTACTCCTGTTGATGTAAAAGTGGATACATTCTTGACTACTAATTTTAGAAAGAACGTACTCCTGTTGATGTAAAGGTGGATAAATTCTTGACTCTTCTGATTTTAAAAAGAACGTACTCCTGTTGATGTAAAAGTGGATATATTCTTGACTGTACTAATTTTAGAACGAACTTAGTTTTGGTAATATAAAGCTGGATACATTCTTCACAGTATTAATTTTAGAAAGAACGTACTCCTGTTGATGTAAAGGTGGATAAATTCTTGACTCTTCTGATTTTAAAAAGAACGTACTCCTGTTGATGGAAAAGTGGATACATTCTTGACTCTACTAATTTTAGAACGAACTTAGTCTTGGTAATATAAAGCTGGATACATTCTTCACAGTATTAATTTTAGAATGAACTTACTCCTGTTGATGTAAAGGTGGATACATTCTTGACTGCTAATTGTAGAACGAACTTAGTCTTGGTAATGTAAAGCTGGATACATTCTTGACTGTATTAGTTTTAGAATGAACTTCATCCTGTTGATGTAAAGGTGGATACAT
The DNA here is from genome assembly GCF_036898095.1 of Palaemon carinicauda. Classification (NCBI taxonomy): domain Eukaryota; kingdom Metazoa; phylum Arthropoda; class Malacostraca; order Decapoda; family Palaemonidae; genus Palaemon; species Palaemon carinicauda. The sequence continues at coordinate 71,969,659 of NC_090747.1, forward strand.
TCTTGACTGTACTAATTTTTGAACGAATTTACTCTTGTTAATGTAAAGATGGATATATTTTTTACTCTACTGATTATTTTAGAACAAACTTAATCTTGTTTATATAAAGGTGGGTACTTCCTTGCTAAATGTGAAGGTGGATACCTTTACTCTGTTGTTTTTAGGAAAAAAATTTTCTTGCTTGTGTAAACGTGCATACTTGCTTATGCTAATTTAAGAAAAAAGAAACTTTTGCTAGTGTGAAGGTATATACTTTCGTAGCTGTACTGGTTTTCAAATGAATTTTCTTTTGCTGTTGGGAAGGTATATGGTCTCTTGGTTCCACTGTATCCAGAACAAACTTTCATTTGCTGGATCTACTAGTTTTAGAACGAACTTTCTTTTTAGGTTCCTTACTGTTTTTAGAATTCATTTTCTTTTATTGGTGTGAAGTTGAATACTGATATTTTCTTGACTCTTTTGACTTTATATTGAACTCTATTGTTGTTGTGAAATTGGATAATCTCTTGGCGGTGCTTGTTTTATGGTGAACATTCTTTTGTTGTGGAATGTAAAATACCCTCCTGGCTTTGCTGGTATTATGCTGTATTTTCTTATGCGGAGGAACCTTCTTTTGCTGGTGTGAATGTGAATACTCTCTTGGTGTGTTGGTTTTATAGTAAAAATATTTTGCTGTGTTGTGCTGGTTTATGGTAAACTTTCTTTTGATGGTGGAATGTTGGGTATTCTTTCAGTTGTTTTGAGTTTATAGAAACTTTCTTTTGTTGGTATAAAGTTGGATATTCTCTAAACTCTACTGGTTTAAGAACAAACCTCTTTTGTTGTTAGGAAGTTTGATACTGTCTTTACTATACTGGTTTTAAAATTATAATTTTTCCTAAGTGGGAAGCTGGAAACCAGTGCTTTCTTGGCTATGTTGGTTTTATGGTGAACGTTCTGTTTATGGTGTGAAGTGGGATACTATGTTACCCATGCTAGTTTTACCGGGAACTTTCTTTTGCGGGTGTTAATTTGGATAGGATACACTCATGGCTGAGCTGGTGTTATGATAAATTTTGTTTCACTGGCGTGGAATTGTGTACTTTCGTAGCTCTCTGGGGTTTTTGGTGAACTTTATTTTGCGGTTGTGAAATTTAATAATCTTTTGACTGCGTGGGTTTTATGGAGAACTTTTTTTTGCTGATATGAAGTTGTGGCTCTACTGGTTTAAGAGCAAACTTAGTTTTGCTGATGTGAAGTTGGATGCATTATTGGCTGTCCTGTTTTTTTTTTCTCTCTCTCTCTCTTGGCTGTGTTGGTATGCTGAACTTTCTTTTGCTGTCGTGAAGTTGGATATCCTTTTGACTGCGGTTTTATAAAACTAACTTTGTTTTTGCTGGTGTGAGATTGGATATATTTTTGAGTGTGCGGTTTTAATTGGTTTTTCTGGTTATATGGTGGACTTTATATTCCTGGTAAGAAGTTTGCTACTCTCTTTTGCTGTTTTGGTTAGATGCTTCCTTGGCTATGTGGATTTTACCTTATTTTAGCGGTGTGAACTTACATACGTTCTAAGGTTTTCCTATTTTTTTCAGAACTTTGTTTTGCAGATGTGAAATTAAATACTTTTTTGGTTCTGCTGGTTTTATGATAGTTACACGTTTTTCTTGGCTGTATTTTTTTTTTCTGACAGAAACTTTATTTTTTCATAGAATCGATACTTGAAGGATGTTGAAAAAATCGAGTATCTCGTATTTTCTAGTCCTCTAACGATCGCATTGTGTATGCTGCTATTCTTTCTCGGTGTTGCTTTTTTACCGTCTTTGCTGTGTTGTTTTAACTAACTGAACGCTTAGGCACTATAAAGAAACTATTTAGTATTTGTTTAATTCTTCAGTCTGCTACTATTTTGTCATTTCAGTTCTTTATTTATTTGACTTTGTTCAATTCTGTATTGAGAAGATCAATTAGCTTTATCTGTTTGATGTAGTCTTTTCCTTCTCTATTGTTTTATTGCATTTAACCTCACTCTATTCTAACTACTACTTACCCTATCTGAGTAGGGATATCTTAACGTAGTGAAAGGGTTTGTGCATTGGCATGATCAGCAAAAGTGTAGTAGTCAGGGACACCCATACTAGGTTGTTTTGTTATGAGCAATCATGACAAGTCTCCCATCATCACCAATCCGTACTCTCCGTCGTGCGGAATCAAAAGTGGCTACCAAGACCTTAATAAAGACGTGTCTGAGGCCTTTGTCCTGCTGTGGACTAGAAACGTCCGCATTTGTTGTTGTTTTACAAATACATGCCTCACCCTCTTCCATCTCCGGTAGTAATTTTGTTGTATGCCATCTCTGTGTACTTTATCCCTTTCTATCTTCATAAGGGTCTTTCTCTGTTCCCTCTCTATTAGTATCTTCCTTACCCTGTTCCATTCTGTTTGGGTCCTCGGACCAATCTGTGGTCGAAGTTGTTTATACTTTGGCACCTTCTCCTTCAAGTTCCAACTGCCAGCCATCTGAGGCTCTCTGGTGGCTCAACACATTACGACATGTTTCTTTTTATTTTTATCCTTTTGTTTATCCTTAATTTATTCTTGTACTTAGTTTTATTTTCATCTTCAACATTTTTATTTCCTGCATTGGTATTCTTAATAATTTTTATTCCTATTTGTATAATTTATTTGTATTTTGTCTCTTACTTGATCATATTTTATTTAGATTTTTTTTTATCACTGATCATACTCTATATCATTATCATTATTCTTTTCCAGATTTTAATCATGCTAGTCTTATATTATTCATATTCTAAATTTGCTTTTATTTAGGATCACTTTGCATATCCTTATGCATAGTCTTCTTATTCTTAATCTATATATTCTTATGCATATTCTTCTTATTCTTAATCTATATATTCTTATGCATATTCTTCTTATTCTTAATCTATATATTCTTATGCATATTCTTCTTATTCTTAATCAAATTTATATCCTTATCTGTATGCTTATCTATATTTTCATACACATCCTCGTGCTTAAAGTTATTAATATCATTATTTGTTTCCACATTCTCAAATCAACCTTATCCACTTCCTCTGTCTTGGAAACTGGGCTCCGTATGGTCTCATATCTTCCCAGCATAAAGAGATCTTCATTTGCATATCCGATTTGCATTTTGTCTTGTGATTTCAAAGAACAAAATATATCGGTGAAAAAAAAAACAAATAAAACGCGAATAGTCCAGCTATGAAATTTCTAGTGTTACGTTAACAAGTTATATAATATTGATATAGATTTGTGATGAATATTTTGTTAGTTTGAGCAAAGAAATAGGTACATTCATACATAGGCTACGTATGCAAACTTTCGTTTGGTAACATACAACAATGTACTTTAGAGAGGAGACGATGCCGCCTTTTTTTTTTTTTTTTTTTTTTTTTTTTTTTTTTTTTGAAAATACACTGAAGTCTTGCGATTTCATTAAAACATGTATCTCATGTATGGAAATACTGTCGTATTTTGCCGAATAAATGTACAACGGAGTGCATTTCATGACAACGTCAGTGAAGAAATCGAAAACAGGAATTGTATGTTCTGTAAATAACTCTTCAAAAAGATGGCTGAAACAAAGGGGGAAACGGAAGCACGAATGAAGAGAAAATGAAGTGGAGGAGGTGTAAGAAGAGCAGGAAGAGAAGTGAAGTGGGGTAATGGGGTTGTCGGGGCAATTAAGGTATTGTGGAAAGAGTAGGGAAAGGGTAAGGTAGTGGTGGGGGGAGGGGGGCGGCATACGTTTGTAAAGTGTAAAGCAATGCAGATAAACCTGTTTGTTTAACTTTGATCTTATATCGATGTACCGGAAATATTAACTGGGAGAAAAGGGTGCTTTTGTTTACTTCTGTCCTTTTCTTAGGTTTTTTTTTTTTTACATTTTTTATTGGTGCAAAAGTTTCTTATTTATTCGTGTTTTTGAGGACCTGTTAAGAGAGCTGCTCCCATTCGCCTTTTTTTTTCTTTTTCTTTTTTTATACTAAGAATGTGAATGTTATGAATTTTATTATTTTAAGCGTACTTGTATTTCAAAAGCCTTTGTTTATTGGTTTTCTGACACCACTTTTTATTGATTATGAGCACCCTCTCTCTCTCTCTCTCTCTCTCTCTCTCTCTCTCTCTCTCTCTCTCTCTCTTTCTCTCTCAACACAAAATGTCCCATTTGGGAACCGAATTAAAAAAAATGACAAAGCATTATCATTCGTGTGACTTAACTATAGTCCCGAAGGAAAATTGTGGAAGGATTTAAAATTGGTCAAAACCATTAGGATATCTTATCTGGGGAGTAAAGAGTCTTGGTTTCAGTCTCCACTTCTCCAAATCACTAGGCCTAGGGCCTAGTCTTTTATGTTTGTCTTAATTTCTTCCCTAATCTATTTCCATTTCTGCTTTTAGGTTGGTTTTGATGATAGATATTTTGATTTCCGTACCGTCGGGCTCTCCTTGCAAAATCTGAAAGTTTACTTATTGATATAAATTACTGAACCTATTTATTCACCGGCAAAATCCTTCCCCAGAGACCCGTCCTTACTAGCTTCAACATTCTATAATCCGGAAGATAGGGACTGAACTTTCCTTGGCATAGGCTACTAACCTAAATATTCCTTTTGTGCTGTCACAGTCAGGCCTGGCAGGCCCGCCCTCTTCGCTACCAGCCTCTCGCTAGCGTTTGGATTTGGTTAGACGCAACCACCGGAGACATCTTTTTTTTATTTCTTTTTCTACTTTTTCGGGATTTTTGTTTCAAGTGCAAGCCTATTTTTTCTGTGTCAAATAGGCTTCATGGCCTGCTCGTCTCTTACTCAAGATCAAAGTTGCTTGCAACAGAATGTTTTGAGTGCGTCCAAGGTTCCAGTCTAAGGGCAGTGTCATTTTCGCATATAGGGAATAATTTTCGTTATGTATAATGTCATTTTTTGTATATGCATAGGAAATCAATATCTTATTTTAAAAAATCCTTTATTATTCTCAAATTTTAGTCATAGAATATGTAAGAAAATTTCCTTAATATGATTTAGTTAAGAAGTATCTGAATGGTGATTTTCTTTAGAGAACTGCGAAACTTATTTCATATTCCAGGAAACTTCGCTCTTTCTATTGGAGGTGAACTGATTTTTCCTCGTGGATTTCTGTTTTCAGTATCAGAATATTCTACCTCTAATCAATCCTTATTAAGAAGAAAATGGCATTGCAGCGAATATTCCAACGTGAAATCTTACTAAAAGACTCTGTCAACTGGAGTTACCGAAAACTGGTCTTTTTCCTATGACTTTCCGAAGGCAACGATTCCTCCTCCTCCTCCTCCTCCTCCTCCTCCTCCTCCTCCTCCTCCTCCTCCTCCTCCTCCTCCTCCTCCTCCTCTTCTTCTTCTTCTTCATCTTCTTTTTCAAGATGATCACTCGCAACTAGTCCAACATGAAAGAACGATCAACGAATCTTTCAATCAAAAAGCTCACGTATCAAATCTTTCAACTTGAAAGGAGACGTCATCATTCTTTCAGCTTATTATCAAGTATTACAAATTCTTCAAATCAAAATTAAATATTCCGGATCATTCAGCTTCAAAGCAAATGTAATGTACCTTTCAACATAGAAGAAGTATATTATATATAAAGCAGGAGTAATGAATTTTTCAATTTAAAACAGATGTATTGTAAATCATTTAACATCAAAGCAAATTTTATGGATTCTGTAACTCAAAATCAGATGCAATGAATTTTTCTAATTAAAAACAGATGTTAAAAGTTGTCCAACTTGAAAGCTGATGTAATTAATAAATAAATTAAAAAGTAATTGTAATACTTCTTAAAAATTAAAAGCAGTTATGGTGGATCTTTCATCTTGAAGCCAGTTATAATTTTTTTGTTTCCAAAGCAAATGCAAAATATTTCTACTCGAACAGATAATGAATAATTTTTCATCATCTTCCGTTACGGGCAGGCTTTGGTTTTCTCTTTCCACTTTCGTTTTCCTTCCCCCCCCCCCCCATATATCGCTTCCTCGAAGTTTAACTTTTTCCCTATATTTTCCTTTGTATCAGACTTGTTAAAATTAAAATATTTACCGCTGAAAGAACCATGAAATATTTTATCTCGGAAGAAAAGAAGAAAATCTGTTATGAATTATAGATGTAAATGGACTATCATTAACCCATCTGTTATTAGCCCATTTTTTCACAGTTAATTTATCTATCGCGGTTGATGGTTGGAAAGAGAGAGAGAGTGAGAAGGGTGGCGACCCTTTCTGCAACTTTGCAATTACCGCCATTGAAGCTCGCGAAGTGAAAGGAGACGCTGAAATAGCACTATTTCTAGGTACGCGTCTAATTTCTCTTATGTAGTGTAATTTAGAGCTCTCTCTCTCTCTCTCTCTCTCTCTCTCTCTCTCTCTCTCTCTCTCTCTCTCTCTCTCTCTCTCTCTCTCTCTCATTAAACATTCATTCGTTTCCCTCTTAATTTCCTTTGATACTTCGCCTACTATTTAACCTGTTCCTCTAACATCCTCTTCACGAAATTTGTTTTGCTTATTTTCGTTTCTCTCTTCAAATAAATTTTCTTCTTTTTCATTTGTTGTTTATTCTTAATCATAAGTTAATTGATTGATTAAAAGCTGGGCTGGCGTATGAAGTCGTTGTGCGATAAATCTGTTTGTCAAGAAAGATTCCTATATTGATGAACCACAATGTATCATAAATGATATTGATAAATTTTCTATTGGGTATTTTTTCTTGAGAAATATCTATTGCATGGGTAGGGCCATAGCCTCTGTACCATGCTTTTAAACTGTATTATATATGTATATATATATATATATATATATATATATATATATATATATATATATATATATATATATATATATATAATGTGTGTGTGTGTGTATGTGTGTGCGTATGTTTTATATATTTTAACGTTGTTAGTGATCTTAAGATATTTTATATTGTTATTCATTACTTCTTATAGCCTTTATAGTTTATTTATTTCCTATTTTCCTTTTCTCACTGGGCTATTTTCCCCGTTTGAATCCTGGAGCTTATAACATCCAGCTTTTCCAACTAGGGTTGTAGCTTAGTAAGTAAGTAAGTAATAATAATAATAGTAATAATAATAATAATAACTTTCTTTTTACATCATAATTGCTTCCTGGAGTCCGGCAGCTATAGAGAAAGATTATAATATTGAGCTCACACACGAGAAATTTCCTGTGATGAATTGAGAACTTATTTTTCCATGAAAATCCTATTACTTTTTAGTTGGATATTATAGTAGTGGGATGATTAGTACATCGCTCAGATCTCGGAAAAAATTATATTGTTTTCAATCCTGGATTTTAGCTAAAATTTAAAGATTAAGAAATTAAAGTAATTAAAGGTGGAATGGGAAAGTTTTATTGAAAGTCAAAGCTCCACTGCTATGTTTTATAAAATAACTGAATGTTATCCGAATGAAAATGTGTTTGATTGATTTTTTGTTCTGAAGATAATATTTTGGCTATTTCTCTGAGGAATTTAGAAACCCAACAGTGAAATAACCTGACCTCTCATTATTGTTTATTTTTCGGAAGATAGAACTTTCCCTCTTCTCTCTGCTTCTCCTGAACTACTATTGAACCAGAAATCTTCGTGAGGATAGAAGAGTTAATGGATACGTCTCTCTCTCTCTCTCTCTCTCTCTCTCTCTCTCTCTCTCTCTCTCTCTCTCTCTCTCTCTCTCTCTCTCTCTCTATTCGTAAATCAGTATAATAAATAGCATTGAGTTGTGGATTCTTTGGGATGGCAAAACCAAGTTTTTAATTGATATCAAGAGGAAGGCTGTTAATAATGTTTAAAACCATAGAAGTTCTTCCTTAGTAGGCTTAAAGTTGGGGTCCTAGGAAGTTCAAATACAGGTAAGGTGAATTGTAAAGACATCGTGTAATGGAAATTCCAAGATGAAGATCAGGGAAGTGAAATTACAGTCGAAGGAAATAATTCAAGCATTCTTAAAGTTCTTAGAAAGGGATTTTGGGGGAAGTACAAATGTAACAAATGGAATTGAGAGTTATTTTTTTTGGGTCCAGAGGTTGTATAAAGTCCTTAATTGAAGCGTGAACGAAGATCTGTTTCAGAAGCTAGGGCCGAGAGGCCCATTTATGGAGCCCTAAGGGATTTTAGACTCCTTAAAAGTCCCAGATCAAGTCATCCCAGGTCCAAACATATCTAAGGGAACCGCTACTAAAGGCCCGTGAAAGTCCTTTAGAAAATCCAGATAGAGCCAGGAACGAAAATCATGTCTGATCCTCGACACGTTTCTGTCGCGAGCATTATGGTCTATTTTTATGCGCTCCTTTTCCGGATTATGACCCTTAATGCCTTCTCTAACAGGAGCATAATGTTGTTGGCATGGGGTAAGGAGATGGGGGGAGGGGGTAGTAGAGCCCAAGAAGAAACGTTGCGACTGTTTCCTAAGGGTTTTTTCTTCCTGCCTATTTTTGTTCTGTACGTTTGTATGTCTTACTGATCCGTCAGTCACCAGCCATTTGTTTATTTTTCCTTGTTTTAGAGTCTGTTTATTTAGTTTAAATGTTTTATTTTCTGTCTCCGTGTTTGTCTTTGCATTATTTGATCGCGAATCCTACTAAGCCTCATCAAGTCATTTCCTTGTCTTTATTCAATTGTGTTTGTTATAATATCCGCTTTTCTTTCTTTCTTTCTTTCTTTCTTTTCTTTTGTTTGTTTGTGTGCCTGTTTATTTTTCCACCATGGGGCCAAATTGGCTATAAAATCTGTTGTCCTTATTTAAATGTTTTATTTGCGAAGTAAACAGGGCGTAAACCCCTGCCTTTTTGTCGGTATATATTCTAAAATCTTAGAACAAATTGGGTGTAAATCCCCGCTCTGTCTGTCTTTCAACTTAACACTTGTACTGTGTATTGAATTTTCCTCCAGTTAACTAAATGTTAACTAAATGAAATGTGTAAATTAGGGAACAAACCTATGTAAAGACACTAATCTAGAGCTTGTAGCTTTCTGCCTCTGCAAGTAGGGTTGTGGCTTAGCTAATGATAATAATGATAATGATATGGTGTATAAAAATGAGACAGAATAATATTTGGGAATATAATTAAGAACATACACATGTATGTACACACATATGTATATATATATATATATATATATATATATATATTATATATATATACTATATACTATATATATATATATATGAAGATATGAGTTCCCAAGCAGAGATAGATATGGTAATTATAGGTATAACCAAATCACCTTACTTATATGAGAATGGAAAGGATTTTGAAATCGAAAAAATTTATGAAACAAGAGATAACTTATTTCCTGAAAATTATCTTAATATTTGAATGGGAATTGACTGCGTAATACCCAGCTATCCACGTCATCCCTTATCAATTCCAAGAGTATGCACTTGTATATAACACGGCATCAAGTATACATGTATACATGTAATTGTCGAAGATTTGTTTACCTATGTAAATCCTTTTTAATTCCTTATAAGCTTTCCAAAAGCCCCCCTCGACAACATTACTTTTTCTATTGATGAATGTCATGAGAGAGAGAGAGAGAGAGAGAGAGAGAGAGAGAGAGAGAGAGATTTTGTTCATACCACTGAAAACAAGATGTTTTCTTTAGCTGACCTGACTATTAAATTTGCAACTCTTTCTGAAAGGAATTGGGCCCATCGAAAACTGATGTCTACATGATATTTTGAAAGGTTACATATCTGTAATGAATATATGTTTTACATGGAATGATAATGCGTAAATGTGTTTGCAACTCGTAAAAACATGTTTTGTAATGCTGGAAATTTCTGCCACGGTAAATACCCTATTTATTATTATTATTATTTTTATTATTATTATTATATTATTATTATTATTATCATCATCATCATTATTATTGTTGTTGTTGTTATTATTATTATTATTATTATTATTATTATTATTATTATTATTATTATTATTATTATTATTGTTGTTGTTGTTGTTGTTGTTGTGTTATTTTATTATTATTTACAAGAAAATTTTGGTTATTTCTAAGATAATAGTCGCTCAGTAATTATTTTGGCAACATCCTATTTATAGATATTTGAATTGACCATTATATATAAAAAGAAAAAATGAAATAGCTCCTACTTATGAAATCAGTAATACGAGCCATTTAAAAATGAAAATTTTATCTTCAAAAGTTCCGAAATGCTTCTATTACGAGGTCACCATATGGTTAGGAATATATTATCTTTATTTATAAGGTTATTTCTAGTCAGGTCGAGTCTGGTGACAGTTTTTATTTGTTTGTATTTTCAAGCTTTTGTTTATCTTGTTTGTTAATGCTATTTAGAATTTTGAACTTGGGGATGTACAATTGTATACATTCCCCTAACTAACTGGTCTGATTTAAAGACTTTTATTATTATCATTATTATTTTGGATTTGATTTGGGCGTTCGTATGAAAGTAAGGTAACATTTATTTTATGTTAATTAACTGATTATACACTTCCCTTCCATTGTTTGTATAAGCTATGTTCTTAATCCTGCAACGCATTACTCACATAGAGAATGCATCTCTGTCAAAATATCATTTCGTCAGAAGTATAAAATGGTGAGGATAATTCGCTTTGCATGACGTAAGAATTAAAAGTCGCAAAGTCTTCCTACAGGAAACAAAAGAAATGAAACTGCATATCTTATTCGAAATTAAAAGAAAAAAGTAAACTTCAGCATTACGGGTAGCTAGGTTCGAGGTTCCTCCAGAATTTCGGGTTTTCATTCTTTTCGAAAAGTAGTCAAGCCTATGATGGGATTGGTGGGATCACAGCCCACAACCAATCACAATTGACTATTAACCTTTCCTCCCCTGCCCCTCTCTTATATCACGGTGGCTTTGTCACTTCAATTTCCTTATACCGAAGTTATTGAGAAAAAGGGTTGAAATTCCAAAGAGTAATTAATGTTAGTGAAGTGTCTTGCTCGGTTGAGTCCAGGCTCAAACCACCGGTAACGGCATAGATATAGGACATTATTACCAAAATCTGCTGTCCCTTTGCTGTTGTGGGCACATACTGTAGATTAGGGGTTCAGTCTGTAACAGTAGAGGAGATAGCAATCTTGTCACTGATTTCAATCAGGGAGGGTAACGACTTATTATTATTATTATTTATATTATTATTATTATTATTATTATTATTATTATTATTATTATTATATATATATATATATATATATATATATATATATATATATATATATCTATATATTGCCTTGGTTTACTCAGAGTAAACATATGCATACAGACAAACGTACATACAGGCATACGCACACACACTCACGCATATAATATATATATATATATATATTATATATATTATTATATATATATATATATAATTTTCTCCTACGCCTATTGACGCAAAGGACCTCAGTTAGATTTCACCAGTCGTCTCTATCTTGAGCTTTTAATTCAATACCTCTCCATTCATCTTTTACTTCATGCTTCATAGTCCCCAGCCATGTAGACCTGGGTCTTCCAACTCTTCTAGTGCCTTTTGGAGCCCAGTTGAAGGTTTGGTGAGCTAATCTCTTGGGAGCGCGAAGAGCATGGCCAAAGCATCTTCATCTACCCCTCACCATGATCTCATCCATATATGGCACTTAAGTAATCTCTCTTATGAAACATTTTTAATCCTTTCCTGCTATTTATCTCTCAATATTCTTATGAGGGCTTTGTTCTGAAATCTAGAAAATCTTTTTTGATATAGTTTCATTGTCATACAACGACTCATAACCCTACAGTACCACTGATCTCGCTAAGCTGTTATATAGCCTGATTTTGATATGTAATTTCAGCCGATTTAATTTCCAAATTTTACTTAATCTAGCCATCGTGTGATTTGCTTTTTTCAGTCTTTCATTAAACTCCAATTCTGAAGACCCAGAATTACAGATCATAGTTCCTAAATATTTAAATGACTCCACTTCATTAATCTTCCATTGCATATTCCGTTCTCATCATCTCTGTCTTTCTTTTATTTATCTCGAGCCCAACCTCATGTGATATTACATGCATTCCGGTAAGTAAGCTATACGAGTCTGTGGCGTTTTGATAATTAGGACAGCGTCATCAGCATACTGTAGGTCCGCTAATATCCAGTTACCAATCCAGTCAAATCCTTCTCCGCCATCCCCATCTATGCATTAAAGAATCCATGAGGAGGATAAACAACAGGTGACAACACATTCCCTTTGAGTACTCCACTGTTCACTGTAAATTCATTTGATAGGCCTCCTTTAACATTAACTTTGCATATATATATATATATATATATATATATATATATATATATATATATATATATATATATATATATATATATAATCATATGTTGTGCGTGTGTGTGTGTCCCTGTGGTTTTCGTGTTTCTGCTTATGTACATTGATATACTGTGTATTTGTTCATTTTTTACTCTTATTTTCCGTATTGGGCAACATTCTTCTGTACACCTTTTTATGTTGGAGGAAATTATTGTCTTTTTCCTTGTGTCCGAAATGTTTGCTCAAATTTTGCTTCTTAAATTGGTCGAAAAATTCAACATTATTTACATCATGAAAGTTTACATTGGGCTTACTCATTTTGGTCTTCACTAGTGTCTGTGCAGGAGAGTTTTGGTGTAAATATTTAAGGCATTT
>NC_090747.1:71987385-71992385 GCF_036898095.1 Palaemon carinicauda
CAACCAGTAGTTTCAAACCTATGTCTTTGACATAGCCTCCGAATAATGGCGCTTCACAGTAGATTTCAGTTACTTTGGTTGTGGATAAGGTGAAGAAGTTACTTTTCCATGTTTATGTTTTTTTTATTCTGATTTATTTACATTATTATTTTTCAACTGCTCGTTATGTTTTATTTTCATTTTTTATTTGACTTAAAAAGCTGTTATTCCCATTTTCCTTTTTTCTCTATATTCACTTTGCCATGTACTTGTATGTGAATGTGTTTATTACAGATGATGATGATAATGACAATAATGGCATTGGTATTAGTTACTTCTTCCTATTGCTATTTAATTACTGGTAGGTTGGGATTTCTTTTTATGGTGGATTACGGTCTTTGGGGAAATCTGTTGAGAGCAACTCGGCCACAGACTTACCACCACCTGTATATATGATAACCTAAATTGCTTTTTTTTTTCCATAATTGCCTGTGAATTTTGACTTCCTGAATCTGATAACGTAAAAAGCTCACGACATCATGAGAATACACAATCTCCGTAAACTAACTGTAGACATTAAATTTATTTTTTTCAGTTAATATTTCCCAATATATCATTTCTTCACAATATTCTTTAATTCGGTCATTTTATCTTTTAAAATTTTTAAGTAAAAAGAATATTTTCAACTTGAAGAAATTTCCGATTTAATGATGACAAGAAAAGTAAGTTACAAAATATAGGGTACGTTTTCTATCAACAAAACTGAAATATGTATACAAAGGCTATACAAAATTCATGGAAGGATACATTTGATAGTGAAGTTAACTAGAAAAAAAAAAGCACACAACACACGAACAGGTTTCCAATAATGGATGATGACCCAACTTTAGCATGATATTTTTAAAAGAGATTGGAAAGCTTGTTCAGGTGAATTGACGTTAGCTGTAAATATTTAACGTTCTTGAAATTAATTCATTCTAAACAACTTCAGGCAGGACAGTTTCGGGAGATGGGGTTCCCTGGAACTACTCAGATACAGTTTACATAATAAATATTAATGATATTTGCTTAGTAATCGGAAATCATCCTTGAACTATAAAACGAACTAATTAAAAGAAATTAGTATACCACGCAAACATCTTCGGGTGAATGGAAAATATCTCAAATTTGCTTGTAGATAATTTGCCGTATATGCCAGGAACACAGGAACATATTCTTGGTAAAACACCCTGGTTATACTCTTTGTTTTAAAGGCTGCTCGTGAATGGCAGAGGCAAGGGACAGTGACATTGCCCTATCAAGCAGGACAATGCCCTGGAGACTGACCTTATATACATATGATTAGTGCCCAAGCCCCCTCTCCATACAAGCTAGGACCACGGAGGGCCAGGCAATGGGTCCTGATGACTCAGCAGATAGACGTATAGGCTCCCCCAAACCCCTCATCCTTAGCTCACAAGGATGGTGAGGTTGCAACGAGCAAAGAAACTATCTAGTATGAGCGGGACTCGAACCCTAGTCTGGCGATCACCAGTCAGGGGCGTTACCACATCGACAACCACAACCCAGATATATAATGGCAAATCATTTGAGGGCAAAGAAATCATAAACATAAATTGATAAAAACATCTTGAATAAAAAGAAAATAATCAGTGGAAACTTATTCTCAAATCTTCTGAAGCTGACACTATTGACAATTAGAGTCTGAGATATCATATTAAGGGGAAGGCATTACTTATACAACACAATTTCGATGTGAATATGGACCTCTTGATATAGACGTTGATTAGTGATAAAATACTAATGTATGGATGTAACTGCGGATAACCTATTGCACATTGGGGCAAGAATCACCCAGGCTTTTTTGTTACTGTATCAGAGGGATGGCTATCTGATGTTTGCAGATGATTTTCATTATGGGAAACATAGAAGTACTGCAAGAAAAGCTTTTAGCATGGAAAAAACTCCAAGAAAGGAAAGGATTAAAGGCGAACGTTGAGGAGACAGAGATAATGATTAATAGTAGAGAAGGACATGAAGAAGTAAATATTCAAATCGAAGATGGAACAGTGTTGAAACAGAACACTTTAAACTACTTGGAACCAGTGATAACAGAAGTAGGAGGTACTGAGAAAGCATTGAGACGAGAGTGAAAGATACATGGCATAAAACAAAGAGAAGCAACTGTAGATGTTTTAGACAAGAAAATACTATTAAAGAGGGACTATTGGAAAGAGCCTAGATGAGGATGGTAAGATGGATTGCTGGAAAATCACTACTGGAAAGGAGAGAAAATCAAGATATAAGAAGAATTACAGTATATGTCATGTAAAGGAGAAGGTTAGGGAAAGCCGTCTGAGTTACTATGACCATTTAATAAGAAGAGAGGGGGTGGAACAAATCAAGAGAGCTAAGAACATGCAAGTAATGGGGAGGAGGAGATGGTTGGATGTGGTGAGGAGAGAGATGGGTATGATAGGATTGGGGGAAGAAGAGGCAAGGAATAGTAGATGGAAAAAGTTATCTCTAGCGGCCGACTCTGCAATACAGTGGGATTGATAAGGCCAAAAAGAGATGAAGAAGAAGGTGGGGTTGTGTGCTATCTGTCCATAAGCCATCTGTATCTGTAAAGATTTTAAAGGTGTGTTGGTGCTCATGGTCCAATTACTTTTGAGGATGTTAAATGAATGTTTTCTCTTTCCCCACTTGTTTTCACGTTAACGGGCGGCCAACGGAAGATCCTGTGTTCCACATAGGGTGGGGGTAATCATACCGAACCGTTTTCACGGGAATTTCAACATGGATGCCTGTAGCCACCCAGCCAAGAATAATATGGTGTCCAAAGTTTGGCGGGGGTGGCTTAGCCAATTAGTACGCAAAAATTGCAGATTTTGTTCTGTTTTGAATAGTCTCCTCATGATTATAGTGCTGGGAGAATAATTTGAAATATAATTGTGTAGGGTTATGATTGGTCTTTAACATATATAAAAATATTTAGCATAGGTCCATTTTCTTCTGAGATAAATGAATTGACATTTTGTGCGTACAAACTTTTCCAAAATTCCTATTCTTTGCTCACTACACCCAATTAGTACTCATTATCCTATAACTCTCTGATGGTTTAAGATACTGACATAGCCTTTATATATGTCAGTACCTAAGATCTTGTGAGCATTTTAAACTAAGAAATGTTCTCAAGAAATATGTTTTTACCTCATATTCTAATTTTAAAAGAATAAAAACACTTAATACACAGAAATTACCCCCCCCCCCCAAAAAAAAAATCAGGGACCTACAAAAATGTAATAATTAAAGAAAAGTGGAATTGAAAAAATAAGAGTTGCTATTACTTATTTTGCAAAGTGAGATCTCGAGACATTTCTAAGTGACAAAGGAAGCTGAAAACCGAATGTTCTGGCCTTTTTGAGATACTGTGGTACCTCTAAACTACTATTCCCTGCAGGTGCACTGGGTGTGAGACTTCCTCTACATCAGGGATGACGTAGGATTTCCCGGATTTCTCCTTCAGGAACATCACAGAAAATCCTGCATCTGTGTCCTTAACCTGTGTGTAGAGAAGAACATGCTGCTAACTGTAGTGTGATTATTAAAGTATTACCCATTGAAGTTTTACTAACGTTGGATTTATGATTAGGATAGAGGGGTTTCTTACATAGTATCCTATATGAACTGACCCTTCACACATAAAATTTGAAAGGTTTTGTAGTTCTTCTTTTAGAAGATACATGTGACTTCTCTATTTTCAACCCAACCCATGATGCTTTTGTAGGTTCTTCAATAGGGATTTTAATGCAGTTTTCATCGTCCTATGGGCCTACAATACTATCATCAGACGTGTCATGCACACTCGCTGTTATGGAAAGCTTGGGCAAGATAAAATGTTAAACAAGCAGGCAACCATGTTAAGCTGTGTTAGATAAAGTAAGCAAGCAAACACTTTTTGAGAAGCAGAACAAATAGCGTACATAAGCGTTTTCTGTCTACATTCCTCTAAAAATATTATTATTCAATGGATGATAAAGAAATATGATAGCAAACAAAACCTACTTTTTGTGATACTTTCTGCATCAGAAGATTCAGAATGGATTGGAGAGGTAGGAGGTAGCAGCTTTGGAGAGGCAGGTGGAAGCAATTCTGGAGAGGCTGGAGGAGGCAACTCTGGAGAGGCAGGAGGTAGCTGCTCAGGAGAAATAGAATTTTTTCCATGGGTGCTTGTGTTCACTCTTTTATAATTTCCAGTTGTCTTTGACTCATTGAGATTCTTTTGTTTCTGAAGTTCATGTAAGATTTTTTTACTATACATGGAGAAAGTTCTGTCCAATGTAGTCCTCAGTATCTTAGGGCCACGTCCAGGCCTCCTCTCTGGATAGAATTTGTGATGTAGCATTACACTGCTTATCCTACTTTTTTTGGGTGTACTCTGAGATGTAGGAGATGAATTTGAACTATTAGACATACATGTAAGATTACATAGAGACATTTCATGTTGTGAAGAGTCATAATGTTTTTTCTAGCAGAAGTCAGAGATTCTGGTGTCGTAAATGTAAGGTTTGGATGCCTCCTTAGAAAAAAAGAGTCCACCACTTTTGTTTAGGTATGTTACCCATAAATGAGGGAGGTCTCTTTCTTTGCACCCCCTATTCTTCTTCTTTGAGAATATCCTTGACTCTATCCATTACATTCTCCTTTGTCACAGGATGAGCTCTTTTTTTTTTAGTATGATTTATGTTATTTATAAGAACTTCTGCTTCTGTTAAAAGGGGTTTAGGTACAAGTATGGAATACATTGCTCTTCTGCGAGACAGTTTGTGCCTAAATGTTGCCTCAGGAATGCCATGTTTGTTTCCTAAAGACCTGAAGGACATACATATCATGTATTAGTAAAACGAAAAAGCATATGTTTAGTTTTTTAAATGTTTATTATTGTTATCTGATATTTTAATTACTTTCATAGATATTAATTAACATATTTTTCTGTAAATAATTCAGACTAAATGAGA
>NC_090747.1:71999885-72002385 GCF_036898095.1 Palaemon carinicauda
CCTGGGAAATTTGCAGAGTAAAAGTAGCATTCGCCCGAATTTCGGGACGGTATGTAAACCCACCCAAGGGGTCGTGTATCGACCGTCTCTTATTTAACTGTCATTTTCGATGGGTTGGGTACACTATCTGCTTATGGAGTAACTAGTGTATGCCATCCGTCAAAATGATGACTAAATGTTTAGACAGATTTGCACACAATTGCACTCATACTCAGATTCAACCCTTCCAACCCCTTCCCCCTTTCCTAACTATATAACACGGCAGTTGTGGTTTTCAAGTATACCTCTCGGGGTACCCCCTCTCTCCAGGGTATGGCTAGTTCTCTCTCCCTACCCGAGGGACCGAGTAGTTATATGTCTGGCAATGACACTTAGCGTGACCAGAAACATATATATATATATATATATATATATGTGTGTGTGTGTGTGTGTGTATGTATGTATGTATGTACATATATATATGTGTATGTATACATATATATATATATATATATACATATATATATATATATATATATATCATCATCATCATCTCCTACGGCTATTGACGCAAAGGGCATCGGTTAGATTTCGCCAGTCGTTTCTCTCTTTATAATTTACTTCACGCTTCAGAGTCCTCACCTATGTAGGTCTGGGTCTTCCAACTCTTCTAGTCCCGTGTGGAGCACAGTTGAACGTTTGGTGAACTAATCTCTCTTGGGGAGTTCGAAGAGCATGCCCAAACCATCTCCATCTACCCCTCATGATCTCATCCACATATGGCACTTGAGTAATCTCTCTTATAGTTTCATGTTTAATCTTGTCCTGCCATTTAACTCCCGATATCCTTCTGAGGGTTTTGTTCTCAAATCTACTAAATCTATTGGAGTTTGTTTTATTGTCATACCACGACTCGTGTCGATACATTAACACCGATCTCACTAAACTGATATATAGTCTGATTTTTATGTGTAATTTCCAAATTTGATTTAACTTGACCATTGTCTGATTAGTTTTTTTCACTCTTTCACTAAACTCCAATTCTAGAGACCCTGTATTGGAGATCATAGTTCATAAATATTCAAATGATTCTACCTCAATTACCCTTTCTCCTTCCAATAATATTTCATCTTCTATTGCATACTCCGTTTTCATCATCTCTGTTTTTCTTCTATTCATCTTCAGCCCAACCTCGTGTGATAATTTATGTATTCTGGTAAGCAAGCATTGCAAATGCTGTGGTATTCTTCTAACAAGGACAGCATTATCTGCATACTCTAGGTCACCAATCCAGCCTAAGCCTTCTCCACCATCTCCAACTGTTCTACGCAATACAAAATCCATGAGGATCAACAACATAGGTGACAGCACATTACCTTGGAGTACTCCACTGTTCACTTGAAATCCATTTGATAAGGCTTCATTAACATTAACTTTGCAATATCTGTGTGTGTGTATATATATATATATATATATATATATATATATATATATATATATATATATATATATATATATATATGTATATAATATATATATATATATATATATATATATATATATATATAATGGGAATTAAATGGCAGGAAAGGGTTAGAAAAGAGACTATAAGAGAGATAACTCGAGTGCCATATGTGGAAGATGGAGATGGTTTGGGCACGCTCTTCGCACTCCCAAAGAAAGATTAGTTCACCAAACTTTCAGCTGGGTTCCACAAGGCACTAGAAGAATTGGGTGACCGAGGCCTGCATGGCCGAGAACTATGAAGCGCGAAGTAGGACATGATGAATGGAGAAATATTGAATTAAAAGCTCAAGATAGAGACGACTGGTGAAATCGAAGCACGGCCCATTGCGTTAATAGGCGTAGGAGGAGATGATGATGATGCTCTATATATATATATATATATATATATATATATATATATATATATATATATATATATATATATATATATATATCCACTTTTACTTTATTATGTCAATGACCTTCGATGTCAGGATGCCATAGAACTTCAAATCATTCATTCCTTGCTCTTTATTATATAGGGCAAATTTCATAAAACAATAATTACGTTTTTATTTTTTTGTCCATAAAAGCACTTCCCCAGAAAAAAATATTTCGAAAATAAACTTTTAAATCTTACCTCTCCTCTCCTCTCTATATTTCATAACCCCTCGTTCCAGACTTCACCTGTTCAATCACATAAAGAGAACTTTGTTATAATTCGATCTCTTAAGCTTAAGAAACGACAATGTTTAAAGAGGAATAGATTATCATATACCATAAATTTTTATGGTAATGATTATTGGAAATAACATTTCTCTCTCCTGTTTAGCCTTCTCTTCTGTAATAGATTTGCTTTATCCGGTTACTTTATTCTTTTTACTACTAATACTGCTACTACTACTACTACTACTATTCACTTACTTCTCTTGGTAATTTTCTTCTCCCCTTTGTCTATTAGGGCTATTACTTTTAGTAATATTAATATTCGTTCTCCTTACCTTCTCTGCTCTCC
>NC_090747.1:72009885-72012385 GCF_036898095.1 Palaemon carinicauda
CCTACTTGTAATCATACTTTGAGTTTTGTTAAGGTTCAACGTATTACTTAACAATTTGCACCATGCACTAATACTAGTTATATTAATATCAATCGATTCAACAACCATAGGTCTACATTCTGGCGATGGAATTGATGCTAAGTGAGTAGCATCATCTGCATATACTGCAGCCTTGTTTTCTAGCCCACACCACATACCGTGCTTCGATTGTCTGAATACTACCCTGAGAACCACCAGATATTTACATATATACTCCGTCTTATTTCGGTTTATTTTCATAGCCCTCTCTAGTGCATACGTCCAAATTTTTTATTTTTTTTTTCAACCTCATCATTACTCTCTTCATAGTATTAGTATTAGTGTTACTTGCATAGCTACAACCCTAGTTGGTAAAACAGGATGCCATAAGCCCAGGGGCCCCAACAGGGAAAACAACCCAGTGAGAAAAGGAAATAAGGAAAAATGAAATATTTTAAGAACAGTAACAACATTAAGATAATTATTTCCTGTATAAACTATAAAAACTTTAACAAAACAAGAGAAAGGGAAATTCGATAGTATAGTGTGCCTGAGTTTACCCTCAAGCAAGAGAACTCTAACCCAAGACAGTGGAAGACCATGGTACAGAGGCTATGGTACTACCCAAGACTAGAGAACAATGGTTTGATTGTGGAGTGCCCTCCTAGAAGAGCTGCTTACCATAGCTAGAGAGTCTCTTCTACCCTTACCAAGAGGAAAGTAGCCACTGAACAATTACAGTGCAGTATTTAACCCCTTGGGCGAAGAAGAATTGTGTGGTAATCTCAGTGTTGTCATGTGTATGAGGACAAAGGAGAATCTATTCTTGTTATATGTAGGCAAAGGGAAAGTGAACCGTAACTTGAGAGAAGGATCCAATGTAGTACTGTTTGGACCAGACATCCGAAAGACTGAAGATATTAGGGTTTTCAAGAGGAAACTAAAGACTTCTGTTCTCTAGGTGCTTCCATAGTGTAGATCACCATGTTATCTACAAATAACATAGATCATGGAGACTCCTTTTTTACCTCCGCCAGGAGGTTATGTTTTCGGTTCGGTTTGTTTGTTTGTTTGTTTCTCTGTTTGTCTGTCTGTCTGTGGACAACGTAGAGGCCACATTTCTACACGGAATCACTTCAAACTTGGCCAAGTAGTTCCCCAATGTGTATGGAAGAACTGATTAAATTTTGGTCAAGGTCACCCCAAGGTCAAGGTCACAGGGGTCACTGGTGTCACTATGACATAAGTGGCCATATCAAGAGACAGAAATAAAGCACTGACTTTTGCATAAGCCAACAGGGAAGTCCTAGTCCAGGCGCAACCCATGGGTGATGTTCAAATTTATAAAGGTCAAAGGTCAAGGTCATATTGGTGCATTATATCAATGTCATATTAAGTATCAGTGGCAAATGAACAAAGATCACTTGAAGGTCAAAAGTCAAGCAGGTCACTTGAAGGTCAAGGTCACGTGAAGGTCAAGGTCACGTGAAGGTCAAGGTCACCTGAAGGTCAAGGTCACATGAAGGTCAAGTACATTTGAAGATCAAGGTCACTTGAAGCCAAGGTCATGTGAAGGTCAAGGTCACGTGAAGGTCAAGGTCACTTGAAGGTCACGTGAAGGTCAAGGTCATGTGAAGGTCGAAGTCACATCAATTCATGATTCTAGGACATATGGCGCTCTAGGTCACCTTGGCGGAGGTATGTCCTCTACGAGGACCATGTCCGCGTTCAGGACTTGCTCACTTGTTAATGTTAAAGTGGATCCCTGGTGCAATCCCACCTCAACATTAAATCATTCTGTTATGTCTATAGCACACTTTACTGCTGTTTGAATATTATTATTGTTATTATTACTGGCTAAGCTACAACCTTGGTTGTTAAAGCAGGGTGCTATAAGCCCAAGAACCCCTACAAGGAAAATAGCCCGGTGAGGAAAGGAAATTAGGAAACATAGGATAGTGTGCCTGAGTGTACCTTCAAGCAAGACACTGGAAAACCATGGTACAAAGGGTATGGCACTACCCAAGACTAGAAGAGAACAGTTGGCATATCTTGCACTGACTTCACATGCTTCTCATCCACTCCAGAGCTCCTCATGCAATACCACAATTCATTTCATGGTCCCTATCATAAGCCTTTTCCAGGTGCACAAACACCTGTCCTTTTCGATATTTATCATTTAACATTCATAAAGCAAATATGGCATCAGAAGTTCTCATTACCGGCATGAACTCATACTGCTGACAACTGACTGTTACCTGTACCCTTAGTCTAGCTTCTATTACTTTTTCCCAGATCTTTGGCCCATGGCTTAAAAGCTTTATTCCATAGTAGTTTGTACAACTCTGAGCATCTCCCTTGGTCTTGTAGATACGCTCTAGAATACTTCTCATTTTTAAGGCATTCTCTCCCTGCCAGGATTTTGTTGAACAGCCTTGTTAGGAACTTCACTGCTACACCTCTCAATCACCTCAACACCTCC
>NC_090747.1:72019885-72029885 GCF_036898095.1 Palaemon carinicauda
GGGCATATGATGCCCTTCTTACAATTTCCAATGCTGCATAGAAATCTGGTGATTATGGTTAGGAAGTTCGCATGATTGACCTTGATTTTACTGCTGGCTTTGATCGTGCTAATCATGAGGTACTTGTTTTCAAACTTCAATAGATGTGAGTAGGTGGGTCTTTTCTTAACATAATTATTGAATTTTTAAGTAATAGACTGGATAGTAAATGTTGAAGGACACTCCAGTGACTATAGGAATTTAATGTTTAATGTTCCTCGTGTAGTGCTCTTGGTCCATTATTTTTCATACTATGTACGCATGATATGTAGATTGGGCTAGAAAGCAAGCTCGTTGCATTTTCAGATAATGCTACTCTCTTAAATGTAGACTTATGGTTGCTGACTCCCTTATTAGAAACCTAGCTAGAATTATTGCATGGTAAAAATTATGGGGCATGAAGTTATACCGTAACAAAACTCAAAGTATAAGTATGAATGTAAGTATAGGTTAAGGCTAGTGGTTACTTGGCATTTAGATTTTTGCATTCACAATGTCTCTAACTATATACAATTCATTTAAAACTGTAAGGGTGATTATTGATTGCAGATTGTCTTTTGAGAAACACATTCGGTCTGTTTCTTCTTCAATTGCACAAAAAAGTGACTTATTGAGAAGATCAGTGTATACAGAAGAAATGTTTTAATTCTTTCATTCTAGCTTGTATAGAGTATTTCTCTCCAATCTGGTCTTCAGCTGCTTACTCTCATCTTAAATTCCCTATTCCTGACCTGAATATTAATATCTGGCATCGTCGTTCAGTTAGTGCTTTGTGCGTGTTGCATAAGATTTTTCATAATTCCGATTATCCATTGGTTTAAGATTTTCCTAGATTGTAACATTCTATACATAGTACCAGGTATAAAGCTAATTTTAAGTCTTGACTTCTCCTTCACAAGGGACAATACTACACAGTAATCTAGAAGTTTTATTCTAGAAGTGACCAGATTGTGGAAGGATTTTCCTAATCTGACCGTGGAACCGGTGGATCTTAAGAAGTTCAAACTTTAGTAAATTTAGTTTGGTTGAATGGGTTGACATAAGTCTCGTTTTATAGAGTATATATGATTGATCTAAATAGATATTTTACTGATCTTAAAGTATTTTATATTATTTACGGATTTTTATCTATAGTTTATTAGTTACTTTCCTTTTTCTCAATGGGCCACTTTCCCTGTTAGAGCCCTTGGGCTTGCAACATTCTGCTTTTCCAACCATCGTTGTAGTTTGGCTAAAAATTATAATTTAAATATCACGTGTTCCCGTGAGTTTTTATACTCTGTATATGCAATTTCCATTGAAGGCGATTGCTTTAGTGGTGTCAATGTGTTACCTATAGGAATCTTCTTATTTTCTCAGCTTCTTCAAGTTTTCAGGTGTAAGCCTTTCATTTATTCTGTTCACTACAGCACTGTTTGATAAAACCATGTCTTTGTCGTTTCTATAACCAAAAGATTCCACCGGGAAGCTCAAAGAAGCTGATTAAGTACGAATATTCCTGTAGGTAACACAGTGACGCCAGTAAACACATTCAAAGACATTTATGTATGTATGTATATATGTATGTATGTATATATGTATGTATTATGTAAATATGTATGTATGTAGGTATTACACTTATATCAATGGACTCTTTCAAGCATCAAAAGACGCATATTTTTTTTTTATTTACAACGTAATCTCTTTTTATTATTATTATTATTATTATTATTATTATTATTATTATTATTATTATTATTATTATTATTATCATTATTATTATTATTATTATTATTATCCTCTTCCATGTAGGACTCTATACATAGGAATGGATATATATAGCTGACAGTTATGAGCAAAGTTGTAAAGTAAGAGAATTAAATCAAGATGTTTGGAGAGTTAGACGATTATAAGGTTTTTAGGGGAACATAGTAGATGATGATAATTATAATTTACGTTATTTTTGTTGCTATGACATTTATAATACATTATTATTATTATTGTTATTATTATTATTATTATTATTATTATTATTATTATTATTGATTGCTTGCCTTTTTGTAAGTTGTAAATTTTCAATAAATTCTAGTTAGTTTTGGAAAAAAAATTATTTCAAAGTTTCAAGTATTGCTAGCAATTTAAAAAATTTGCTTCGAGCATTTATGGTGTAGCCAGAAGTCAAGTGAATGTGTGTGTGTGTGTGCTTTTTTTTTTTTTTTTTTAATATAAAACTTCTGACTTACTTAGTTGCCGTTTTGAACCCTATTAGTTTTATGTCAAAACTTTTTTTCGGTGTTGACACCAAATTTAGTAAGCGTATTTGTGGTCGGCTTGAAAAAGTATCTCAGAATCTGGAGGTTGGTCAAGTTAGTCACTGTATTTCAATTCCATTCTTTTAATTCTATGTCGTCTTGAACCACTATTATTTTATTGTTTCTGTTATGATGATTATTGTTATAATTGTATAAGTAACGATTGGAAAATCTTATTCAAATGCTAACTATTAATTTTCTTAAATGTAGTTGCCTTTATATTCGTTTCTCTTAAAGTACATTATTATTTTAGTTGTTATTTTATTAATAAAATGGTGATTTGCAGATATAGGGGAACCAGGTATTTGAGAAATGGCCGGGAAATTAAAAAGATTAGTTATGAACAAAACTTGTTTTTGAACGTCAAAAATTAGTTATGACCAAAACTATTTTGAACCTGAAAAATTAGTTGTGAACAAAACTTGTTTTTGAACGTCAAAAATTAGTTATGACCAAAACTATTTTGAACCTCAAAAATTAGTTGTGAACAAAACTTGTTTTTGAACGTAAACAATCACTGAAAATAAATTCAGGAATTCGAGTAAAGGGATTCGCCGACAGATCCCTTGCTTCATAGTGGAGGTTTGTGGGTGAAGTCCCTATTAGGTAAGTAAACATTCATTAAATTAGGTTTTGTTACATTGAGGTGACTTTGGATTATTCTTTATCAAGTGTAAGTACTGGGGGACCACATGTTCACATACCAACAGCCTAGGCTACATCTCTCAAATGAGTTTTGGTCTTTATCTGTTTATTACAGAAGATGATTTATTGCGGCTAACAGTTAGGTTTATTAAATAAACGAATAGTGTGCGTTTATGAATAAACAGTGCCTTGAACAGCTTATATGCCTTGTGTGTAGATTTGATACTTGCAAAGCTCCGCACCTGCCTACTTATTATTATTATTATTATTATTATTATTATTATTATTATTATTATTATTATTATTACTACTTGCTAAGCACTTGGAGAAGCACGTTGCTGTAAGGCCAGGGGCTCCAACAGGGAAAATAGCCCAGTAAGGAAAGGAAACAATGATATAAGAGAAGTAATTAACAATTGAAATTAAATATTTCAAGTACACCAATAACAATTAAAATAAATATTTCATATATAAACTATAAAAGAAAATTATCAAAATAAGAGGAAGAGAAATAAGATAGAATAGTGTGCCCGAGTGTACCCTCAAGCAAGAGAACCCTATCCCAAGACAGTGGAAGACCATGGTACAGAGGCTATGGCATTACCCAAGACTAGAGAACAATGGTTTGATTTTGGCGTATCCTTCTCTTAGAAGAGCTGCTTACCATAGCTAAAGAGTCTCTTTTACCCTTACCAAGAGGAAAGTATAATTAGTTCAATTGTCATTTCCATCATTTTATGATTGAATTATTGTAATGTTTAACAAGTCCATTAAATTAGCGCAGTTGGTAGTTGTAATCAGGATTCCCTCTCTTCTAGGTGACATCTGGTGGAGATAGCACATGTCCACCACACTGTGAAGCACAATTTGAATTGAACGTCTGTATACTGTGTACAAAAGCTGTACTAGAAAATATTCAGTGTGTACCAACCGTGTGTCACACGATCTTACATAGTAATGACATTTCATTTTGTGTATAAATTATGCTTGTATCTTCGCTCTCCCCTGGCACTGAAAAGAACCTGAAATAACATGTATGTTCTTCTCACCGTTAACTGTTAACTGGTGCGGTGTCGGTTGAATAGGAAATTCCTGTTGCATTGAACCTGAAATAATGTGTCTGTTTTTCTCACCGTTAACTGTTAACCGGTGCGGTGTCGGTTGAACAGGAAATTTCCTGTTGCATTGAGTTTTTGTATATAAAGGCGAGTGTTCTACAATAAAGTTACTCAGTTGCTTTCATCCTGCCTTTGAGTCACAACCTTCTCTCGGCTCGTCACATTGGTGACCCCAGAAGTCGACTCGCTCCTCCCGCCTTCCACCCCCCCTCGCCCCTCCGTCGTTGGTACTATGGCGGACTCTACGGAAGTTGGCACTGTGGCTGCCCCATTGAAACTTTCGTCGTTCGCCAGCGGAGAGGCGTTTGCTTGGTTTCAGTGCGCAGAAGTCCAGTTTCGCATTAAGGGCGTGACTCGCTCAACCACCAAAGGAGATTATGTTCTCGCGGCGATACCCGAGGACACCTTCCCGGAAATATCAGACTGGCTTTGTGAACAAGGTGACACCCCAATAGCATATGGCACCCTCAAAACATACCTTCTGCAGCAGTACTCGCCGTCGCCAGCCGCCTGTATAGCAAAGCTTTTTCAGCTCTCTCAACAACCGTAGGGGGACCAAAGGGCTTTGCTCGCCCTCAGGGAAATGGCAAGTATTGCTCGCCTGCAACCTGCCGCAGACGGCTCTCCTCGTGAGGTGAACCTACTTTGTGCCCTTTGGATACGCTGTTTACCCGAACCTGTACACGCTGACATACCCGATGTCGATAGTTTACCCATAAAGGACTTGATGACCAAAGCCGACGCCCATATGGACAGCCACTTCAAGACCTCCATCAACGCCTCCAATCCTGACGAAGAGGACGCCTATTCAACATCAACCGAAGCTTACGTGAATGCCTAGGACATACACGCCTACCCCGTGACATGCCGAAGCGGTGACACAAAGCCACCCACCACTCGCTCGCGCCCCAACCAACGACTTCTACAGCCACTTACTGCCTCCCTCCCGCCGCAGTTTTGCTGCTACCACAACAGATTAAGTAGGCTATCGCTCGTGGCGGTGGCCTCCCATGTTTCTCATCTTTTCTTTTTACATGATGCAGGAACGGGCGTGCGATTTTTGGTAGACACGGGTGCTTGTCGTTCTCTTTTGCCAAGGGAACTCTTCAGGACACGACGTAGTCTGTCTACGTCTGCCGACGTCCGCTTGGTAGCTGCCAACGGATCTGCGATACCCACCTATGGTTACGAGAACCTCACATTATTGTTTGGAAACGGTAAATTTAATTGGAAGTTTCTCATTGGTGATGTCACATTGCCAATCCTCGGTGCGGATTTCCCCTCTCATTTCCACCTTCTGGTCGATGTCGCCCACCGACGATTGGTCAACGCAGACTCGTACTTGTCGACACCTCTTCAACCCGCCCCCTCCAACCTCGCTCTCCACATCAGCGCACCCACGGATGCCTATGCCCACCTCCTCACGTCGTACCCGGAAGTTTTCCGTCCAGAACTTCGCCAAACGCCCATGGCTCCTGCCAAGCACGGTATTTATTACCATATCAAGATGACGGGACTCCCAGTCTTCGCAAAATTCAGACATCTGGCACCGGAACGATTGGCAGCCGCCAAACAGACGTTCGCTGAAATGGAGGAAATGGGCCTTTGCCAAAAGGCCTCCAGCCCATGGTCGTCACCCTTACACATCGTTCTGAAGGAAGACGGCTCCCTCCATCCTTGAGGGCGTACGGGCGCCTGAACATGTAAACAGAACCGGAACACTACCCCCTCCCAAACATCGCCGACGTGACCTCCTACCTGCACAAAGCGAAGGTTTTCTCTACGCTCGACCTCCTGAAGGGGTATTATCTGGTGCCTATGAACCCAGAAGACATACCCAAGACCGCCATCACCACTCGGTTTGGTACATACACTTTCAATTACTCCTGTTTTGGCCTTCGTAATGCTGGGGCCACGTTTCAACGTCTCATGGATGGCATCTTAGGGG
This sequence comes from Palaemon carinicauda, assembly GCF_036898095.1. Lineage (NCBI taxonomy): Eukaryota > Metazoa > Arthropoda > Malacostraca > Decapoda > Palaemonidae > Palaemon > Palaemon carinicauda. The sequence goes on from NC_090747.1 coordinate 72,025,927, forward strand.
ACCTCCCCTTCTGTGTATGTTATGTGGATGACATACTTGTGTTCTCCTCAAAAGAGGAACACCTCCGTCACCTGCGCATCGTGCTCGACCGCCTGCAACAAAACGGCCTTGTAGTCCGGTACGACAGTGTACCTTTGGCGCCAAAGAATTGTCGTTCTTAGGGCACCGCATCACTCCTGAAGGATTCAACCCCTCCCTGAGAAGGTAGCAGCCATTCTGGACTTCCCCGCGCCCTCGACCGTCAAAGGTCTGCAGGAATTCTTGGGCATGATCAACTATTATCACCGGTATCTGCCAGCCATTGCCGCCACTCTTGCTCCCCTCTACGCCTCCCTCAAGGGCAAGCCAAAGGACCTGAAGTGGGGTCCCCTTCAAGAAGCGGCCTTCTGCAATGCAAAGAAGGCCCTATCAACCGATGCGGCTCTCACTTTTCCTATCCCACATGCCCCTCTCCTTCTCTCCACCGATGCCAGCGACGTCGCTATTGGTGCAGTACTCGAGCAGGTGGTCAACGTCTCGCCCCGCCCATTGGCCTTCTTCAGCAGAAAACTGTCCAAGGCAGAATCGGGTTATTCTACCTTGGATCCCGAATTGCTGGCAGTGCACTTGGCTGTCCGTCACTTTCACCATTTTTTAGAAGGTACGCCCTTCGTCATTGGCACAGACCACATGCCTCTGGTGCACGCCTTCACTCGACAGTCTGCAGTCTGACGCTTGGTCCGCCCGTCAACGCCGACATCTCTCCGCCGTGGCTGAATACAATTGCACCCTTCAATACGTCCCTGAGAAAATGAATCCCGTAGCCGATGCCCTGTCAAGAAACACGTTGGCTGCTGTTCAACTGGGATTGGATTACAACACCTTGGCTGAAGCCCAATGACAGGATCCAGAGTATCAAGCATGTAGGACCTCCTGCACGTCCCTCCGTTGGGAAGACTTCCCTCTCGAAGACTCCAACGCCACCCTCCTCTGTGACGTCAGTACTGGTAGACCGCGACCTCTGATTCCTGCTCCCATGTGCCGACAGGTGTTTGATTTCATTCACGGCCTTTCACATCCCTCGTGCCATTCTACTGCACAGTTGCTGAAGACGAAGTTCATTTGGCACGGCATTTCTTAGGATACTAAGGATTGGGTCCGCGCCTGTACTTCTTGCCAAACTTCCAAAGTACATTGACACACGGATTCAGGAGTGGGCACCTTTCCTCAACCTCAGTGTCGTTTCCCACACATTCACATCGACGTTGTAGGCCCCCTACCCACATCACAAGGACATCATTATCTGTTTACCGTCATCGACCACTCCACTCGTTGGCCTGAAGCCATTCCCATGGAAACTGCAACGTCTGCCTCATGTACATCTGCCTTACTCTCAGGATGGATTGCAAGATTTGGTATCCCTGAGCCTATTACTTCTGATAGGGGTACCACTTTCACCTCTCAATTGTGGACATCATTAGCGAATCTCCTGGGCATCACCCTACATTAGACAACTGCCTACAACCCCGCTGCCAATGGAATGGTTGAACGTTTTCATCGCACCCTCAAAGCAGCTTTTGATGTCCCGCTGCAAGGATTGCAACTGGTTTACTCAGCTTCCCTGGGTCCTCCTGGGACTAAGGACCACTCCTAAAGACGCCCTCGACGTCTCGGCAGCTGAAATGGTGTATGGCGACCCGTTGGTCGTCCCTGCCAAATTTTTTTCCTTCTACAACCTCTTCCAACGATCTCCAGCGCATACGTCACGTCATGGGAAAATTTACTCCATGCTGCCAGACTTACAAGCCCCCAGCGAAGCATCACATACCGACAGACTTGCACTCTGCAACACATTTCTTCCTGCGCAACGACACTAGCAAGCCATCGCTAACGCACCCTTACACGGGCCCTTTGCTTGTAATCCGACGCAGTCCAAAAGCATTCCTACTAATCATTCGTGGCAGAGAAGACTGGGTCTCCATTGATCGTCTAAAACCTGCTTATCTCCTGCCAGATAACCCTCCTACTGTTCGGCTCTCTAGACCAGGGCGCCCTATTTAACATGTACAGTATGTCATTTTTAGGGGGGGAGCCATGTACCAACCGTGTGTCACACGATCGTACATAGTATCGACATTTCATTTTGTGTATATATTATGCTTGTATCTTCGCTCTCCCCTCACACTAAAAGAACCTGAAATATCATGTATGTTTTTCTCACCTTTAACTGTTAACCGGTGCGGTGTCGGTTAAACAGGAAGTTTCCTGTTGCATTGAACCTGAAATAATGTGTGTGTTTTTCTCACCGTTAACTGTTAACTGATGCAGTGTCGGTTGAACAGGAAATTTCCTGTTGCATTGAGTTTTTGTATGTAAAGGCGAGTGTTCTGTAATAAATTTACTCAGTTGACCTTCTCTCGGCTCGTCACAAGTGACTAAAATAGTAGAGAAAATTTTGGGTGGGAGAAGCAAAGCAGAGGCTGTGTGTGAAATTATCAATATTTTGTTAGCAGGTCTTTATCCAGATGCTTCCAAGAAAGGAAACCGAGAAATGTTTCTTCTTGCAGTACAATATTTCCCTCTAAAGAATGGAATCGAGAACAAGATATTTGATTTTATAGAAAATCCTGACAAATCTGCTGATTGGATTCTGAACTGCATTGTACGTTCATTAGATAAACCAGGCCTGTCACTGAACAAAGTATCAGCTTTCATCATCATCATCTCCTCTTACGCCCATCGACGCAAAGGGCCTCGGTTAGATTTCGCCAGTCGTCTCTATCTTGGGCTTTTAATTCAATGCTTCAGTGTTGATAATACGAACGTCAATTCAGGAAGTCACAATTTCATCTACATCATATTGTTTAGGAGACAGAAGCATCTTCTTCGAAGAACTGCTATACACAAACATTACATAACACAGTTAAACATCATTGTACACCCTATCTGTAGGCGTTAAGAATGTGGTGCTGAACATTTAGTTTCTTTTCCAATTCTGCAAAAAGGAGAGAATCCCTAAAGGAGTTTTGCGAATCCTGTGAAATGGAATTCAGAGAAATGTTTAGTCAAAACACAACCCAATGGCTGTCACCGAATCCTGCCATCTCCAGGATTTCGCAAAGTTGAACTGCAGTCATACTTTATCAGTCTTGGGAATGAATGTCCGCAGTTGGCCACCGTGGTTATGAAAACTGGCCAAATCCAAGATATGTATAAGGATATGTCTGAGGCTTTCATCTTGTAGCGGACTAGAAACGGCTGCATTTGTTATTATTGTTGTTAATATATATACGTATACACACACAATATATATATATATATATATATATATATATATATATATATATATATATATATATATATATATATATATATACACTGTATCATTGTTTCAATTTTTATAGACTTGTTATTGCATATAGCTTCAGAATGCCCCAGAAATAGGACCTATTTTAAAAATAGAGATGCTAATGTTGCTTACATCTTAAGAAAAATATGGATGTCAGTGTCGCCACCTTGATAAGAATAAATATTTATGATAATGTTGCCACCATCATAAGGCTAATATTGGTGGTAATTTTCAATTATAATTCGAAAAAATGTGTGCGGTAAATTTTAACTATCATAAGAAAAATATAGAAGTGAATGTTGCCATCAGCATCAGAAAAACATTATTGATGCTATTCTTGCCAATATCATATAAAAATATTGTTGCTAATGTTATCACCATTATAAGAAAAATATTGATTTTAATGATGCCACCACCATGAGAAAAGTATTGGTGCTTATGATACTACTATCCTAAGAAAAATTCAGGTCTAAATTTGGATAGCATCCTGAAAAATATTGGTCGTCATTTTAACTATTGATGCGAATGTTACATCATCATCATAAAAACTAGTGATACTAATATTTAGACAATTATGAGAAAATATTCATAACAATGTTGACTATTTGAAAGAAAATATTTTTGGCAATTT
>NC_090747.1:72039885-72047385 GCF_036898095.1 Palaemon carinicauda
TAATGAGATAATTAGGCAAGAATGAAGGCTGCATTGAATTTACCCACGCTATAAAGGTTAATGAACGGTCGGTTTCCTGTTATCTTTAGACACATGTTTAATGTTTAAAGTTTTTCTTGTGCTAAAAGTAGTTATTAATAGAACATGTGATTATTTTCTATTCTGTATTTTTTGTTGTGAAAATTAGTCTCCATTTAGTTTTATCAATAATTCTTGTGAAAATATGTACGGATTTTTTCATACCTCAGCTTTTTATTAAGAGGGAGTTTAGTATTTAGTAATTTCGCTTTTAGAATTTCGTTTTCACATCCGTGCACAGATTCACATGAGCACATATATGCAAACACACATACCTAAGGCCATATCTGAGGCTGTATATATATATACATACACATATATATATATGTGTGTGTGTATATATATATATATATATATATATATATATATATATATATATATACTGTATATATACATATACATACACACACACACACACACACACACACACATATATATATATATATATATATATATATATATATATATATCACTAAAACTCGTTGTTTTATTTTTTCAAATAATCTACAAATGCCTCATAATACATTCAATCTGCTTCGGTATCGGAGACTGAATCCGAACCAGCCGAGTTGGAACTGAGGGGACATTCGAATGCTATACCATCGGATCATAAAGGGATATGAGTTGAATCCTATTCTTCCTTATATATTCCAGTCAATTTCAGATTTTGCAATCAGAATCGAAACCATGCTGTCTCCACCATTATAGCCTTTTAGTGAGTTTGTAATATTTGGCAGTTTTGTGATGATTTTATCACTGACCCTCGTGATTTTTTTTAAAGAAGCCACAAATACTTCTTAGTATTCTGCCTAAGGAAATTTCCATCAAAAGATTGATTTTTCCAGTGTCTTTTATCCCAAAGCGTAGCAAATTCGATGGTATTATTATTATTATTATTATTATTATTATTATTATTATTATTAGCTAGGCTACAATCCTAATTGGAAAAGGCAGATATTATAAGCCAAAAGGCTCCAATAAGGAAAAATAGCCGAGTGAGGAAGGGAAATAAGGAAATAAATAAACTAAAAGAGAGATAATGAATATTTGGAATAAAATATTATAATAACAGTAACAGCATCAAAATAGATCTTTCATTTATAAATTATAAAAACTTTAAAAAAATAAGAGGAAGAGAAATTAGATAGAATAATGTGCCCAAATGTACCCTTAAGCAAGAGAACTCTACCCCCAAGGTAATGAAAGACCATGGTACAGAGGCTTTGGTACTACCCAGGACTCGAGAACTATGGATTGATTTTGAAGTGTCCTTCTCTTAGAAGAGCTGCTTACCATAGCTAAAGGGCCTCTTCTACCCTTACCAAGAGGAAACTATCCAATGAACAATTACCCTGTAGTAGTTAACCTCTTGAGCGAAGAAGAATTGTTTGGTAATCTCATTGTTGTCAAGTGTATGAGGACAGAGGAGAATGCAAAAAGAATAGGCCAGACTATTCGGTGTATGTGTAGGAAAAGGAAAAATGAGCTATAACGAGAGAGAAGGATCCAGTGTAGTACTGTCTAGCCATGGCCCTAATAACTTTAGGGGTATTATCTCAACAGGTGGCTACTGCCCTGACCCACCTACTACCTATTTTTGGCTTATTTGAAAACAATGAAAGGACCAGTGTTGGTAATGAAATTATAGAGAAACAACCAAATTTTACAAGTTCACTAATAAGCAATAATGATGGAGATGGGTTGTTTTCCATTCTAAGGCAAAAGTCGCCTGTCACTTACGGTTCGAGTCGGTTGAGTTTCGAATCCTTGGCCGACAAGAAATTTTTACAAACCAAAAATTTCACTTTGGGTGTTCGATTCCGAACCAGAGTGAATCCTATATTAAATCGTATTTGTGTCCGATTTGAAAATAAAGGAAATCACAAGTGTTAATGATAAATTATCATATATATATATATATATATATATATATATATATATATATATATATATATATGCATGTATGTATGTATGTATGTGTGTATATATATACATTGTACGTGTAGTTGAGCGTATTTTTAGTATAGAAAAATATTTACGTGTGCATTTATGCTATTTCCATTTTTATAAATTTGCCAATTCTCTGTGAGTGGGAATCCGCATAAGTCATTTGTTCCATTTATTCTGAATGAGAGAGTTTTTTTGTTTCGTTTCATTGTAGCTTAATTGGTGTCCAGCGAGGAAATTCTTTTAAAAAACTACATTCCTTTTCATATGGCATATATTTGTTGCATCTGCGATATCTTAGCCTCCTCTTTGTATTAGAACGCAATGTGGGTTTTTTTAGCTTTACGGCTGTACTGTACTCTCTCTCTCTCTCTCTCTCTCTCTCTCTCTCTCTCTCTCTCTCTCTCTCTCTCTCTCTCTCTCTCTCTCTGTTTCTACAGAGATACTACCACTTGAGACTTGAGAGTTATTGGATCCTTTGACTGGTTATGGATCATTTTTTCTTTGCCTACACATACACCGAATAGTCTGGCCTATTCTTTTCACAGTCTCCTCTGTCCTCATATACCTGACAACACTGAGGTTACCAAACAATTCTTCTCTCAAGAGGATAAATACTGCACTGTAATTTTTCACTGGCTACTTTCCTCGTGGTAAGGACAGACGAGTCTCTTTAACTATGGTAAGCAGCTCTTCCAGGAGAAGGACACTCCAAAATCAAACCATTATTCCCTAGTCCTTGGTAGTGCCATAGCCTCAATACCATGGTCTTCCACTGTTTTGGGGGTAGAGTTCTCTTGCTTGAGGGTACACTCGGGCACGGCCACGCTATTCTATCTTCTTTCTCTTATTCTTGTTTTTATAGTTTAAATTTGATAGATGTAATTTGATGTTGCTAATGATCTTACAATATTTTATTTTTATTTTTATTACATCTCTCGAAGTTTATTAATTTCCTTGTTCCCTTTCCTTACTGGGCTACTTTTCCCTGTTGGACCCCTTGCCCTTATAGCATCTTGCTTTCTAACCTGGGTTGTAGTTTATGTAGTATTAATAATAATAATAATAATAATAATAATAATAATAACAACAACAACTAGGTACGTAACGTCCATAGTTTCCTGGTTAATTATCTCTATGCTTCCTTATACCACCTGGACAATTAAAGGAATGGTTATATAAATACACACACAAACACACACATATATATATATATATATATATATATATATATATATATATATATATATGTATATATGTATGTATATATATATGAATAAATACACCACACATATATATGTATATGTGTGTATATATATATATATATATATATATATATATATGTATATATGTATATATATATATATATATATATATATATATATATATATATATATGCAGTTAGAAAATGAAGATATTGTAATAATACGAGACCTCTCCAAAAACACAAACATTGTTAAAACAATTGATGATACAATGAAGTCTAGAATTGTAATTTATTGCGATTGGAGAAGTGCCATATAATCCGTGAAATGTTACACACATAAGAACCAGCAGGTATTAGAAATTAAAGAGCTTCTATCCAGATTCTCTTATCAAGGAGTAAATATAGAAATATGCTGGATTCCATCCCATGGTGGAATTCAGGGTAATAAAAGAGCTCTGTAATGAATTTACTACAACTCGACATTAAACTCCCTGTTAAAGACTAGGTATTTTATTTTAATGTCTATTAAGTAGATAGCAAACTGTGTGTAGTAATGGATGGAAGAGTCACAAACTGAAAAAGAAATTGTTTATCCAGGTAAAAGGATGTAAGTGATTCCAGCAAGATTGTGTATTGGTCATACGAGATTGACTAATGAGTTCTCATTGCGCGCACCTCAAGACGAAATTATTTTTTTGCGAATGGCGAAAGGTAAAGATATTTTTGTCCCGGTCAAAAGGTATGTCTGACATTTTATTGGATTGTGAGTTTTTCTCGTTTTAAGACTGTAGTGTTTTTAAGAAGCATGAGTTAATTTGTTAAAATTTGAATTTTTGATTACCATAAATTTTTATCTATGGTTTATTTTTATCACGAAGATTTAATATATAACAATTTTTCCATCCTGAATTTATTCGGGCCAACTCTGTAAAAGTCTGACTCTTAGGGTTGAGTAGTCTCCTTTTAATAATCTGCAAACTTTTTATTCATGAAATTTGATAAATTATTAGTAAGAGAGAGGGAATAACGTGACTTCTATAGTAGGCCAATAAAAAGACTAAAAAGAATTTTAAAGAAAGTTTTAGTCAGATTTGTGAGTCGGTTCTTAATTGCTTTCACTTTCATCCAGTTTTACGGACTGTAAGTAACCATTCTAATAAGAACTTCCATTGAGTGTATTTTGTTGTCGGTATTGAATTCTGGTATGAATTTAATGATTTTCTGACAAATAAGTCAAATATTAGTGTCCTGTGAGGCAGATCACTTTCTTTTTTTTTATATATATATATATATATATATATATATATATATATATATATATATATATATATGTGTGTGTGTGTGTGTGTGTGTGTGTGTGTGTGTGTGTATACTTTTACTTATGGTGGCTTGAAGACTGAAGATCAAATTTATGATATTTCATTTTTAGTTTGGTCACTAAAACCTGAGCCAGAATATGTTACAAAGATTTCGTAATATTAGTCATTATTATGAAATTGTAATGTACTTTTAATGACCATTTACTAAACATTATCTTAAACCTTTTGAATTTCACCGGCGTTATCAGCTCTTTATTGCTTCTCTAATTTATTAGTTGTAGCGGTTTTATTATTTTTATTATTACTAGCCAAGCTACAACCCTAGTTAGAAAAGCAAGATGCTAAGCCCAAAGGCTCCAACAGGGAATAATAGCCCATTGAGGAAAGGAAATAAGGAAATAAATAAATGATGAGAACAAATTAACAATAAATCATTCTACAAACAGTAACAACGTCAAAACAGATATGTCATATATAAACTATAAACAGACTTATGTCAGTCTGTTTAACATAACATTTGCTGCAACTTTGAACTTTTAAAGTTCTACTGATTCAACTACCCGTTTAGGAAGATCATTCCACAACTTGGTTACAACTGGAATAAAACTTCTAGAATACTGTGTAGTATTAAGCCTCATGATGGAGAAGGCCTGGCTATTAGAAGTAACTGTCTGCTTAGTATTACGAACAGGATGGAATTGTGCAGGAAGATCTAAATGTAAAGGATGGTCAGAATTTTTAAAAATCTTATGCAACATGCATAATAAACTAATTAAACGAAGGTGCCAAAGATTAATATCTAAATCTGGAATAAGTTTCTGTCCAACAAATTAAGATGAGAATCAGTAGCTGAAGACCAGACAGGAGAACAATACTCAAAACAAGGTAGAATGAAAGAATTAAAACACTTCTTCAGAATAGATTGATCACCGAAAATGTACTTGATTTTTGAGTGGGGTACTATAGTAAACTACACATAATCGTTAAAATTGATTTGAGATGTCGAAAATGTATTACCTCATAGCTCAAAGTTGAGGCTAACATAAAAGACTGACTTTTCCTCATCATTAGATATTCGGTTCTCAGATCCACATGAAATACATCAGATCAACACTCAAACATCGCCTGACCCCATGAAGTCACGAGAACGTAACATTTTGGAACGCAGATACGCTAATATCCCATTATTCTTCTATCTTTGGAGTGGTCCATTTCTCCTACTTTCTTTTACATCGTAAAATGTTTACTGAAGTTTTATGAATATTGAGTTTTATTATTCTCTTAGGTAGGCTAATCAGTTCAGAGGTTTGTTGACATAAACTTTACGACGGGTTGTTATGAACCTGATTTCTAGTTTTTATTTCATTGGAGGAAATGGGTTGTCCAAAAATCCCATATTTTTCTATACGTTTTTATGTCCATGTATGTATGTATGTATTAATGCGTGCATGTATTTATATATAGATATATAGTTGTATATCCCTATATGTATATGCATTTATATCTATGTATGTGTGTACAGTATATGTGAGTGGATATCTATGTATGTTTATAACATATATACATAAGTATATGCTTACATACATATTTATATGTGTACGAATGTATGTGTGTGTGTATGTATGTATATATGCATCATTATATATATATATATATATATATATATATATATATATATGTGTGTGTGTGTGTGTGTGTGTGTGTGTGTGTGTGTGTAAATATATATATCATGTGAGAGAGAGAGAGAGAGAGAGAGAGAGAGAGAGAGAGAGAGAGAGAGAGAGGAGAGAGAGAGAGAGAGAGAGAGAGAGAGAGAGAGAGAATGAATCCCAGTTTGTTTCCAGATGCAGAAATCGATTGATTAAACATTTCAGTTATGCTACGTTGGGCGTTAGTTAACACGGATTTTTAAATTTATACCTCAACTTGTGGAATTACATTCCAATCAGCAACTTTTCAATTGGAAGGAATCCAGCTGTCTTAATTAATCTATTGCCACTGGAGGTTGCAGTTATCAATCACGCTAACGCAAAACTATGTGATGTTATTAATCTATAAATGATCATTTGACTACGGAATCAATTCATGATCATTGCAGATCTCAGAAGTTCTTTAAGGAGGATTTCTTTTTTTTTCTTTTTGCGAGGGAGAGGCGTTTTAAGCCCTACCTACAACCCTTCTGTATTGTCCGTGTTTACGGTTGACTATCCTTTGCACCTCCTTGACTCCTTCCACTTCTCTTCCGTGTCCAGGGCAAAAGCTCTGGGCATCCTGTTGCAAGCAAGCTTCTCACACACACACCTATTCTTTCCCACCCACTCACAGGAAGAGTGACCATTCAAAAGCCATACATAATTTTCATCCTCTCGGGTCCATTTCGCTACCTACTGGACCATTTTAATTGTATTCTTTATTTTAAAACTCTCAGCCATACTGGTCTTTAACTTACATCAAATGTAAATGTTTGTTTGAAAAGTATATGGCTCTTTGATATGTGTACACTTCGGTATGTACATAGATATTTTATACTTATTTGTACATTTACCATTAATGTAAAGAAAGAAGGTTTAAAATTTATAGTGGACTTGTATTTTTTTTTTCTTTTTCTTTTTTTTTTTAATATTTACTGCTCTACTTATAGAATTCACCAGATTTAAATACCACGGGTAAAAATGCTACGACCATGACCTAAAAAGATAAACTTCTAAAGTTAAAAGAAATACGCCGTTTATATAGGAGATAATTATTTTAATGTTACTGTTCATAGACTATTTTATTTTTCCTTGTTTCCTTTCCTGACTGGGTTATTATCCCTATTGGAGCCCCTGGGCCTATAGCATTCTGTTTTTCCAACTAGGGTTGTAGCTTAGCAATTGATAATAATAATAATAATAATAATAATAATAATAATAATAATAATTATATATATGTATATATATATACACACAC